>NC_090725.1:98673487-98885987 GCF_036898095.1 Palaemon carinicauda | reverse complement strand
GAAATAAAAAAAAAAGAGACATCATACTTAAAAACTAGATTAACAAGAATTATAACAAAAACAATAAGTACAGAATTATATGTGATTGATGAAACCCATAGACTAGTAAAAAGTCGGAAAAACTGGTCAACATGGAGGAGCTGATACACCATGCAAGGCTAAATACCCACTTCAACTGAAGGGAGGAGAGTAAAGATGGCTTTGAGAAGAAAAAGAATCAGAAAAGGAAAAGACAACCTCTTGATAAACCACCAGGCATCCATGGCCCTTCTATTAAGCTGCCCAACACACCATTTAAAAAAACAAGAGGAAGAAAAAAAAAAAAATAATAAGATAGAATAGTGTGCCCGAGTGTACCCTCAAGCAAGAGAACACTAACCCAAGACAGTAGAAGACCATAGTACAGAGGCTATGGCACTACCCAAGACTAGAGAATAATGGTTTAATTTTGGAGTGTCCTCCTCCTAGAAGAGCTGCTTACCATAGCTAAAGAGTCTCTTCTACCCTTAACAAGAGGAAAGTACACTGAACAAATTGCAGTACAGTAATTAACCCCTTGGGTGAAGAAGTGTTTAGTATCTCATTGTTGTCAGGTGTATGAGGAAAGACGAGAATATGTAAAGAATAGGCCAGACTATTCTGTGTAAATGTAGGCAAAGAAAAAATAAGCCGTAACCAGAGAGAGGGATCCAATGCATTACTGTCTGGCCAGTCAAAGGATCCAATACCTCTCTAGTGGTAGTATCTCAATGGGCGGCTGGTGCCCTGGCCAACCTAATAACTATGTAGTCAAGCTTTTCCTTCTTCACAAAAATGATTTTACCTGTATGAGAAAATTGGCCAAATTAATTAAAGAGACATACAGTATGTTACTTACCAGATGCTGTACTGCTCGTCTCTAAAAGGTTATTCATACTCTGTCTAGAACGCGTTTCTTCGGCTATAAGTCTGTCTTTAACACTGTTTCCAATAGCTTCAATGCTTGTAATACTACCAACACCCTCTGGAAATAGTAACAACAAAGAAAATGTTTAATGAAAGATAAAAATTATTCATAAATATCACTACCACTACCATATTTTCATTTCATTAAGTCGATTTCCTTCCTGTATTCAAATGTCCTATACAGTCATACCTCATATAAAGTTGTTAAATGTTTCCAAGACTCATGACTCAGCATACAAATTGACTAAACATGAATTAACCTTTCAAAAAATCACCTAGATATCTTATAAAACCCCATATACAATACCATATTTCTGATACAAGTTTTTTTGACAGTTCATATTAAATGCCTTTCTAAAAGATCTATAATTTTCAAAACAAAAATGAACTACCGTAATTCCCTTATATACATGGGTCCATTTGACATATGTAGAATAAAGTAAGGATAAAAAATATAAATCATAAACAAAAATTATATTTTTCTTAATCACAAAAACCTGAGTTTTTTTACTATGGGAGAAAGATAACAGTGAAGCTAGAATACGACAGTTAAAACTTTTACCAAGCAGTGGGGAGGCGACTGCCTCCCTTGTAGCTCACTGTTACCTCAATTGGATTGCAGCTGGAACTTACGTTCGGGGTTGGTGACAGCAGGAAAGTTTAAGTAAAGAGCTCAGGTTTATATGATTAGGAAAAATACACATTATCTTAAAATTTGTCATTTGTTCTTACACAAATACAAACCATCATTCTTTACTATAGGAGACTCATCCCTACACAGGAGGAAGTCCCCGTTCCAAATTGCCTAAAACGTTACCTGAGAACTCAAAATTCGAACATCTGTGATGCTACAAGAGTCAGGGTTCCTTTCACCGTGTGAAATGCAAGAAAAAGTGTGGGAATCACAGTTCATGCCTTTTAAGGTTGTATTTTAGCTAAACATTTATGTCATAGTCTGGCAATAAGAATGACGCATCTGCTGAATCACGTTGTATGCCTGGTACATCAAACTCCCCTCGTAAGGGTTGTGGAGAAAAGACTCCTCTGTGCTTGAGTATGGAATAGATGCAAGTAGAATGGGGGCGTATCTGCATCGATTTCAAGTCTAGCTTGCATGGCTTCAACGATGTACTCCAAAAGAGAGGAAGATTGAAAGGAAAAGAAATGGTATTTTTATTTTAATGTAAATTTTTAAATATACTTACCTGGTAATTACATATATATAGCTTAATCCCGCCGATTCGTTGCAAATTCAAATTTCGCGTCAATCACTGACAGGTGAGCAGGTGGTCATACCTGTGCGCCCTCTAACTAAGTAACTAGAACCATTCCTATAAGTCCTCAGAAATTCCATGGCCCTGTTTTCAGAGGGGAGGGAGGGAGGGACCTTTTATATATGTAACTACCAGGCAAGTATATTTAAAAATTTATTTTAAAATAAAAAATGACAAATTTGGAGATAATTTGTATTTTTCCTAACCATACAAACCTTAGCTATTTACATTGGGTATTACTTTCGGCGTAGCGTTTCCTACCCCGCGCTAGTTAGCAAGGGTAGGGGGAGGGGTAGCTTGCTACCCCTCCCCCCCTCACACAAAGGTGAAATGTCTCACTTCACTTAGAGGTAGGACTTGACTTGGGAGACAGGGCTGGCAGGCAAATATGTGTAAATAGCTAAGGTTTGTATGGTTAGGAAAAATACAAATTATCTCCGAATTTGTCATTTGTTCCGTAACCGAAATACAAACCACGCTATTTACATTGGGTGACTTACCCCTTAGGAAGGGTGAAAAGTCCCCAGCCATACTGGCTTTGGCTTTACCCGGGGACTCAGAATCCGAGTGAGTCGCACTCGAGAAAAGGAGTCCCTGCACCTCACAAGTTCCTTGCTCCGCAAGGAAACGTGTGGCCTACATAAGCTTGTGTGTGAAGGAAGAAAGTGTGACCCGTTCTAGGCAGTTGACCTGGAGTTCCAGAAGGAACTCTGGGTTAGGACGTTCCCAATACCACCTCGTCAGGGTATGTGGGACGCGACAGTATTGACTCAATACTCGGAACACAAGGAAGCATGGTTTACCTGCAGAGGTTTGAGGTCAGCTATGCAGAGACCAGGATGCTGCTTCCCTGTAGAGGGGATGATGAAGAAAGAAGTAAGCGCCAGACATACTTCTTTCGTTCATGCAGACTAAAACCTGATAACAATGCCCTCAACCTTCTGCTACCTGTCCAAAAAGGAGCCTGAGGTTAGACCAGCTGTTGTGTAGCCACCACAGAGCGATAGAAACGTATCGATACTCCTGTGGGTCACGTCCTGCAGGAAGCGGACTGTGAAGGTCATTAGACGCTTCCAGACTCCAGCTTGTAGCACCTGCGTCACAGAGTAGTTCTACTCGAAGGCGAGGGACGTTGCGATGTATCCGACATCGTGCTATAGGGCGACGTGACGGGGGAGGGTCTGGATTCAGGTCGAGATGAATGTCCTTGAGTCCGAGCTGAAGAGGTATACTGGTGACTCTCCCCTGTGTCCTCCCTGTGCTCCCAACCCGGCTGCACGTGAGGACAAACTGCAGCTGTTCTCAAAGATAACCCCTCGATTCCTTTACTGGCAAGAAGGAGAAGGTTTGGGTCATCTGATACAGAATGGAGACTCGAAATCTTGAAGGAGTCGGACCGAAGGCCCGGGACTCCAAGATTTTGAGTCTAGAAAACAACTCAGGAGAGAACCTGAATGTTGCCTTCCCCTATTCTCTTGAAAGGGCGGAGTCGTACGAGACCATGGAGATTGCTTACACATTGGCCGAGGCCAGAGTGAGCAGGAGCACCGTCCCCCAAGACAGAATACGATCAGAGGCCTGACGTAATGGTTCTTGAGAAGATCTCTTAAGGGACTAAAGAGTCCGAACCATGCTCCATGGAGGAGGTCTCACTCCGACTGGGGACAGGGACGTTCGCAGCTTCGCATGAGCGAAGAAAGGTCCAGCGGGAAGGAAAAAAAGTCTATTCCTTTCAGCCTGAAGGTCAGGGAAAGGCTGAGCGACAGGCTTCACTGCCGAGAGCGGAAAAGAGTTTCCTCCCGCCGAAAAGCAATAACTTCGTTATTGCTGGAGAAGAGGCCTCAAGGGAAGAGGTATATCTCCCACGACACCAACCACAGAAGACTCTCCACTTCGCCTGGAAGACCCCTGCGGATGACTATCGCAGATGACGCGACCTCCGCCCCGCGACTGTAGCGGGTTGTCTCTTCTTGAGGAGGAGGCATAGTGTCTCCAGGCATGAAGCCGAAGCGACGCCCCGGCTCGTGAAAGATGTTGCAGTGTGGTTGTTTGAGTAGCCTGTGCCATGGGAGAAGCTCTCCCGGGAGTTCTGTCAGGGGAAGCAGAGGGTCCGGAAACCGTTCTACGTATAGTCCCAGTGGAGCTCTCAGGGCCATTGAAAGGTTGACAGACAGCCTGGTCTTGTTGAGACCCATTCTCAACAGACAACAAAGGAGGGAAGACGCAGGCGTCGATGTTGACCCACCATCACCGGAATGCATCTTGCCAAAGAGTCTCGGGGTCTGAGACTGGGGGGAAGAACAGCGGAAGCTTGAGGTTCCAAGCTGTCGCGATCAGGTCCCCCAGGCCAGGACTTGCTGGTTACTCAAGGCCAAAGACCCCCAGGTACACTCTTTCTACGAGGCTCTGCTCAGATAGTCGGAAAGAACATTCCTCTGCCCGGAATGAGCGAGCCGATGGTGGGATTGAGAGGATCTCAAATCATCTCAGTATCTCTACTGCAAGATGCGAAGGTATGAAAATGCGTCCCTTGCTGGTTAGAACACGCTAGTTCCATGAAGTCGTCGCGCACGGAGCGACTCGGCAGGAGCTGTAGGATCTGTAGAGGGGCCAGACTACGGCCCCTAAGCCTGCCTGAATGATGGAGACGTATCCTTCAGGTCCTGACCATAGGCCTGGACCGGAACATGCCCCCCCCCCCCCCCTTTTCTTTGACGAGTCCGAGAACCGCATAAAAAATGTGGGGAAAGGACGAGAATATCCACTCCCATCAAGAGGTTCCATAGGTCAACACCCATTGCAGGTCTAATCGTTCCGCTGGTCCCATAGGGGCCAGAAAGTCCGGTTAATCGTTGCTTTGAAACCACCGGAACTTGGGCTGCCCCACAGGGAACTTATCCTGAGGCGACCATTCGGAACTTTAGACGGGTCAATGAGGAAAAGAGACCTAGGAACCGTTCCAAGGTAGGGCTGAAAGCTCTGCCTGACTGAAAACAGGTACTGCGACTCTCCTCAGCCTTGCCACAGTCAACTGAAGGGAAGGCTCGGAGGAGGCGGCAACAGAATCTGGCGTCCCAAGGCGGTCACCCATCCAAGTACCGACCAGACCCGACGTTGCTTAACCTCGCTGGACGGACGAGAAGCGGGGTTTCCAACGTGGTAAGGCCGTTGACTCAATATCATGGCTAGATACTCCAGATGTTGAGGCCGAAGAAGAGAAGGCTCCCAGCAAATTACCATGAACCCACACTCATGGTAAGCATCCGGAAGCTTGTCCCGGCGTTGAAGAAGGTCGAACCCGAGCTTACCGGAGTTGACCAGACCTCCAAAAGGCGAAGGAGGCGGAAGCCTGCTCCTGAGCGGCCATGAGAAAAGCAGGGAGAGTTCTCTGGGGAAAAACCTGCGATGCCACGGCGGGATCGCCACACTGCATCTTAAGCAGGAATACCTGTAGTCTAGGCTGAATTCCAAGAGCTTCCTGGAAGATGGATGGAATGGAAACTGAGAATACCCGTCCTTCCGATCCAGGGCCTAAGGAGTCCTGTCGCCTCGTTACCAGTCTGATCGATTCTGCTGTTCCACGCTGGACGAAGTTTGTTCGACAAACTTGATCAGAGCTGAGAGGTCGACTACGGAATTCCCGTCTCAGATACTTTCCTACGAGAAAGGATCGACTGAAGAAGCCGGGGGGTGAAGCCGTTGACGATCCTATGGAGGACCTTCTCCTAAGGCATGGATCATTCTGCCCAAACGAGCAAACTCTTGCCGACCCTATGGCATAGAGGTTCAGTGACACTGAATTCGCTGACAGAGACGCCAGGCGCGATATCCTTGGCTGATCACGGAGATCGAGCAGGAATCGGCATCGGGAAGCTGTTATCCGGATGAGTAACCTTAGGCATCCTCCCAGCGTGAAACCTGCAAGGGGGGGTAGCCAATCCTAGAGTTCATGAACTCTGCCGCTCCCTCTAGGATTATGCCCACCTGGGAGAGCCTCCCATGCTACCTGTTCCTGACAGGAGGGGACTGCTATTGGACACCTTGTCTCAGTTGTCGTAGCCGGTCCAAAAACTTAGGCCGACGAGGCTGAAAGAAAGAGGCGCTGGAGCCCTGCAGGGTCTGGAAGAAATCGCCTTGGAGGAGTGAAAACGAAAGTCGATTTCCTCCGCACAATCGCTGTCTATGTCTCTGTCCTTGGGCACAAACAAGCTCTTCCCAAGAATGGAAGGGTGTCTGAGGTTGTCGACATCCACGGATGAGACACCCGAAAGGAAGCCCTCGGTCATTGCGTCCAGATGTCCAGCATCGAGCTTGCCTGCAAGTTCGAAACTTGGCGACGAAACGCCAAGGTGCTTGAGCCCGAGAGGAGGAAAGTACCCATGATCTTCCTGTAGCTTCCTTGAACAAAACCTCGGGTCGCAACCGAGGAGGGAAAGGAACTGGTAAGCCCCTTTCACGAGATGGAGAAGAGGAAGGGGTAAACCAGTCACCCCTTGGCCGATGGAGAAATCTCGAACGGAAAGCTCCCTGGCAAAACCCTTCCAGGGAATGACGGGGAAGAAGAATGTTGCCGAGACCTCCCTGAAGATTCTTCCTGCTCTTGCATGTGCCATGCTCTGCGTTTACGGGGTGAGGCCGTGTTCTGGAAATACGCTCCAGAAGACTCGCCAGGCTGGCCATGCTGCGAAACCCCAACGGGAATCGCGGTTGCAATCGCCCTGGCGCTCGCGCGATGGTAAATCAATGGTTTGCGCGTGGCCGAACGTGGAAGCGCCCATGTGCTGGCACGCAGGAACGCCAACGAAAGTGCGCGAGGGAGCGCAGAAGGAGGGCGAGCGTGGTAGGAAGGGCGAGAGCTGGTGGTCGGCGAGCGATGACCCGTAGGCGAGCAATGGATACTGCAGGAATCAAGCCGACGTTCGCGCGACGGAGCACCGTCGGTCCGCGCGACGGAGCACCGTCGGTCCGCGCGACGGAGCACCTTCGGTCCGCGCGACGGAACAACGTCGGTTCGCGCGACGGAGCACCGTCGGTCCGCGCGACGGAGCACCTTCGGTCCGCGCGACGGAACAACGTCGGTTCGCGCGCGGGCGAACATTGGAGAGCATGTGCGCGGTCGCGCATGAGCGTAGGAGCGCGGGCACGTGGGCGTGCGGTCACGTGGGCACGTGGGGGTGCGGTCGCGCGGGGGTGCGGTCGCGCGGGGGTGCGGTCGCGCGGGCGTGTGGACGCGCAGGCACGTGGGCGCACGGGTGAGCGCAGGCGGTCGGGAGACCGATGACGCGTAGGCGGGCGATGGCGCGTTGACGTGCGATGGCGCGTTCTGGCGAGCGATGGCGCGTTCTGGCGAGCGATGGCACGTCGGCAAGCGATGGCGCGTCGGCAAGCGATGGCGCGTCGGCAAGCGATGGCGCGTCGGCAAGCGATGGCGCGTCGGCGAGCGGTGGTGCGTTAACAAAACGCTAGCGTGCAGGTGAAGAATCGCGCGGGCGCGTAGGCGATTGCCAACGCGAGAGAGACTAGTGATGGTTAGCGCGCATCGCGCTAACAGAGGGCGCGCAGGTGCATCAGGAAGGTGAGCGCTGAAGCAAGCTGTTAATCAGGTGATCCTAGACGGTCAGAAAAAACCGTTGGCGCCCATTGGTGCGTGGCAGAAAAGGGCGCACAGATGTGCGCTGGCGATTGAAGAAAGCTGGCGCACAGAAGGACAGAAGTAAAGGTGAGCGCTGGCGAGCAGGAGGAAGATCTACGGCAAGACTCAGCTACCGGAGATCGTCCACAGCAGGCGAGCGCTGGATCGCTACTGATGGTGTCCAGGGAAACCGACACACGTGGCAGATCGATGGCGATCGTTGACGCGTAGGAGATCGTTGACGCGTAGGAGATCGCTGACGAGCAGGCGAACGTTGACGCGTCTATGGTCGCTGGCGAGCTGGAGATCGCTGGCGAGCAGAAGGCAACGCATGGAAGCCTGTGCGTAGAAGAAGAGTCCTTGTCCAAGACCTGAACCGAAGTTCTAGATCGCGAGGGCGAACGTGGGCGCACAGGGCGCGTAACAGGAACCAACAGGAACAGCAGAGATGATCATCATGAGAGCGCTGACGAACAGGAGAGCGCTGACGAACAGGAGCGCGCTAGCGATCAGGAAAGCGCTGATGTGCAGGAGAGCGCCTGTGCGCTAACACTGAGCAAGAGAGCAGGAGAGCGCCTGTGCGCTAACACTGAGCAGGAGAGAACACAACAGAAGGGCGCGCAGGGGAACCCTGACACGCAAGATAAGAACCCCCGTGGGAGGCAACCCTTTGCCTTGAAGGGATCGTTGTCCGTCGGGAGACTGATGTCCGTCGGAAGACCGTTGTCTGTCCGTCGGGAGACCGATGTCCGTCGGAAGACCGTTGTCCGTCGGAAGACCGTTGTCCATCGGGAAGACCGTAGCCCGTCGGAAGACGAGGTCAGACTGCTGTCCATCTGCACCAGGGGCGAAGATCAAGAAGAAGGAGTTGTAGGCTGCATACGGAGATTCAAAAAGGCGCCTCTTAGCACCCTTATAGGGAGAAGGGAGGCCCTTACAACGTAGCGGACGGTGAGCCTTACGGCGAAGGAGGCCAACAGCAACAACAGCAGAAGAGTCCTCCGAAGAGGAGTCTCTATGAGTTTACTCTCTCGCGAACGAAAGAGAAACACTTCGTAGAAGAGACGGGTCAGCCAGTGACCTAAAAGGAGCAATCCTCCGAAGAGGGGCTCCTGCAGTTGCCCAGCCCCTTGAGCGTAACTACAGGTGCGACCGCTTAGCACCAAGAGCATAGTCACACGAAAAAAAGGCAAGAGAAGAACCCCCCAAAAGGGGGAAAAAACTCAAGCCTGGACAGGAAAAAACTTCCCTCGGAAGGAAAGTTACCCACCTAAGGAGGCGAGCCTCCTGAGTGTTCTAAAATGAACTGGAGAGCTGTCAATCGTCACGGGAGTACTTCCAGAAGAAGGAGACACGCCCCTGACGAAGATCTATAGGGGAGGCAGCAACAGCCGAAACCCCAGGCCGCAAAAAGACAGCTCACTCTGTTGTCACATTACAGAAACGAACTAGATCGGTAACTGTAAAAAAATAAAACAAAATCATTAGTTAACATTCATTCCCCGGGAAGGCTCCGAAGAGGAATCCCGAGGGAAAGGAACACAAGAAATAGACAACAGGCACGTGCCCTCACAACCACTTACACTCACGGAAGGAGAGCTGTAACCAACACAGAATTATAACAATTATAATTATGTAATTATGTAATTTAAAAATGAATGAACACTAAAGAAAGAACGAAAACCCCGAAAGGAATCGTTCTACAAAGCTGAAGAATCAACAAATACAATTAGATTCATAAATTAATTGAGACAAAACATACGGCGTAGCAACCCCCCCACCACGGGAAGGAAGCTACCGTAGTAAGTAACGTAGTAAAAGGGTGAACGACCTCAAGAGAGAGAGAGAGAGAGAAAGACCGAAGTCAAACTTGATCGCGACCCATGAAATTACACCATGGTGGCCTAACTGCCGAGAGCTCCACGGAGATATCGTACACTACACACACAAGCACAAACTCTGAAAAGGAAACTTACTGATTTCTATACTCAAATATATACATAAACATGAGAAAATGTTTACATATATATAGAGTAAAAGAAAAGTAAGTGATTAAGTAATGACAAAACAAACAATGGCTGCCAAGCGAGGACAAAGACAGAGACGTCTGTCCATGTCCGAGCCAAAAGTGAAAGTGAAGCATTCACCGGTGTGTTAGGGGGGGAGGGGTAGCTAGCTACCACTCCCCTACCCCCCTGCTAACTAGCGCGGGGGTAATACACCCTCGTTAAATTCTAATGGCTCGCCATTTCAGCTACGCAAAAAGGTAAACCCAATGTAAATAGCGTGGTTTGTATTTCGGTTACGGAACAACTAAGCCTTCAGCTACTGTGCGGTTTGAAGAGGCAGAGGTAGTAGTAGATACCGCATTGGATACCTCTGACACCACAACGTCGACAATCGACAGAGGATCAACCTCTGTCGGAGGCGGCGATTGCTTGACAGCAGCACCCAATCGGATGTAGTCAAGTAATGCTTCCTTGGAGGGTGAACCCTCGAACCCCAAAGATGACCAAAGCTGAAAAAAGATGGGTTAGAGACAAATCCTCCCCCGGGGGGAGAGTTGGAGCTGCCTCGCTAGGGGAGGCAACCCCATCTCTCGAACCCCGAGTTTGGGAAACAGTACCACGGTCTACGCTACCACTCGACAGTCTCTTGAAAGAGACCGACCGAGTGGGAGCTTCGGAGGAGGTTTGAGCAACGGAAGAAGAGGCCTTGGGTTTTTCTCCTTTCAAAGTAACAAATATCCCATTTGGACTACTTCTTCCGTCGCCGTGAAAACCTCTCCCACTGGGAGGTAGACCACTCCCTGCACTCACTATACTTATTATCACTATCACACCGTTGCGGTGTGGTGGGTAGTAAGCCCTCGTTCAATTTTAATGGCTCGTCATTTCAGCTACGCCGAAAGTAATACCCTTATTAAATAGCGTGGTTTGTATTTCAGTTACAGAACAAATACCACTTTTAAATATGTAACTTCCCTGGTAGTTACATATATATATATAGCTGATTGACACCATTGGTGGTGGGTTAGAAAACCGCAATCCCGTCGGGAATTCGTAGAATTAATCGCTACAAATTAGCTGTATCAATAATCTGGTTCCTACCTGATAAGGAAGCTGGCTTCATAGTTTTCTTGCCTCATTTGCCTGCATTCCTTGAGAGACCCAGCGATCCACCCAGGGGGCTGTAAAAAGTCTCTGTGGGGCTGTCACACGGTCCTCGACCTTAACAAGACTAGACCACCACCCTTGCTAACTTGGCATACCTGATAAGGAAGCTGGCTTCATAGGTTTTTCTGCCTCATTTGCCTGCATTCCTTGAGAGACCCAGCGATCCACCCAGGGGGCTGTAGAAAGTCTCTGTGGGGCTGTCACACGGTCCTTGACCTTAACATGACTAGACCACCAACCTTGCCATCCTGGCATAGCCATGGACAATGATCTGACCACCTGACCCATTAACACACTAAAAAACACATTCCATAAAACCTAACTTAGACTTGCATCCCAGGCCGTGGAAGGTTGCAGCAACCTTCACAGACGACCTATGAGAACAAGTTCAAGAAAAGGTAAGGGTATAAACAAGGTTATAGGTTAGAGGCAGTAGTACCTTCTCCAAGTACGGCGCTGGAGGTAACGTACGGACCCAGGGAACAACAATCCTCATATTAGGTCTCTACCTATTTAGGTAACAATCGGCGAAGATTGATTTGCTTCGCCAGAATGTCGCTTCCAAAATCGTTTTTATAAACTTGTTGTGTCTATAAGCCATTGAAGTTGCCACAGCTTTTACTTCGTATGCTTTGACTTAGAGGAATAGGAAGCTTTTCTCGTCACAACTCTGGTGAGCTTCCCTTATTAAAAACCTTGATAAAGAACGCCAGTGCATTCTTTGACAAGGGTAGCGAAGGCTTCTTTACCGAACACCAGAGATCATTTGCCTGTCCTCTCAGGTTTCTGGTCCTCTGCAGATAAAATTTTTTACGGCTCTTACTGGACAAAGGCCCCTCTCCTTTTCTCGTCCTACTAAATGAGATAACCCTGGAATGGTAAAGGATCTGGGCCATGGTTGCGAAGGATTCTCGTTCTTGGGGAGAAAACCTTGTCGTAGAGAGCAGATTGCATTCTCTCCATTGAAGTCCATCTTTTTGCTAATGGCTTGCAATTCATCTATTCTCTTGGCTGTCACCAACGCAACCAGGAATAGGCTCTTCTTAGCAAGATCCTTCCATGGATCCTTGTCAAGAGGTTCAAACCTGCTCGAGGGTAAAAACATCAGGATTACATCCAAATTCTAAGATGGGTTTGGGTTGTCCTTCCTCTAAGCGGTCTCAAAGGATCTTATATGATCCGAGAGATCCTTGTCTCCTGACACGTCAATACAGTATGTCTATGACGGAAGGCGGAGGCTAGCATGCTGTGGTATCCCTTGATGGTTGATACTGCTAGTTTCTTTGTGTTATTAAATGTAGCAGAAAAACTGCCAATTGAGTTAGAGAGGTATTGGAAGAGGAAATGTTATAAACTCTGCACCATTCTCTGAACACGTCCCACTAGATTGGTACATCTTGATTGTGGACGTTCTCCTCGCTCCTGTGATTGCTCTTGCAGCTTTCCTCGAAATGCCCTTCGCTCTTGCCAGTTTTTCCGATAGTCGAAAGGCAGTTAGATGAGAGCGAGGAGATTTGATGGTATCTTTCTATATGTGACTGTCTGAGTAGATCATTCCATCAGGATAACGACCTAGGGGTGTCTACTAGCTACTCCATCACTTCTGTGATCCAGGGTGTCATGGGCCAAAAAACGGAGCTATCATGGTCATGCGGGCGTTGTTCGACTCCCTGAACTTCTTCATGACTCTGTCTAGTATCCTGAATGGGGGGAAAGGCGTACATGTCTAGTTCTTCCCACTCCATGAAGAAAGCATCCATTGCCACTGCTTCCTGGTCTGGGACTGGAGAGGAGTAAACAGGTAACCTCTTGTTCTCTGCGTCGCAAAGAGGTCTATTGACAGTTCTCCCCCACAGATTCCAAAGCCTGCTGCACACCTCGTGAAGTAGGGTCTATTCTGTCGTGAGAACCTGTCTTCCTCTGCTGAGAAGATCTGCTCTAACATTCTTCTCTCTCTCTATGAAGCGGGTTACCAGAGTTATATTGTTCGCTTTTGCCCGGAGCAGGAGATCTTTGCTGCCTCGTAAAGGGAATCCAAATGAGTGCCTCCCTGTTTTCTGATGTAGGACAACGCTATGGTGTTGTCTGCGTTGACCTGTACCAACTTGTTTTGGACATCCTTTGGAAGTGTATTAGCGCTAGAAGAATGGCCACCAGTTCCTTCATGTTTATGTGCCATTTCTTCTGATGGTCTTCCCATAGACCCGAGATCTCGCCCTTCCCCGGTGTTGTACCCCACCCCACGTCTGATGCGTCTGAATACAACACTAGGTCGGGGTTTTTCTGATGAAGTTCGAAGCCTTCTAGTAACTTGTTGGAGTCGTCCCACCAACTCCACTGATTCCTGATTCCCAGAGGGATCGTAATCTACGTCTCTAGGTCTTGGTCTCTTGTCCGATAACTAGACAGATGGAACTGAAGTGGATGTAGATGTAGTCCCTTGTAGATCCTCCAGACACTTTCCTACAACCTGGCTCTGATTAGCCAGTCGTCCAGGTACATCGAAACTCGTACCCCTTTCAGATGTAACCAGAGCCCCTCGTGTGAAAACGTAAGGGGCCGTGCTTAGTCCAAAACAAAAGTGCTCTGAACTGAAAAGTTGTAGCGTGATGTACAAATTTCAGATATTTCCTGTAGTTCGGGTGAATTGAGACAAGAAAAACAGCGTCCTTCTATCGACACCATCCAGTCACCTAGTCTGGTGTCTGCTAGGACTGACGCAGATATTTCCATAGCAAACTTGACTTTGGTCACGCACTTGTTCAGTGGACTTACGTCCAGAACGGGTCTCCAATCCCCCAAGTTCTTGAGTACTAGAAAAAGTTTGTTGTAAAATCCCTCTGACGAGGGGTCTACTACCACTTTTGACAGCATCAGGTTTACCTGCACTTGAAGAGCTGCTGCCAGTGGGATACTGTGTCTAGAGGTTGAGTTCACTTTTTGGGTTTCGGTTGCTGTTTGGGGTTACGAGGTTGCCCTCCAGCAGCCATTCTCTGTCCTCCTAGAAAGGCTCTCCCACGAAAGGGCTGACGCGTGGGAGGAGCTTCCTTCTCCTTCCTGGCTAAAAAGTTAGTCGGAAGAACTTTCCTCGCAGTCCTTGTAATCAGATCTTGTGTTGCCTGTGCGCAAGAGCTGCCGATAAGTCCTACACTAGCTCTGAAGGGAAGAGGTATTTGGTCAAGGGAGCATACAAGAGCTCTGCTCTCTGAGCGAGAGTCAATCCTGACAACAGGAAAGAAAACAGCATACTCTTTCTAAATAATACCTGCTGTGAAAAAGGGCTGTAAGTTCGACCAACCCGTCCCTCACGGCTTTATCGAGACAGGCAATAAGGTGCATCTGCGTCTCGTTTGTATCGTCTGTGACGTCTGCGAGGACTCCTGGAGTCCAGTCCATCAAGCTGAAGACCTCGATTGTTCTGAAGATGCCCTTCAGCAAGTGATCCAACTCCGACGTGGACCACATCACCTTAGCCAGAGTCATGGCTGATCTACGCGAGGTGTCAACGAGTTTGGAGAAGTCTCCCTGGGAGGAGGCAGGAACTTCCAAACCGAGAACCTCTCCAGTTTCGTACCACACACTGGATCTAGAAGCCAATCTCGAAAGAGGGTAGGAAAAGGTTGTCCTTCCTTGTTCCTTCTCTTGAGAATCCAATCGTTCAGAGTCGTAAAAGCCCTCTAGACCGATCTGGCTAACACTGTTTCCTTGAAAGAGGAAGATTCCTGAGGTCTACCCTTCAAAAACCGCGAGGGCAGGCTCCGAGGTACAGCCTGCTGAAAAGTTCTCCGGATATAAGTCCGCCAGAACTGCAAGTAATCTTTTAAGATCTGCTGCATGAAGAGTTTTCAGCGTTTCCTCCTCTGAGATCTCCTCTAAAGGGTTAGCGATCTCCGATATAGAACGAGTAGGAGAAAATACACACCTCGTCTTGCCTGCTTGCGCCCTGCATACGCCTAGCATGCTGCGAGGGAGCGTCATGCATGCGTCCAGCCTGCTGCGAGGAAGCATCATGCTTGCGTGCGTCCAGCATGCGTCCCGCATGCTGCGAGGAAGCGTCATGCTTGCGTGCGTCACGCATGCGTCCAGCATGCTGCGAGGGAGCGTCATGCATGCGTCCAGCATGCTGCAAGGAAGCGTCATGCTTGCGTGCGACCTGCATGCATCCAGCATGCTGCGAGGGAGCGTCATGCTTGCGTACGTCCAGCATGCCGCTGCTGTTGCGAGCTTCCTCTGTTTGCGACTTGTAAACGTCAACAGGAACGTAATGGACCATTGAAGCTCTGACAGGCATGCTGCTTGGGGTGCGTCCTGCATGCATTCAGCCTGCTCTATGACGTTCGCGATCTTGACGCGGGGAAGTGTCCTGCTTGCGTGCGTCCAGCATGCTGCATGCGTCCAGCATGCAACATGCATCCAGCATGCTGTGAGGGAGCGTCAAGATCCTTGCCGCCTCCCGTAACGCGTCCAGATCGCTGCGAGGGAGCGTCCATGATTGCTGCAGCTCGCATGCGTCCTTGCCGCAAGACCGCGCTCGGAACTATGACGTTCGCAATCTTGACGCGGGGAAGCGTCCCGCTCGCATGCGTCCAGCATGCTGCGAGGAAGCATCCTGCTCGCGTGAATCCAGCATGCTGTGAGGGAACGTCAAGATCCTTGCCGCCTCCCGTAATGCGTCCAGATCGCTGCGAGGGAGCGTCCATGAGCGCTGCACCTCGCGTGCGTCCTTGCCGCAAGACCGCGCTCGGAACTATGACGATCGCGATCTCGACGCTCGGTTCCATGACGAGCAACTCTCTTCTTGTCTAGCAGGAATGGAAAAACGTAAAACGCCAGCCTCGTCTGGGAGCTGCGTCAACCGACGGCGAGGATAACACTTTTACCTCGCCTTTCCAATGGCGAGGGTCAGCATCCTGGGAAGCGTCAACAGGTACGCTCGAGGGGACGACTGCTCGGGGGCTAACACCTCACGCCTCCCTTCCCCTGTCGACTTTCCTTCTCCCAGGGGTCGGGGAGCATGGAAGAGGTCTAGGGCTAGGAGAACGACAGGTCCGAGCAGCCGTACCCTCCACTGCACTGCGTCATGTTTGCGTGCCACTGAACACTAGCACTTTTAACTATTTCACATGAAACCATAATTAGACCTGCCCGTTGCGAGAGATTATACTCTTTCGCCAAGGGCTAGAATGAAAATACAATAGGCTATACGATTAATATCAGTATTCTCAATATCGAAATATTAAATAACGATACAAAGCATGTATTGTGAAACTGTAACGATCGTCAAGAGTATTACGTAGCGTAAATGACTATACGCTAGTGAAATCTCTAAAATAAATCGATGATTAACTAAAGGAAGTATACTAATAGGACAAATATTTACTTAAAAAATAATATATTTCCCTACAATATAAAAATTAAAATACTTATGCTTAGTAAGTTAGTATTTTCTTTACATTTCTTGCAAGAAAAAGAAAAGAATTTACATATTTGCTAGTCATACTACGTAGTTTACGTCACATGATTTGTGACGCCATAGCGCTAGCGGAATGATTTCCTTCAAGGCATTCTGTTAAGAGTTAACGTCACATGATTGTGACGTCATAGGATGGCGGAATGATTTCCTTCCACCATCATGTCTTTAAGAGTTGTTCGTTAGTTTTTAAAGTAGGGGGAAAAATTCCTTGATCCTATCCCTTTCAAGCTTACGAACATAAAAATACACACATGCCCTCTGCATTTTACATACTGTGTGGGGATCAAGAGCAGCTTTTGGAAGCCGGTCTTGCAGCCCTACAACAGAGAAGCCATCTTGAAAATCAAGTTAAATTAAACTGTACAAGGTGGACCAACAAAAAACTATCTTATTCGTGAGAAAAAGAAAGGAAAATCCACTATTAGCGAAATGATATTTTCATAATAAAATAAATTTCTAAACACACTTACCCGCTGGTTATATAAGAATGGCTAAAGTCCCTTGGACGCTCTGCAGAAATTCAAAATCTTGTGGCAATCGCAGATATGCCAGGTGAACACTAGCACCCTGGCGGTAGACAGGTCGAACTATTCCAACCAAGTCAGACCTTCCATGCCCCATGGTCTCTAGAGGGGAGGAGGGTGGGATTATAACTTATATAACCAGCGGGTATGTTCAAAAATTTATTTTATTATGAAAATATAATTTTAAACATAAAACTTACCCGCTGGTTATATAAGAATGGCTGATTGACACCCTTGGTGGCGGGTCAGAGACAGCAACATAATTGGAAATTCACTTAAGAGTTAAATATAACCACTTAAGAGGTTCGTACCTGATAAGGAAGCTGACTTCAATGGTTCTCTGTCTCATTCTGTCTGCTATCCTTACGAGATCCAGCGGTCCACCCAGGGGGGTGAAGATCTCTAGGAGCTGTCAAACGGTGCAATAACCTATAACTTGACAGAACCTCAACTAATACCCTTGTTCCGGGCACTCTCTAGGAACAAAATAACCACCTGACTAAATCAAAGATTGCGGAAGATTGCCGACCAATCTTCACGTACAATCATAAAAACATATATAAAAGTTCCAAGAGGAGAACAGAGGTACTAGGAATCTAGGGAAATGTTGTGGCGGATGTTTCACCTACTACTGCACTCGTTACAAATGATCCCAAAACGTAGCAGTCCTCACAAAGAGACTGGATACGGTATAAGTAATGCAAGGCGAATACAGGATTACCCCTTCAAAAGGCTGTATGCACGATGCTTTGCAGAGAACAGTTATGTTTAAAAGTTACAGAAGCTCCCACAGCTCTAACTTCATGAGTCTTTACTCTTTAGACAGCTTAAGGTCTGCCTCACCACAGTGTGAGTGAGCCTTTGTAATTAAAGTCTATAAGAAAAGATAGGGCGTTTTAGACATAGGTAGCGCAGGTTTCTTGACTGCGCACCAAAGAGCCTCTGAATAGTCTCTTAACTCCTCTAGTCCTGTCTTGATATAACTTCAACGTTTTAATCGGACAAAACGCAGAACGCGAAGGTGAGACAACTTGCTGAAAGGATCAACTTTAACTGTTAAGAGTCCAGCATACGACCAGACTGGCGTCTGCGTCTGCGTCTGAGACTGCGTGAGGGAGAGACCAAACTGGCGTCTGCGTCTGCGCGAGGGAGAGACCAGACTGGCGTCTACATCTCCTGTAAGGGAGAGACTAGACTGCCACATGCACCTGCTCTAACGCTTTCCGTAACACGAGCTGATCTCTGCGAGGAAGCGTTGCTGAGCATCGGAGAAGTACGCTGTCTGATACTATCGGAAGACCGTTTTCTTGGTCTATGGTTATCCTTAGATTCTTTTAGGAGAAATTTTTCCCCCGAGAATCGTAAGGGCCAAAAAGAGATGAAATTGACCTCTTTTAGCTCAGACATAACATACACTTGCGGGGCACCGTGTGTGCCAACTCAAGCGTGAGCGATCGCTGTGAGAGATCATCAACCGTAGTCCCGTGACCAACCTGGGAAAGTCCTCCATACATTTCCATCGCGCCTTGTGCGCGACCTGAACGTATCTAATGCTGCAAGATATCGTGAACAGTAGTCGATAGTCCCCAGAGGAAAGTACTAGACATTCCCCCAATCTGGGGGAGGAGAAGAAGCGTGAACAGAAGTAAACTGAGCACCTTTTCCCTCGATGAACTACGTGTCTTACATGATTTTCGGTGCTGACACGTCGCCTTCTTCCAAAGAGAAAACCTCCGGCAAACATTAGTTACTGCAGGATAGGTTATTATGAAACATACGACTCCTGAAAGATCTTGGATGTATTGGTTGGTGTCTACCAAGTCTAGGTTTTGCGTCTTTCGACGAGGACAAACTCTTTCTTCCCGAAAAGTGCGTAAGATTCCAGAGGAAGAGCTAGGTTTGTATGCGACTTGTCTGACTTCCGCTTCTCTCGTGGAAGAAAACACGCTCGATTGCTTCCAGCTTAAGCATCGCGACACGCCTGCTGCGAGGGTAAGTCCTGTTCGCGTGCGTTCATGACGAGTAACTTCCTAGTCTAGTAAAAAGGGAAAATGTAAAACGCCATCCTTGTCAGGGAACTGCGTCTATTACGCAGAAAAATGTCACAAGATCCGTGATACCATAGCGATGACGAACTGATCGCTTCAAGACATTCAAACTTCGCTCTTCTTAAGAGATTACGTCACAAGGTTGTGACGTCATAGTTCGTCAATCGTAGGCGAAGAAAAGAGCTTTACTTCGTCATGCCAAAGGGGAGAGGGAACGTCTTGGAATGCATTGACAGGATTGCTCAGTGGAACATACGTTTAGCACACAAGGTCCGCGATATACCTCAGCCTTCCGATATTCCTTCTCCCAGGGGTTGGGAAGTAAGGAAGAGGTGTCGGGCTAGGAGTAAGACAGACACGAACAAACACATCCTCCAGTGCACTGTACTATGTTTACGAGTTACTGAACCATAGCGTTTTTAACTATAATGCATTAAATCATAAAAGATCTGCCCGTTTTGGGAGATATACTCTTATGCTCTATTCTCATAAAGGCCTTAATGCACTTCCTGCTGTTGCAGCTGCAGGCGCTGCTGCACCAACCTCTACAGTTAGGTTCGTTATGCTGCCTTGAGGATGCGTTATTGCACTGACCTATTAGCACTCTCTCTTTACACTGTTACTCTTCTGAGAATGATTTAATGTTAATTTATTTATTTTCTTATTTACTTACTGAGCCATCTTTCCCTATTGGAGCCCTTTGGGTTAAAGCATCTTGCTTTCTCAACAAGGGTTGTAGCCTGGCTAGTCATAATAATAAAATAAATAGACACACCTTCAACGCAACTAGCGAAAAACTCTGGTCGGAACGAGGAGCAGCAGGTATAAAATAAAAGGGAAACTTCAGAAAAACTCTCATGAGTTTCTGAAAGTCACTCCCTCCTAAAAGACTCTATCCTGAGTAGAGAAGTCTTGATTCCTAGGAGTCCACTACTTAGGATTCTGAATTCTGACATCAATGCTTAGAGGTTTTAATTCTAGCTCTCCCAATCAAGAATTAGCCCAGCAGGCCTTGGTCCAAGAATATAATATCTTTCTAGTTAAGATTTATTTCTTAATATAGCGTCTGGCGCAACAATGTCCCAACGTTAGACGTTCATGGTCATGTAGACAAAGTCTATTGTCATAGGTAGCGAAGCGTCTGCACTGACGCTGATGCTGACGCTCCGGCCCGCCTGTCTGTCATGTCGCTTGGTAGCATGCTCTGCTGCCTGGCGATCGTCGGCGAGCCTGGATAGACTGACACTCGGCGCTATGAGCGGTCGGTTGGCGTTGAGAAGCAGGTACTCGAAGCGATGCATCCACCGTCTCCCACCGTTGAACATTGCGGCTGGTAGGCCGCTTGTGCGACAACGAGTCATCACCGGAATAGGCAGGTCGCCTGTGCGACACCGCACCAAAACCAGAATCGTGACACTCAACCGCACTGCCAACGGCAGGCTGATAATACTGCATAAACGAAGATAGTTGCCGTTTCATGCCTAACAACAAAGACCAATTAGTATCAATCTTAGGCGACACATGCAGCATTTTCAAACACAAAGCTGCGCCTTCTTCGTCGATTCTATAGCGCTCCCCACTGTCGGGAGACGAACACCCATCTGGTGGAAGCAGCGGCACCACGTCCGCGCTGCATGAATCGTAACACACGAATAATGATTCTAATTTTGTATTCAGCTTCGCGCCTGAAGCTTTATCTATAGAAAGGGTGAGCGTTCTGGGGATCGACAGAAAACGCTCGAGGGGACTTCTGTTTGGGTCTTACAAGACGGTAAACGCCAGGCTACGCCTCTCGATTCCTTTCGCCGTTCGACTTAACTTCTCTCCTGGGTCCGGGAGCTTGAAAAAGGTCTAAGGCTAGAATAACGACAGGTCCGAACAGAAGAACCCTCTAATGAATTGAATAAAATTCACTGCACTAATTTAGCACTAAAAAATTTGCATTTTACTCTTTGGTAAAAAAGATATTTTCACAATTATTTAAAACCAAAGTATACACGCTCTCAAACAAAATGACCCCCAAGAGAGAGACTTACTATTCTGTCAATGGTTTGAATGGGAATGCAAAAGTCACTGAATGCCATATAAACGCAACAAAATATAAATATAAAACTTTGCCTTAATAAATCAAAACAAACCCTTATATTAAGGGGTTCCAATAAAAGGCGAATTATCACCCGTAATCATTGGAACATCTATAATTACTATACGAACAATTTTAGTATTCTAGAAACCAACAAGTAAACAACGATACACAGAATCGTGAGCTACATCGATTGTCAAGAATACTACGTTGTATATACATTAATTGAACCGTAACCTCCTTTAATTTGTGACTAAAGAAAAATACTGAAAGGACCAATTAATTGCAGAATAATATGTTCCTTTTATCTAGTACAACTTAAAAACTTGAGTTTGTAAGAAGAATGTACTATTCATAAAAATCAAGACAAAGAGAAATCATAATATCATAATGATACTGAAAACTGCGTAACATAAAAAACTGAACGCTTGTTACTCTTTGAAAACAGATCGAAGATTATCCAAAGAAAACCTATCAAAAAGACAAAAATTTTCTTAAAATAACAAAATCCTTTAACTTAATTTATAACTTAATACTTCATAAGAAAGTATTCACTTATCATGCTTTGTAAAAAGGCAAGTCAGACTTTTAGCTTACGTCATAAGGCTGTGACGTCATCAATGGACGAGATGTTTACATCCCGCCATTATGCTTTCGTTAGGTTTAAAATAGGTTGAAAAATTTCTAATCCTACCTTTTAACTTATAAACACGTGATCACAGATCAAACAAACAAATAAGCGAACGCCAGAACCCGAAAATTAGGTGTACATCACCAAACTACAGTGGAACCTCTACCTACGATTGTCCTAACATACGAATTTTCCAACAAACGAAGTAAAATTCGACCAAATTTCTGTCTCAACATACGAAGTGTTGCTCCAACATACGAAGTAAAAAATACACTTACCCGTGGAATTTTCTCGAAAGCGTCCAGCGTCGTTTGTTGTTGACGGCAGCACATCGGAGGGACGCCAATCAAGCGTCACCTTGATCAGTCCTCTCATCTCGTGCGCATCGTGTGGTTGTCCTCTATTCGCTCAGTTTTAACAGTTTTTTATCTTGCCTTTTCACGTGTTGTTTTCTGTGTTCCGTATTCATGGGTCCTAAAAAGCTTAGTTTCGGTTCAGGAAGTAGTAGTAGTGGTGAGAAAAAGAGGAAGTCTATGCTTTCATTAGAATTAAAGCAAGAAATAGAAAAGCAATAGCGAGGTGTACGTGTTAGCGATCTGGCTAAACAATATGGCCGGAATATATCTACGATCTCGACGATCATAAAACAGAAGTCAGCCATTAAAGCAGTGAAACCTTCGAAGGGGATCACGATTATTTCCAAACGTCGTAGCCCTACCCTTGAAGAGATGGAACGACTTTTGTTAATATGGATCAAAGACAAGGAGATTGTTGGCGATACAATCACGGAAAGGAACATTTGTGAGAAGGCCAGCGCTATCTACAGTGACTTGAAGGCGGCGCGCTCTCGGGGTGATGCAGGGGAGAGTTCAGCCGATTCTACGATGGAGGAATTCAAGGCGTCTCGAGGTTGGTTCGAGAAATTTAGGAAACGGACCGGGATTCATTCAGTTGTTCGTCATGGAGAAGCTTCGAGTTCGGACACCAAGGCTGCTAAAGACTTTGTTAAAAAGTTCGAAAGGATCGTGGCGGAGGAAGATTACGTAGAGCAGCAGGTGTTCAACTGTGATGAAACCGGTCTGTTTTGGAAAAAGATGCCTAGTCGAACATACATTACCGCCGAAGAGAAGAAAATGCCTGGACATAAGCCAATGAAGGATCGGTTGACTCTTGCGATTTGTGCCAACGCCAGGGGGGACTGCAAAATAAAGCCGTTATTGGTTTACCATTCCGAAAACCCTAGGGCATTTAAAGCACATAGAATTAATAAAGACCTGCTACATGTTCTATGGCGTTCTAATTCTAAGGCTTGGGTTACTAGGCATATCTTTGTGGAATGGGTAAACGTAGTTTTCGACCCAGCTGTCAAGAAGTATCTTCAGGAGAGGAATTTGCCTTTGAAGTGCTTGCTTTGTTTGGACAAAGCACCCGCTCACCCTCCCAGACTTGAAGATGATATCATCGACGAATACAAATTCATTAAGGTGTTGTATCTTCCACCGAATACCACCCCTATCCTCCAGCCCATAGACCAGCAAGTCATCTCTAATTTCAAAAAGCTCTACACCAAGCACTTATTTAAGCAGTGCTTTAATGTCACGCAAAGCACAAACTTAACTTTGTGTGAATTTTGGAGGAGCTACTTTAATATCGTGCACTGCTTAAAGATCATTGATCAGGCTTGGGAGGGAGTAACTCGTCGGTCCCTGAATTCAGCTTGGAAAAAGCTTTGGCCCCGAGAATGTACCTGTGGTTGCCGCCGAGGAAGACGTCGAAGAAATTGTATCCCTTGGAAAGTCCATGGGTCTGGAGGTGGATGAAGATGACATCACCGAACTCGTCGATGAGCATCACGAAGAGCTCACCCCCGAGGAACTCAAGGAGCTGCAAGCCATGCAGAATGATGAGTTCCAAGCGCAGTTGAGCGAGTCGGAGGATATCGAGGAGGTAGGCCAAATCTTAGGTACGGCGAAAATAAAACAGATGTTGGCATATCATCAACACGTTGTTGATTTCATCGACAAGCATCACCCACAGAAACTTCAGGTTTGCCGTGTTGTTGCGCAGTTCGATGATGTTTGCGTAACGCATTTTAGAAAAATCCTCAAAAGCCGTACAAAGCAACTTTCACTCGATAGTTTCTTTAAAAAATCTTTAAAACGGTCTAGTGATCATGAAAGTGAAGCAAAGAAAAGGAAGACCGAATCGAGTGAAAGTGATGAAAATTAAAAATAAGAAAAGAAAAAATGTAAAACAAAATATAAAATTATAAAAATGAAAAAAAAAATAAGTTAAGTTAAGTTAAAGTTAACGTAGTAGTGTAAGTTTGTGTAAGTTATCGTACACAAAAAGGAAGACCGAATCGAGTGAAAGTCATGAAAATTAAAAATAAGAAAAGAAAAAATGTAAAAAAAAAATATAAAACTATAAAAATGAAAAAAAAAAAATAAGCTAAGTTAAGTTAAAGTTCACGTAGTAGTGTAAGTTAGTGTAAGTTTTCGTACACGTTATCGTACAAACTCATCGTCCCTACCTCCTCGCTGATCTTCCGTCTCCTCCTGCGTAGCAGTCCCTACACCTGCGCTGGCCAGTCACGAAGGTAAAGTGTTACATTAAAACCTGTTTTTTATTTATTATTTCATTATTATTATTCTTTTTTTTGGTTTGTAATATGTATTTATTATACAGGTATTGTATTAATGTAATGTGTAATTATGTGTAGCCATTTATTAAGGATTTATTATGGGTTTTTAGGCTGAGGAACGAATTAAATAAATTACCATGTATTCTTATGGGAATATTTGCTCCAACAAACAATCGTTTTAACATACGAAGCAGTTTCTGGAACGAATTAAGATCGTATGTAGAGGTATCACTGTACTTCTAAAATCCAGGTTAATCACGAGTGAATTCCAATACTTCTTGCTCGCAAGAGCGCAGAGAAGGTCTGGATTGGTTGGAATAGTTCGGCCTGTCTACCGCCAGGGTGCTAGTGTACACCTGGCATATCTGCGATTGCCACGAGATTTTGAATTTCTGCGGAGCGTCCAAGGGACTTTAGCCATTCTTATATAACCAGCGGGTAAGTTTTATGTTTAAAAATCCATAAACAATAATCAAACAATGGGTACTTCACCAAATTTGTAGACAAAGCAAACTCACAACGTAGCGAATTTCCGACGTGTTGTCTCGAACAACGGCAGGGAATTTCTGAGGACTTATGGGAATGGTTCGAGTTACCTAGTTAGAGGGCGCACAGGTATGACCACCTGGTCACCTGTCGATGATTGCCGCGAAATTTGAATTTCTGCCGTGCGTGCGACGAATCGGCGGGATTAAGCTATATATATGTCACTACCAGGGAAGTTACATATTTAAAAAGGGCCAGTCAGACTATCCTTTTGTCTCAAACACATACCTCCCCCTTGCCTTTGATCTGATGCTAATGGTCTGGTGAAAGGAGCCGAGGTAGCTATTCAACTCTCTGTGTGTCTACAAAAAGTTCTGAAGAAGAAACCTGTGGGTCACATCTTGCAGTAATAGGGCACTTACTGAAATGTTGATTGATGTTTCTTTTCCCGTAAAACCTGCCACAGAGAGATTCTAGAAGGGTGGCAAATGCCTATTCAGCTCAGCTTGAGTACAAATAAGGAGCTCAATCAAGTAAGTTCAGTCTAGCTGGTATCCAGTTTTTCAAGAATCAAACTTGACAGATAGGAGGAGAAGGATGGAATGAAAAGCATGAAACTATGTCTTCTTTGCCATAGTCTGGATTTACCACGGAGGATCGCCAAAGTTGATAACCCCTGACGACTCATCCAAGGCAAATGGATGAAAAGGGGGGGGGGGAAGAATAGAGTGAAAAGATCACAGATAATGTATACCGTTCAGCTCTTCCATTTTCTTTCTTTGTCTAAGATATTGGTGACATGCCACCGAAGGTGCCACTGGTGGACTGTTTCCCTTCCCTCCATTTTCCTGGATCAGCAGCCTCAAAATGTGTACAAGACAGTGAAAAACAAGGAGGTGCTAAAAAGCTGTGGCCCTTTATGTAGAAAAGCTTGTGAAGGATGATGGTTGTTCTTTTGTGAGGTGGATACATATCTCGAAAACAGAAGCAGTTTAACAACGGCATATGGTAAAGGCCAGACTGTGAAAGGAGGCCTTGACTGGGGCTATCGCCAATTACCACTAGATTCCGATGGGTGGGACACAGAATTTACATCTAGCTTCCTGTTCAGTTTCAGAATTTTAAGGCATTTTAATCAATACGAATTTCCCCAAAATACACACCCCTAGAAAATCACCTACCGCCAACATAGGACTCAACAACCAGCAACTCTTTCAAAAAACCATCCTTCCCTTAAAACAGATTTGGTATAGCACTGAGCAGCTGCCAAAAACCTTAACATAAAAAAAAAAAATTCCTAAAATATTAAGGGGAGTAGTTGTACTCCTAATAACATGAACCTGAACCCTTGAATCCCTAACCTGACCAGAATCTAATTCCATGTGAACTTTGGTCACTAAACACTCAATGAGAAAGGACATAGATTTCTTGGACAGAGGATATCAGGGCACCCTAACCCCATAAAATACTTTTAGCCAGTCTAAACAAAAATGAGCTGCCTTCATCAAACAAATAAACCTACCTCTGTCAAATTCCAAAAACTTTCTCCCTTATGAGGGAATGTGGAAAAGTGTTTAAGACTTTTCAACTTAATTTTATTCATTGTCCCAAAGCTAGGCAAAAGACAAAACTATTTACACCAACTTACATTCTTGGAAAGAGCTTGCAACTCACTAATATGCTTAACTTTACCTGGAGCCAAGTCCAACAGATAAAGGGTCTTTCCTGTAAGATCTTTGAAGGAAAGCCCTTCCACAGATTGAAAACATGGTCTCTTTAAATACTGCAATACTAACTTCCAAATTCCATTAAATAGATCAGAAACCCAAGATTTCTCAATAGCAAAACCCTTGAAGATATCTGTAATAATTCCTGGTAAGAAGCTATATCCAACCCAAGATACCTGAGAATGGTACTAAGGATGGAACTACAGTATAACCAATGATAGCTGAAACAGATAGTATAATTATCCTCTCATAGAAAAGGAAATGCAAAAACTTGAAAACACTGTCACATTTTCTGGACCTGAACCAATAAAAATAAACATACCACAGTCTTTGATACAAATTAATGGTAAACTGCCGCTTGGAACCTAAGATAGAATATTTAAAAGCCATAGAAAACCTTTTACCCTTTACATTGAGAATACTGTACAGTAGACAGTTTTCATGCACTTAGATGAAACATGTGTTGCCTGAGTAAACAGCTTGCAAAACCAGATTCTTTGGGCTCAAGCGTCACTGGTGACGGGGTATTGAGGTACTGTACTTACGAATGTATGCCCATATTGTTGTGCAGTCTAATAAAACTTCAGTACCTCAATTCCACGTCTCTAGTGACTAATGATACCAAAGGACCTTAATTACTGCTACCTATTACAAGCAATTCCTTTCTGACCACATCTCCGTTAGGTGAAGAAAATCTATGGTAGTGACCCACCATTACCGTGATGTGTCTGTGAAAAGCATAATGTCCAAGACCCTCATCACCAACAAAACACCCTGAGCCAAAGACGGTCATCCCACCATTTACCGAGTTACAGTTGGATCTGAGTCAACATAATACAAGTTGTGGTCAGATTGTAGACCTTGTCTCAATGTGACCAGAAATACCTCATTTTCAATCGACCCAGCGACACAAACTTCTTGAGAGATGCCATGGTCCCTGGCAGCCTTATCCACGTATGAACCGACAGTACTTTCATTTGCTTGAACATCTCCAACAAACACAGGAAGGACTGAATCCTCTTTTATAATGGAAAAGGATTGCCAACTGCTAGAGCAACCTAAACAACCATACCTGATTGATGCAAATTTCTCATAGGAATGTGTTCAAAATTGGCCAGTCGTCCAGGTAAAGAAGATCTCTTATGCCAAGAAGCTAGTCCTCGAGCAATAAAAGAATGCACACTGAGAAACCAGTTCTTCAGGTATAAAAACACTCCTATGCCCATATGTCCTCACCCTGGTATAACCCTGAGCATAAAACACATACATGAACTGATACACCTTCAAACTCTCCAGAAACTGAAGTAGTCTCCTGGAGTTTGGAGGAATGGTTACATGGAAATAAGCATTTGTCAAGTCTATAAAAAATCCTCTTTCCTTACAGCACCAAGACCATGAAAGGAGTTTCCATTAAAACTTGTTATACCTGTTGAGACATCTAAGACTGGTCTCCAACACCTTGGGCACTAAGAACTTGTAAAACCCCGGAAAGGAAATGAAGCCCTCCTCTGTCACATGCTTCTCTAGAAGTTTGTTTCTAATTTCAATTCTGACATGGCTTGGAAAATTAATAAGCTCCACAGACAGAGGGGGGATGGGGACAGGAGGGCAGAGGAATACAATATCCCTCTCTAACCCCAGAGAGAATCTATGGCTCTGGGAGAAGGCTTTCCCATACCTAATTTCCTGATTGGACTGTCATTCAGTTCTCTTAGAAAACAGACGAGTCCTGCTGGAACTCCTGCTTTGCCTCCTGTTGAGCCAAAATCCTAAGGGCCTATGGCCTATGTCTCGTTCAGACAATCTCTCTCAGAAAAACAGGTGAAGTCCCAAGAGAAAGGAAGAACAGAATAATTAGGAGAAACATCAGTCCTGCATGAGATCAATCTCAAAGCCTCAAATTGCGTTCTGCTAGCTGTCTGGTCGACAACACTATTGAACCTACCAGAATCCAAAATGGAACCCATAACAGGCGAAGCAATTAGAAAGTGCCTGAAACAACCCCACCCTGAGAGCAACACAACTGCTCCCTACACTTAACAACAAAATTAGTGAACAAAGTAGTAGCTACTAAGTTACCATCCAAAGGGGCTCTATCCAAAACAACTTCTCTTCAATAAACCTGATAAAATTCCAACTATAATACCTGAAAGAGAAAAAATCTTGACCAAAATCCCCACTCCCTCATCCATAATCAACATATTTTTAGTCAACCAACTCAAAGAACCTTTATTTAACGACTGCCTATTCTTGACACTAGCCAGGGGCTGCAGCAAATTAGTCTGATCTGTAGTCAGGATCAAGGTAGATACTGTAGCTGACCTTTCTTAATAAATAAACAAACATATCCTTGGGAGAAGTGGCTTCAACAGCAAACAGGAAGTAGAATTAATCAAGTTCCCTGCAACCTGAGACATCAACTTATCTATTTTGTCAGTAAAAATACAGTATTGTAAAATTTTGGTGTATACATTGTCTTAGGGGAGCCAGCAGAATGAGACAACAATGAAGCTTACCTGAATTCATTTCTTCTAGAGCCATTTGCAACGAGTTTCAGTAAAGCATGAAACATGGATTCATAGCCTGTCTCAGCATCTCCTCAATCAGTATTTATCTCATTTCCAAGATCCTGTTATAGTCTGGTCAGATCATACTCATTCATAAGAGTCAGTTAAGCTCTCATATTTGAAACATATATTCATGATGTAAGTCCAATTGTTGCCCACAACATATGATAAAAGAGAATGAGGATCTCAATCTTCTAACACCACCCTAATTCAATAATAAACACACATTTCAAAGCCAACTTGTAACGAAAACACTACAATCTAGATTCAAGCATTATGATAAACAACCAGCAAGTTTGCATTTCATAAATAGACTGATTTCACGTACCAATGTTGCAATCATTGCCATAGGCCCCCATATAAGTACAATAGTATATTAGAAGGGTTGAGGCGATTCAAGCGAGGGAAAACGGGAAATTAAAATTTTATGATAAAATGTCAACACTTGTCAAGCTTCGATGAGGACGCCATACAAGCCGTAAGTGAAACTCACAATAATAATACTGGTTTCAAGGAATGTATTATATACAGTAACTAACCATACGAAATACTTGTTGAGTCCATTTTAAAATATCATTAGTTACCTGGTTGCAGAAGGTTGTCAATGCTGGGAGCATTCTTATCCAAATCTGTTGTTGAAGCAGTATGCTGACTTTGTGAGGGCGTCATGGCTGGGGTAACATTTGGAGTTAGCACCGTCACCACCAGTGAGGTGTCCTGCAGTAAACATTCAGCAGATCCTCCATTCTCTACAACATCATCACAATTGGAAACAGTATTTTCAATTTTCTGAAAATTTCACAAAAAAAAAAAAAAAACATTAGGGGCCTTAACTTGAGAAATATTGGCTTTCAGGTAAAGCTTTGACTGTAAAATCTGAAACTTTTTCAAACACAATAAGAACCTTACACAGAAAACTTCAGATTAGCTTTGATAATACATCCATGAATCCATAGGTAACCTCAAATAATTTATTTATATAAAAAAATCTACCAATGCCAATAAAACAAAACAGTGTAAGGATGTTTATGATGAAAATTTATGTATATGTATGTCTATATATATATATATATATATATATATATATATATATATATATATATATATATATATATATATATATATATATATATATATATATATATATATATATATATATATGAGAGAGAGAGAGAGAGAGAGAGAGAGAGAGAGAGAGAGAGAGAGAGAGAGAGAGAGAGAGAGAGAGAGAGAGAGAGAGAGAGAGAGAGAGAGAGAGAGAGAGAATGTATTCATATGTCCAAGTGACAAAATAACAAATTAGGAAATAATTTATATTTTTTCTAACCATATAAATCCTGAAGAACTTTACTATGGAGATATATTTTGGCGAAAGCTGAAACTAGCTGTAAAACTGTTAGCAAGGTGCTACTACCCTCTGCTAGTTAATGAAGGGTGGATAGTGGTGGGTAGACCAACCAACCCCCTCACATGTGCAGCAGCTTACACAAGCTACTCTTCAATTGCAGACAGGATTTCATGGGGGCAGGTGATATCAGGCCAGTATGTGTAAAGAGCTTCAGGTTTGTATGGTTAGGAAAAATACAAATTTCCCAAAGTGTCATTTGCTCCGGCAGCAAATACAAACCTTTCAGCTCTTTACTATGGAGATTCACGTTTAGGTGGGTGGAAGTCTTATGATCAATTGGATGGTAACTGACCCGGGATCGCGACTTGTGCTTCGCACGAGCTATAGAAGAGCAGAACAGCCTGAGCAATTGCACGATTAAGTTATCCACCAGCTCCAACCAGTAATCCAACCAAGAGGCGGCCCTGGAGATTTATCTCAGATCTCTTGAAGAGCCTGCAGGGCTAGTTCCTTTGCAAATCCCTTCACCTAGGTACAGTACTTGTGTTCACTGGATGAGAGGTTAGAGAGAGAGTGTGCATGTACAGTGACCAACCAAGGTTCAGCTCAGTGGAGCATTCACCTCTACCATCTGCTCTGTGGACATCCTCCCACTGGTGGACTGGTTGAAGGAATGTCCCCAGTAATGGGTATGTCCACGTTGTCCTCTTCTACCTATTTTCCCTCTTCTGAGTCCTCTGGGCGGAAAGGGTTGTCTTGGGCCCTGGTTCCTCGCTGCTGCTGCCTGTGATTGTTGAGGACCTTTCTTCTGTCCTTGTCATCTTGCCAGATTGAAAGCCAGGGTCACAATCTGAAATTTTTTTTTCTTAAACTTTTAGGCCAATTGTTTTTAATCATTAGCTGGTTAAAAGGTTTTGATGGGAGAGCAAGACTATTTCTTTACCCTATCAAACCAAAATAAAAAGTGATGGTTTGTTACTAGTGCAGGTGTAAGTGGGGTGGCTGGTTTAAAACCCACTACCCCTCTGCTAACTAACGGAGGGTAGTTATATATCGTAAAATACTTAACGGCTGGTTTCAGATATAGCCGAAATATATCTCCACTGTAAAGAGCATAAGGGTTTGTATATATTATCAGAAAAATTCAAAATTTCAGGCCAGTTGGTTGCTTATTCTGGTTGTTAAACCGAGTCAAGCGGAGGAGAACTGACAACACCCGTTCTCTTCTGAGCCAAATAGAAAAGGGATTTTGACGAAGGAAAAATCTATTTCTGGGGAGAGACCTGTGACGGCCGGCGAAAAAGTCCTTCTTTGTACTTTTTCTGATATAAATCTTCCAAATATACCAGAGAAAATTAAAAGCATGGAATGCAGAGGTTACAACCCTCGCGCGAGCACCTTGTTGGTGTCGTATATCTAACAAGGGCGTTTGTAAAACACTATTCACAGGCTGTCTTCCATTTAGATAATCCCTTCATCAAAGGGGGAGGGCCGTGACAGGCCCTAGAGAATACAGTTGGGTTACCCTACCGACACCCACCACTCGCGCTCACTAGGTCATCCTTCTGTGTTGGACTTGCCAGCAAAGTTTATAATTGTTTTGCCCAGTGTTTTTCGAAGTGATTGTCGTTTATTCAACATGACTGACGTTGATACTTCACCCTTACCAATGTTAAGTACCATAGTTTTGTTTTGGCAGCTTTTGACAGTACCGGGCATTTGTTCTGTTTCCAATATGGTGGTTTTTAGTTTTGGAAGCGATTGTCTTGCCGAGGTATCGGCAGCCATTTTGGGTTATGTTCGCTTCGGTAAATATTCTAGTTAATTTTGCCCATCTGGTACTCTGTCATCTTGGTTATATCACTTACGTTTTATGGCCTTTTATTGTTATCATTATTTTTTGCTATGGTATTTATTTGCTTGCAAGTCCAATTTGGACCTACGAAGAATAGCGATTTAAAGAATAGCGAATTAAAGTTTAGCGATTTAGTCTGTTAGTTTGTTCTCGCCTCAGAGGCTTCGTTTTAGACTATATCCTTGTTTTTTTGTTACGTTATTCTTCGTTCTTGGTTATTACTAAGAAAAGCAATCAATTTTATTAATGTTCTTGTTTTATTGTGTGATGTTAGTTTTTTATTATGTAACCTTGAGAGCGAAAACAGAGACTGCTCGTTCCCTGTTCTACAGATATGAGTTATTCCTTCTCTCGTTTTCTTTGTTAGCTCGAGTAAGAGAGGTGAATTTCCCGTTCTCCGTTTTTATACGATCACGAGTTATTCAAGCCTCCTCTTAGTATCAGAGTTGATGATAGTACGTTTAATATTATAAACGTTTTTATTGATGTGGTTACTGTTAATATAGCTAACACTATTAATAGGTACGTTAGTGTATGAGTCATTAATTGGGGTCGTTTTATACCGACACCCTTAGCTCCGTGAGTTATGCTTAGCTCCGCCTTGAGTTATGCTCCGCTATATGGATACTCATTGGGTGAGAACTAGTTAACGTTCAGGAGCAGATTTTTTGGAGTGCAACGGTGTAATCCGGCACTCGGACTCCGGCTGAAGCCTTTTACACACGAACCTTTGTCATGTTTGATCATAATTACACCGTTACGGCCGGCTTCACGGGAGATAACACAATCATTCATTGAGGTTAATGTTATCGTACCGGGAACGGTCACGATATCACGGTGACGGGCCTTTGCTACCGGATCTCCGGTACAAACAGAGATCAAGCAGACGGCCAGAACCGGAGTTAACAATGTGATACCGATGAAGACTTCACAGTTTCATTATTACGGTCCCTTTTTCATCGAATCTCCGGCTTCACTGGAGATAACACAAACATTCAGTATTAGAGAATGTTATCGTACCGTTGAGGATCACGTTTTCACGATGACGGACCTTTGTCACTGGTTCTCCGTTACAAACAGAGATCAATCAGACGATCAGAATCAGGGTATGAACCCCTTTTTCATAAATAATCACAATATCGTTATTACGATCCTTTTCATCGAATCTCCGGCTTAACCGGATATCGTACAGGCGATCAGCATTGAGGTTAATATTAGTTTTCCTCTGGTGTTCACGTTGTCACTATGACGGACCTTTGTACCGGGGATTGTTACCGGAGCTAGCAGTTACGCTATAATAATAGGAGTTTGTATTAAAAAAAAATTTAACATTTTTTCATTTGTGTTCATTTATATAGTTGTCCAAATCCCATCTTAGAAATGTCCCATGTAATCTAATGTTGTTTTGTTGCACACTGACAGTCTCAGTATCTCAACAGCCTGATACCCATGGCATGAGCCCAGGCTGAGACAAGGACAAAATATTTGGTGAAGACTTGAGTGGCTGTAAGCAGGCTGAAGCACAGCACCCTAAACTGAAACAATTTGTCTTAAGGCTGGATGGATAGGTACCTGAAAATAAGTATCTTTCAGGTCAATGGTCAGAAGGTTCTTCCTGATGGCCTGGAGAACTGAGGATGGAGTCTCCATCTTGAACTTCGTCTGCAGAATGGAGAGGTTCAAGAGGGAGAGTTCTATGAAGGGTCTCCAACTCCCGTCAGCTTCTCTACCCAGAATAGATTGATGAGGAAGCCCGGAGAGTCATCGAAGACTTCCTCTACAGCATCCTTGCTCAGGAGCTTGGCAACATCCTCTGCCAGGAGTAGATCTTTTGATGATCCTCTCATATATTATAGTGCAGTAAGATCCGATTCCTGGTCAGCGGCGATGGACAGTCTGTGAAGGGGATCTGATACCATGAACAGAGGACTTGTACCATTCAAGAGTCGGCCCTTAAGTCAGGCCACCTTTGCCAATTGCTTCACAGGAATCCGCCTCCCTCATGGTAAGCTGTGGGACAAGCCCTCTCTAGCATGAACTTCTGCCACCGTGTCCTCTTCGGGCAGAGGGGTTACCACTCCGAGATTCTCTACGGCCTTGGTCCCAGATCTGGAGAGTTCCTTGAACTGATCCCATACGGACTTTTTCCTGAGATTCCTCTAACCAGTGAATTGAGAGTGCCCCAGACCAGTTGTCTATCCACGAACAGGTTTGAATGTCTGCCATGGGAGCTACCTACATATTTGCCAGTTCAGTACCCGAGATCGTGGCTGGTAAATTTTGCAGTCTTTCAACAAGTTTTCCTCAGCAGACTTGGGAGTTCATAAACTGAGTGTCTTTCATTAGGAAAGGGTCACATCAAGCCTAAGTCTGGGATTCTGAGACAGTAGGAAGATATCATTTATTTGCAGTCTGTGCTAAAGGAGGCTCATCCAAACTTCGTAAGTGGCAGATTAGGTTCATGATCTTAATAAAATGAGAGGCTTCCAAACTCAATACAGGGGCATCAAGTGGTGGTAAATCAGTAGAATTAGTACTTGCAAGCGCTACACTGTTCTCAGGAGAATCATCAATCGTGATTATGTTCTCTTGATCATGTTCTGACTTGATAGAGCTTTTCATCCTTCCTCCCATGTCCTTCCTTTCCCTTGAGTGATATCAGGGAGAGGAGACAGAGAAGGTGAGGGAGTCTAGATCACTTCCATAATAAGAGCGATCATCTCTATGTCTAGATCAAGAGACAGAGTAACTAAAGTCTCGTTATTTTGAACGTTTATGGGGAGGTCTACGTCATTTGCCAGATTGTTCTTCAACATCTGATGTAGGGATGATTCTTGGAAAGGGGGGAATTTATAGAACTCTGGTGGGGCTCTGTATGGATTATTACGTTCTCTACTATGCAATAGATGAATAACCATTTTCTTAGCACCATTATCACACGGAGGATTACACTCGCACGTCAAGATGGTGGCTCATTCAGTGACATTATGGTGCTTGGAAGTAACAACTTACTTGAACCTGTTGGCCTAGCAGAAATAGTTACTTGACTTCCCAGCTTTAGGAAGCTTGGAAGGAGAGGCCTGCTTGGGGCATGAAGGTATTGCCACATCTGGAGCCTGGAGGAGGGACACAGTCAATGCGGTGCGACCACCCTCATAATACAGAGATGACAAATCTCTCAACTCATCCTGGACGTTCTTTAGATGAGTTTTCTGCCGAGGACCCTTAAGCCTACAAGGCAAGCCTTTCTAGGTAAAACAATTTGGAAACTAGTAATCAGGATCTTCCAATAAGGCTACCTCGGAACAGGGGGAAATGGCAGACTCAACTCTAAGGTGCTTTCGGGAATTAGGGCCCAGGGATCTAGACAAGGCAGCATAGTCTGGAATAGAAGCATCTAGTGGATCTGGCTCTGGGATCGCAGCTACTATAGCCAGGGGCTCCGCGATAAGAACAGGTTCAATTTTGTAATGCACATTACAGACACTGGAGATAATACGCTCACGCAATTAGGACCATCGTCCTCCGTGACAGAGCCCTCAAATCAATTCTGTCATGCAAAACTTGGATGGGGGAGAACGTTCAACACCACACTTGCATTTCTTCTCCCTTATCGATGGAAAAGGAGGTAAATGATCTCTCTTAGCTCGTTTCTTCCTACAAGAATGATACTTGTCCCATTGCGAAGATGACCACTCCCGACAATACTCACATGGTGATTCTACCAAATATCTCTTTCTTCTACACGCCAGACATACCAGGTAAGGATCCACATCTATCCTGCTCGTAAAGATACCACAAGGGCGACCATTATGGCCCGGACAGGAACGCACACACTCTAAAGTATTTCACAAATAATTCATACGCAAGTGACAATTAATGATCTGACGCAAAGACATAAGCACAATCAAAAGTAAGGGTGACGAGCAGTTGATGCAATTGTCTGATCACAGGAGTGAAGGCAGAGATGTCCTATTACCTTCACAGCCTGAAGGGATGTGGCCAAACACTTGGGACAGGGGTAACCTGTCATGTGCACTGGCTACCCAGCAGCATAGCAGGACGCAATCTATCAAATCTTTTATTGGTCTGGCAATAAAAAACAAAACCAGAAGTAACCTAATTAAAAGAGAGAGAGAGAGAGAGAGAGAGAGAGAGAGAGAGAGAGAGAGAGAGAGAGAGAGAGAGAGAGAGAATATGTTTCAGTCATTCTTGAGGAAGATGGCCCAATTGCTGGGAGCTTTTGCAGTGCTAATCACTCTGCGGCGAACTCCTGTGCCTCTTCATTTTTGTCTTTTTTGTGCTTTCATGTGATTTGTTCTATACCCATCATATACAATGTGTGCTTGTTTGTACTTCTATGCATTTCTGTACTTTGGACAGGACTTCGTCTTTTGCATAAGACTCAAATGTAGACCCCTTACCTGGTGTAAGAGCATTTGCAAGAGCTGCACCATCAATCATGATAACATCAGTGGTAGGCTCTTTGTCATGGATGGCTGATGCTTGCTCTTCTAGTAGGGGCAGCAGCTGTGCCCCGATGCATCTGCCCATTCTGTGCCAGTGGTGGTGAGCAATTTTAATTTCCATGTTGAAAAAATTCATTTAAATTACTCTCTCTCCTTTGGCATGAAAATAAATTATTGGCTTCCTTTACGGTTTGCAGTGACTGTTTGCCCTTGGACTTTGCGACTGATTAATAAAAACATTTTCTTGTGTACTGTTTCTCAATAAAGTTTGTGAATTGCATCTGACCAAGGCTCTTCATAGATCCCAAGGATTCACTAACTTTGCTGTCCATAATTTCATGACTGTCAAGCACAATTAAATCCACCAAATCTTTCTCAAAAGGGCTGCCCATTTCTTTGATTACTTTTGCTAGATTCTCAAGCATTTCAAGAAACCTTCCCTGCAGTTTCAGTTTTCTCATGATTCTTACCCTTAGATTTTGGATGAGCATCACTCCATGCCTCAAACCCATTAAAGGCAGCTTAGTTCAAGACTAGCCACTATCCACCTTCTGAGAGCATCTGCATCTTCAAATAGGCCAATGGCTCCCTGATCTCCTTTCACACGAGCATTATTCTGCTCATGCACTTGGTCTATAGTCACGGAGGAAAAGGTAGAGTGGTTTTATGGACAGTGAAATTTCCATTTGTGATTCCAATAAACGTGCTGCTTTGGAAAGTCTTCATGTATCTAAAATTAATTGAAAACCACTTGGTATAAGAAGAAAGGGATGAGTTCTTGCAGCATGTCTTTGTGCAATTTGAAATTAAACTCCCAGCATGACCTGATGAAAACGAACACTATTTTCATTATTATTATTACTAGCTAAGCTACAACCTTAGTTGGAAAAGCAAGATGCTATAAGCCCAAGGGCTCCAACAGGAAAAAATAGCCCAGCGAGGAAAGGAAATAAGGAGATAAATAAACGATATAAGAATGAACAATTAAAATTAAATATTTAAAAAACATTAACAACATCAAAACAGATATTTCACATATAAACTATAAAAGGACATACGTCAACCTGTTCAACATGAAAACATTTGCTGCAACCTTGAACTTTTGAAGTTCTACTGATTCAACTACCCAATTAGAAGATCATTGCACAACTTACTCACAGCTGGAATAAAACTTCTGGAGTACTGTGTAGTACTGGGCTTCATGATGGAAAAGGCCTGACTATTAGAATAAATTGCATGTCTAGTATTATGAACAGGAAGCAACTGTCTGGGAAGATCTGAATGTAAAGGATGATCAGAATTATAAAATATCTTATGCATCATCCATAATGAACTAATTGAACGCCAAAAATTAATATCTAGATCAGGAATAAAAAATTTACTAGACCAAAAATTCCTGTTGAACAAATTAAGATGAGAATCAGCAGCTGAAGACCATACAGGAAAACAATACTCAAAACAAGGTAGAATGAAAGAATTAAAACACTTCAAAATAGATTGATCACCAAAAATCTTAAAAGATTTCTCAATAAGCCAATTTTTTGTGCAATTGAAGGAGACACAGACCTAACGTCTTCCTCAAAAGTAAATTTGCCGTCGAGAATCACACCTTAAATTTTAAAAGAGGACATTGACTCTTGTTTTCTAATCTAGCTTTCACATCTCAAGTCTCTTCTTCTCCTTCCTGTATATATGACATAATGTATAGGCATCTTTGCTCAGCTGATAGAAACTACAAGCTGTTACTCAGTGGTTTAGAAATGTCTTCATCACATGTGAAGCAGAGATATACGAATCTGCTTTGCCATGAATAGCTATTTCTGCTTCTGCAAGATCACCAGTCCAACCACTATCTTTCAAGATATCTCCTAGAATTTGAATGATGAAATTTCTAAATGCAGCCCTCCAAACATATAACTATAATGCAATGGACATTCCCATTGCATTTGCTTGGCAATTGCAAATAGAGGCTAATCAACCACTCTTAACTGGTGTTTGGCCAAGATTGATAAACTATGCTGGTGCTCTTGCAATATCCATGACATGATTCATCATTGCAACTGAAAGAGCTGCATCTCAAAAAAAAAAATATTGATGACAAACTTATTTCAATGGAGGCCTGTCGCTTCTGAGTAGCATGATGTGCTGCCCAAGATATGGTCACATTTACACTCCAACAGGCTGACTTTCCCAAGCCATTCATACTAAAGTTAAATAGGCTTAGAAAAAAGGTTATTTTTTTTTTTACTTTGCTCCACTTTGGATGACTTGAGCCAAGATTCTGTCCATACCCTTTTCATCAACGCTTGGATACTGAAACAAAGACATGCCTGTCACATCTAAGGATGTTTGTGCTGTTGTGGCACTGTACCAACTCTTAAGATATCAACTAAAGGGAGAGTATGTAACTCCCTCTTGAAGAAGACTGATCACCAAGCCCAAAGTGACTGATTAAAAGGCCTTCCTATGCAAATATCCACTTCGCAAACAACTTTTCCACGGAAAGTGCCCAATGATGAGAAAGGAGAGGGGAATAACACTGGCACTTCATAATGTTTACAGTCAGGATTATGTCAGGCCAGTTTGGAAGATAACAAAGATCCCTTTCAAGAATGAAGGAAAAGAGTGAACACTTGGGCTACAATAAAAAAAAAAAATTCCAGAGGAAGGGAAAAACCAAGCATAGCGAATAACATCAAAGGAAATGTTCATTGTTTCCCTATCAGAAGTGCGTTTCCTTCCCCAGTACGATCTCTTCAAGAGGGAACTACATACAGTCCCGCCCTTCAGGAGAGAAACTGCCGACAGTCCCGCTATTCAGGAAGGGAACTGAATATAGTCTCATCCTTCAAAAATAAACAAGTGGGAAAGAAGGTTTGTATCCTCATGGGTATAAATTTCCATTTACACCACATACTTTCCTTTGATGTGCTTCAGTTATCAAGCAAAAGCATTTACAAACACAGACACTTATCACATGTGAAGATAAGATTCAATACTGTAGTTGGGTTGAGTACCAAAGAGTATATCCATAATCTTGGCAACCCCCAAAAAAAGTAACGTTATACAGTTGGGCAGGAGGGTGACTACCCGCCTATCTCCTGCCAACTACCGCACTTACAATGTTGAAAGTTTCAATGGTTGTTCAAGCTCGCTTAAGATATATTCCTTTTAAAGGACAATGGTTCATATTTGTGTAGGAACAAACTTTTTTTTCTTAATCATATCAGTCTGACTATAAGACTTCACATACTCATTGTGATTATTGAACTTAAAATGTTATTTTCATTAGTAAAATAAATTTTTGAATATACTTACCCGATGATCATGTAGCTGTCAACTCTGTTGCCCGACAGAAATCTACGGTCGGGATACGCCAGCGATCGCTATACAGGTGGGGGTGTACACAACAGCGCCATCTGTGGTCAGGTACTCTAGTACTTCTTGTCAACACCACCTCAATTTTTTCCTCGGTCCACTGGTTCTCTATGGGGAGGAAGGGTGGGTCAATTAAATCATGATCATCGGGTAAGTATATTTAAAAATTTATTTTACTAATGAAAATAACATTTTTCAATATTAATCTTACCCGATGATCATGTAGCTGATTCACACCCAGGGTGGTGGGTGGAGACCAGCATACATGTTAACAAAGAAGCTAAGTATCCCGTATTTCATTTTATTAGTTATTAAAAAATAACATAAAATAAATAAGTACCTGGTAAGGAAGACGACTTGAACCATTACTCTGCCTTTATTAAGTACGTCTTCCTTACTGAGCGTAGCGGTCCTCTTAGGATGCTGAACGACTCTTAGGTGCTGAAGTATAAAGGGCTGCAACCCATACTACAGGACCTCATCACAACCTTTAACCTCGGCGCTTCTCAAGAAAGAATTGACCACCCGCCAAATCAACAAGGATGTGGAAGGCTTCTTAGCCGACCGTACAACCCATAAAAAGTATTCAAGAGAAAGGTTAAAAAGGTTATGGGATTATGGGAATGTAGTGGCTGAGCCCCCGCCTACTACTGCATTCGTTGCTACGAATGGTCCCAGGGTGTAGCAGTTCTCGTAAAGAGACTGGACATCTTTGAGATAGAATGATGCGAACACTGACTTGCTTCTCCAATAGGTTGCATCCATAAAAATCTGCAGAGAACGGTTCTGTTTGAAGGCCACTGAAGTAGCCACAGCTCTCACTTCATGTGTCCTTACCTTCAGCAAAGCAAGGTCTTCTTCCTTCAGATGAGAATGTGCTTCCCTAATCAGAAGCCTGATTTAGTAAGAAACTGAGTTCTTAGACCTTGGAAGAGAAGGCTTCTTGATAGCACACCATAAGGCTTCTGATTGTCCTCGTAAAGGTTATGACCTTTTTAGATAGTACCTAAGAGCTCTAACTGGGCAAAGTACTCTCTCCAGTTCGTTCCCCACCAAGTTGGACAGGCTTGGGATCTCGAACGACTTAGGCCAAGGACGTGAAGGAAGCTCATTTTAGCAAAAAACCGAGCTGCAAGGAACATGTAGCCGTTTCAGATGTGAAAACTATGTTCCTGCTGAAGGCGTGGATCTCACTTACTCTTTTAGCTGTTGTCAAGCACACGAGGAAAAGAGTTTTTAATGTGAGGTGCTTAAAAGAGGCTGATTGGAGAGGTTCAAATCTTGATGACATAAGGAACCTTAGGACCACGTCTAGATTCCAGCCTGGAGTGGACAACCGACGTTCCTTTGAGGTCTCAAAAGACCTAAGGAGGTCCTGTAGATCTTTGTTGGTGGAAAGATCCAAGCCTCTGTGGCGGAAAACCGCTGCCAACATACTTCTGTAACCCTTGATCGTAGGAGCTGAAAGGGATCTTACGTTCCTTAGATGTAACAGGAAGTCAGCAATCTGGGTTACAGTGGTACTGGTTGAGGAAACTGCATTGGCCTTGTACCAGCTTCGGAAGACTTCCCCTTTAGACTTATAGACTCTGAGAGTGGATGTCCTCCTTGCTCTGGCAATCGCTCTGGCTGCCTCCTTCGAAAAGCCCCTAGCTCTTGAGAGTCTTTCGAAAGTCTGAAGGCAGTCAGACGAAGAGCGTGGAGGTTTGGGTGTACCTTCTTTACGTGAGGTTGACGTAGAAGGTCCACTAGCTAGAGGAAGACTCCTGGGAATGTCGACCAGCCATTGCAGTACCTCTATGAACCATTCTCTCGCGGGCCAGAGCGGAGCCAACCAACGTCAGCCGTGTCCCTTTGCGAGAGGCAAACTTCTGAAGTACCCTGTTGACAATCTTGAACGGCGGGAATGCATACAGGTCGAGATGGGACCAATCCAGCAGAAAAGCATCCACGTGAACTGCTGCTGGGTCTGGAATCGGAGAACAATACAACGGGAGCCTCTAGGTTATCGAGGTAGCGAACAGATCTATGGTTGGCTGACCCCACAGGGCCCAAAGTCTGCTGCAAACATTCTTGTGAAGGGTCCACTCTGTGGGGATGACCTGACCCTTCCGGCTGAGGCGATCTGCCATGACATTCATATCGCCCTGAATGAACCTCGTTACCAGCGTGAGCTTTCGATCTTTTGACCAGATGAGGAGGTCCCTTGCGATCTAGAACAACTTCCACGAATGAGTCCCTCCCTGCTTGGAGATGTAAGCCAAGGCTGTGGTGTTGTCAGAGTCCACCTCCATCACCTTGTTAAGCTGGAGGGACTTGAAGTTTATCAAGGCCAGATGAACCGCCAACAGCTCCTTGTAATTGATGTGAAGTGTCCTTTGCTCCTGATTCCATGTTCCCGAGCATTCCTGTCCGTCCAAAGTCGCACCCCAGCCCGTGTCTGATGCGTCCGAGAAGAGACGGCGGTCGGGTTTCTGAACAGCCAAAGGTAGACTTCCTTGAGAAGAAAGCTGTTCTTTCACCACGTTAGAGTAGACCTCCTCTCTTCGGAAACAGGAACTGAGACCGTCTCTAGCGTCATGTCCTTTATCCAGTGAGCAGCTAGATGATACTGAAGGGGGCGGAGGTGGAGTCTCCCTAACTCGATGAACAGGGCCAGCGATGAAAGTGTCCCTGTTAGACTCATCCACTACCTGACTGAGCATCGGTTCCTTCTCAGCATGCTCTGGATGCATTCTAGGGCTTGGTAGATCCTTGGGGCCGACGGAAAAGCCCGAAAAGCTCGACTCTGAAGCTCCATACCCAGGTAGACAATGGTCTGGGATGGGACGAGCTGGGACTCCTCTAAATTGACCAGGAGGTCCAGTTCCTTGGTCAGATCCATAGTCCATCTGAGAATCTCCAGACAGCAACGACTTGTGGGAGCTCTTAAAAGCCAGTCGTCTGACGGAGCCGGACACAAGATCATGGTACTGCTGCACAGTCTGTGAACTGTCAACCATGGGGAAGCGAGGAAGTACAGCGACAACCCGAAACTGTCTAGACTGTCTGGGTAGTACAGACAACTCCTTATCGGGTTGCTGAGGTTGCCGCACTGCGTCACAACAAGTCACTTCTGCTGGTTGTTGAACGTCTTCCCAGTGACACACTGACTCCGTAAACAAAAAAATCCTCTAACAAGGACTAAGCTTGGACTGCATGTCTTGCAACAAAGCTCAAGGTCTATGGGAGCAGGTGTGGCAACAGACGGGGTTAGCGACTGAAGCGGAACCATTACCCTCCCTGGAAGCATGTTATGCTTAAATAAAAGTCCATAGGAGGCTAAGCAGCTTAAGGCTCCTCTCCAAATGACAGAGTCCTCAAGGGAATATCAGAAGGAGGGAGAATAGCACTTTCTCATCTACAGGAACCATATCCGAGAAAAGCTAAGTTCTCTCAGTGAGGGTTTCACTGGTGCAAAAGCAGCAGACCAGAAGGCAACGTTATGAAACTGCTTGACAGTCTTGTGAGTTGGCAACAACCAAAGATGTGTGACTGAGGAGCATGCGGTAAGGTATGCAGAGCATGCTGTAAGGTATGCACATGCTGTAAGGTATGCAGAGCATGCTGTAAGGTATGCAGAGCATGCTGTATGTAGAGCATGCTGTAAGGTATGCAGAGCATGTTGCATGGCATGCGGCTTATGCTGCATGGGATGAGGCTCATGCTGCATGGGATGAGGCTCATGCTGCATGGTATGAGGCTCATGCTGCATGGGATGAGGCTCATGCTGCAAGGGATGAGGCTCATGCCGCATGGGTTGAAGAGGATGCCGCATAGTATGAGGCTCCTGCCTCATGGGTTGAGGAGGTTGCCGCATAGCATGAGGCTCCTGCCTCATGGTTTGAGGAGGATGCCGCATAGCATGAGGCTCCTCATAGCATGAGGCTCCTGCCTCATGGGTTGAGGAGGATGCCGCATAGCATGAGGCTCCTGCCTCATGGTTTGAGGAGGATGCCGCATAGCATGAGGCTCCTGCCTCATGGGTAGAGGAGGTTGCTGCATAGTATGAGGCTCCTGCCTCATGGGTTGAGGAGGATGCCGCATAGCATGAGGCTCCTCATAGCATGAGGCTCCTGCCTCATGGGTTGAGGAGGATGCCGCATAGCATGAGGCTCCTCATAGCATGAGGCTCCTGCCTCATGGGTTGAGGAGGATGCCGCATAGCATGAGGCTCTTGCCTCATGGGTTGAGGAGGATGCCGCATAGCATGAGGCTCCTGCCTCATGGGTAGAGGAGGTTGCCGCATAGCATGAGGCTCCTGCCTCATGGGTTGAGGAGGATGCCGCATAGCATGAGGCTCCTGCCTCATGGGTAGAGGAGGTTGCCGCATAGCATGAGGCTCCTGCCTCATGGGTTGAGGAGGTTGCCTCATAGTGCTGGAACCCGGCAACTCCCGATGCGGCAACTCACGCATGAAAGCAGGAGGCGCAGCAAGAACATGCGTCTGGCAGGGTGGACTGCGCATCGGAGGTGGAGCTCTCACAGGTGGAGGGTGGGAGCAGGCAGCCGCAGTATCTGCTGAGCGCACAACCTCGGCGGGTTGTAGGTTAACAGGCTACATTGTCAACCTTCCAGCATGATACTCCTGTATGAAGGAGCAAGCTGAGACTGTATAGTCTGCAGCATGGACCACTAGGGTCTATGAAAGACAACAACAAACGGAGCTACTGTCCGTTGAGACTGAGGGTCTAAAACAGCTGGTGCGGCAACAGACGGAGTTACTGCCTGTTGCGGTACCACCTTGCCTCTCTGGGAGGTGTGCAGTTGTCGTACTGCAGCAAGTCCGAACTGACCCAGTGGCAGTGGCTACACCTAGGAGTTGGACTTGCGCGGAAGGGACCGACTTGCACTTAAAAGCTGCAAGATTTGGTCCATGGTTTCTGCGAGAAACCTCTTCCGCAGACGAGGAATAAATGGGCTCTCTCGTCTTTGTGTGGGTGGGGTGATCACGTCGGCTACGTGAGTGGGTACACCCGAAACCACGGAGGGAAACGTCTGTTCGTCGATCAAGGCCTGATGAACCCATAAGTCCTTCGACGTTACTTCTCCCCTGGGCTTGGGAGCTTATAAGAGGTCCCAGACTAGGCGAACAACTGGCACGAACAGACGAACCCTCGAACGCAACACTGTAACACTTTGCGCTTATCACTTTATCACTTTTGATTTTCTGTTTGCACTTATTTCACTGAACTCGAAACTTTAAGTGGTTTGTACCTGAAACACGCAATTCTATCCTTCATTAAAAGTTAGTAATTGCGAAAACAGTATTACAATGTAACAGAAAAACATAATGAAAGATAAATAATTCAGTGGCTGGAAAAGAGACTAAACACTAGATCAAATAAACTACGTTTAAAATCTCTCACCGCTAAAGCCTGGGAACAAGAATAAAACTCTAGAAACGTTTACCTTCTTCCCCTAAAGAGACTAGGGAGAAGAGCAAAAACGATAACAACGTTACCCGCTTGAACGAAACGTTTATCCTCCTCTCTCTCCCTCCGTCTCTAGCTCTCTCTCTCTCTCTCTTGACTTAGAACCTGAGAGATGAGCCCAAGTATATATATCGTTAAAACATATTGTTAAAGGGAAAAAAAAAAAAACTGAAAGATTTCCCAAATAAAAAGTTCTTTTATTAGAATTAAAACCATTTAAGCTAAGAAAGAATGAACAAAACGCTAGAATCGGTTTACTCTTACTGCAACGTGAAACCGTGAATACTCTCTCTCTATCGTAACGATAGAGCGCAAGTTGAACGTTCTGAACGTCAACAACTGCGGAGACAAAACAAAACGTTAGTTCAACTTTGAAAACAGTACGAGACTATCAAAGAAATTCTTTCAAAAACATTAAAATAGCATAAAATCTTAACAGGTAAAAACGATATGACGGGCTCAATGTTAATTAACTTCGGTTCCAAGAAAAGACCGCCTACTATTAGGAAAGGTCGCATATAAACAAACATAAAAATTAATTTTAATAAGTTTATAATAAAAGGAAGTTAATCGAAGAGGCCTATAAAAGGCGGAGAGATATAAAATAAATCTATAACTTTGTTAAGCAAAATTAAGAAAGAGAGTCTATACTCTCTTCGACACCAACACTTCCGTCTAAGGGAAGGGTCGGCCATTTAAAAGTGAAAGAGAGTTCATACTCTCTTCGTCACCAAAATTAAATCAAATTAACTCCAAAAACTTGCTAAGCTAATGATAAAGCTTCCTGAATAGCGAAGGCTAAACTCTAGAGCAAATACATCACCAAATCGTGAACAATAACTCCAGAATCAACAGCGTATCCAAGTAGGTCTAGCCGGTGGCACGACAGAGGAAAAATTGAGGTGGTGTTGACAAGAAGTACTAGAGTACCTGACCACAGATGGCGCTGTTGTGTACACCCCCACCTGTATAGCGATCGCTGGCGTATCCCGACCGTAGATTTCTGTCGGGCAACAGAGTTGACAGCTACATGATCATCGGGTAAGATTAATATTGAAAAACCTAAAATATTCATAATTCCCACGCGAGTAATGCTGATATAAGATTGTACAAAACTTACCTGAGTATCAGAAAGATTTTTTTCATTCTCTAAAGCCTCCATCGTCACTGTTGATGTAAAACTGTGATGCCTTATTAGCACATGCTCCTGATAAACTGAAAACAAATTGAAGAATGAAAATTTTCATAACCAAATCAATCATGTCAGTGTTTATCCAACATTTATATAGATATACTATACTATTTCAAATGCACTTCCTGAAATCAATGTACTACTGTATTCCCTTTTGTATGAAAAGCTTGACAAAATATAAATAAAATTAGTTCTTTTTATAAAGATGTAAAACCCTTGCTTCCCACCAGAAAGATATGGTGAGGAATGTACATTTGTGTATACAAGCCTTCCTTCATCTGCCACCATCTTGACTTCTCAATTTTCTTCATGGACCACATGCTACAAAGCTAGGCTATCTTTTCAGTTCATTCTTATGTTAGAATAGAAATTGTGGCTTCTCTAACAAAAGTATATGCAGATTGTGAAGTGAATAGGCTAATATCAGTAAAATTAGATTCTCATTCAATATGTCTTTTAGCATTTGATGCTCTCTTATCTGAAGCTAATTGGATCTGCTATGAAAGATAGAGAAAAATTGAGTTTTTATGTTAAGTTTTATGAATACTTACCTGGCAGTTATATATATATAACTTAAGTCTCTGACTTCCGGCAGAATTTATTCGAAAATCGCGGCAAGCGCCTTGTGGTGGTTGTGCGGTTAGGTGGTTAACAACCCTTACAGGGTGGTACCTGGAATCATTTCCGTTTTCTGTTCCTCAGATTATCTTTGCCCGACCTGTCTCCTGAGGGGAGGTGGGTGGACTTTAAAATATATATATAACTGCCAGGTAAGTATTCATAAAATTTTGTTTTATCATAAAAACTCCATTTTTATGAATAGTACTTACCTGGCAGTTATATATATATAGCTGATTCACACATTTGGAGGAGGGAAACAGACAGTAAACATTGTTGGGGAAACAACAAAAGAGTTGTAGGAGAAAAAACACCTTGATTCCTTACCTGCTAAGGTAGCTGACTTCAAAGGTTACTGCCTCTAGAGTCGCTTTCACTTAAGAGTGTTCAGCCAGGAGTAGACCTGCTATGCTGCAAACAACTCAATCGAGTCTGTCAAAGGGGTAAGACCAACAACTTGACTAGACTTCAGAAACTACCTTTGCCCCATATAATAAAAACCTGCAACCTTACTAAAACTAACCACCTAACCTTGCAGAAATAGATATAAACTATTTATCTGGACTGAGGGAACCGTACCACAAGACGAGGTCCTCAGACAACCATAAAAACACAAACCTTCATACATGCATACAAACTAAGGTTGAGTGGGGGTAGTAACTCCTTTGCCTAATACAGAAGCTGCAGCTACGTATGGGTCCCAGGTATAACACTTGTCATAGTTTACTCTCACCTCTCTGAGGTAATGAGAAGCGAAGACAGAGTTGCTCTTCCAGAACGCTGTGTCCATGATTTGCCTAACTGACATATCTTTCTGATATGCCAGTGAGGTAGCAATGGCTCTCAATTCATGAGCCCGTACTTTCAACAGGGTGAAGTGTTCTTCCTCACATAAGAGGTGGGCTTCCCTAATAGCTTCCCTCAGGAAAAAGGACAAAGCATTCTTTGACAGGGGTTTTTGAGGATCCTTCACTGAACACCATAACGAGTTGGAAGCACCCCTCACGTTCTTAGCGTGGGCCAAATAAGCCTTGAGGGCCCTAACTGGGCAGAGGAGTCTTTCCTGCTCCTGACCCACTAGGTTCGTGAGGTTAGGGACCTCAAACGTCCTAGGCCAGGGTTTCGAAGGGTTCTCGTTCTTGGCGAGAAAGTCGAACCTTAAGGCACAAACCGCTCCATTTTGATTGAAGCCTACACGCTTCTCAATCGCCTGGACCTCGCTGACCCTTTTGGCAGTCGCTAGAGTCATAAGGAAGAGGGTTTTCTTTGTTACATCTCGAAGAGCACAGAAACCACATCCAGGTTCCAAAATGGGGGTCTTAATTGTACCTGTTTCGTCATCTCAAAAGACCTAATGAGGTCCTGCAAATCTTTATCTTGAGACAACTCTAGGCCTCTATGCCTAAAGACGGTTGAGAGCATACTCCTGTATCCTTTGATGGTAGATACAGCCAGCTTAGCATTCTGTCTGAGGTACAATAAAAAGTTTGCAATCTGCCTCAGAGCGGTAGTGGTCGAGGAAATCTTGTGCCGCCTGCACCAAGCTCTAAAGGTCTCCCACTTAGACAGGTAGACTCTTTGTGACGAGATCCTTCTTGCTCTGGCAATAGCTTTCGCCGCTTGTGCCGAGAAGCCTCGAGATCTAACGAGCTTCTCGACAGTCTGAAGGCAGTCAGTTTGAGAGCGAGGGGGTCTTCTTGGGAAGTCCATCAGCATGCCCACCACTTCGGTGAACCAATCCTTGCAGGCCAGAAGGGAGCCACTAGGATCAATCGTCCCGAATCGAGGAGAGCGAATTTTCTGACAACCAGATTGATGATTTTGAACGGGGGAAACGCATACATGTCCATCCCCGTCCAATCCATCAAGAAGGCGTCCACTGTTACCGCTTCCTCGTCCGGTTCTAGGCAGCAGTAATTGAGGATACTCTTGTTCAAGTTTGAGGCGAAAAGGTCTATTACAGGTCTGCCCCACAACTTCCAGAGGCTCTAACAGACATGCGGGTTGAGAGTCCACTCTGTGGGAAGAACTTGTCCCTTCCAGCTGAGCATGTCTGCCCTGATGTTTCTTTGCCCTTGAACAAACCTCGTCAACAGTTGAGTCCTGTTCTCGCTCGCCCAAAGGAGAAGCTCTCTCGCTGTTCTGAACAGAGAGAGGGAGTGAGTTCTCCCTTGTCTCCTGATGTACGCGAGAGCTGTGGTGTTGTCTGAATTGACCTCCACAGTCTTCCCTGACACCGAGGTTCCGAAGGCCTTTAGTCCCAATAGAATTGCCATCAACTCCTTCCTGTTGATATGCCAACTGACCTGACTTCCTTCCCAAATGCCTGAGACCTCCTTGTTCCCTAGTGTTGCTCCCCAGCCTGACTCCGACGCATCTGAGAATAACACTAGGTAGGGGTTCTTCTTGTACAAGGAGATCCCTTCTCCTAACAGAGCTGGGTCCAGCCACCACATCAAAAGATCCTTGATCTCTGTCGGAATGGGAAAAGAAAAGGAGTGCTCCTGGGTCTTCCTGTTCCATACCTTTGTGAGGAAGTGTTGCAGAGGTCTTAGGTGCAGTCTCACCAACGAGACAAACTGCTCTAGGGAGGATAGAGTTCCCAGCAAACTCCTCCACTCCTTCGCTGAGCATTCCTGCTTCTTTAAAAATCCTCTGACTTTCTTTAGGCACCTGGTCTGCCTTTCCTGGGAGGGAGAAGCCCGAAAAAGAACTGAATTCAGAACTATCCCCAAATAGAGAATAGTCTGATTCGGTTCGATCTAAGACTTCTCCCTGTTGATGATGAGTCCCAGGTCCTGAGTCATCGTATACGTCTTCTGTAGGTCCTCCAGACATTTTTCTTTCGACTGTGATCGGATCAGCCAGTCGTCCAGATAGAAGGATACCCTTATCCCCTCCTGATGTAACCAGCCTGCCACGTTCGCCATTAGCCTGGTGAAAACTTGAGGAGCCGTGCTGAGACCGAAGCAAAGTGCCCTGAATTGAAAGCACTTGCCCTGAATCACAAATCTCAGAAATTTCCTTGAAATCGGATGAATGGGGACGTGAAAATAAGCATCCTGCAGGTCGAGAGATAGCATCCAGTCACCTGGACGAACTGCTGCCAGCACGGACTGAGTCATCTCCATGGAGAACTTTGTTTCCTCCACGAAGGCGTTCAGAGAGCTGACATCTAGGACTGGTCTCCATCCAACCGAGTTCTTGGGAACCAGAAACAGGCGATTGTAAAAGCCTGGGGAGGTAAGGTCCCGAACTAGCTCTATTGCTCCCTTGACCAACATCTGGTCGACAAGCTCCAGAGGAGCCTCTTGTTTCCCCGTGTCGGCGTACTGAGCCACTAAGGCTAGGGGAGTGTCTGAGAGAGGAGGCTTCTTTAAAAAGGGGATCTTGTAACCTTCCTTGATGATCGAGAGGGACCAGGTGTCCGTCTCTCTCCTCTTCCAAGAATGCCAAAAACGAGACAGTCTTGCCCCTACTGTTGTCTGGAGGACTTCCATCTCATTTCTTGGATCGGGGCCTAAACGCACCTCTGCTAGTCCTTGGCCCTGACTCTTGTCTTCTCCCCCTGAAATCCGCTCTCGAGGAAGCCCTACTCCAAAAGGGCTGCTGGAACTTCTTCTCTTCCTTCTTCAGAGGAGCAGGAGCAACAGGCAAAGGCTTTCTGGCAGACCAAGATAAAAGGTCCTGAGTAGCCTTTTGTGCCAGAGAAAGGGAGATATCTCTGACCAGAGCTTGGGAAAGAGATGGTGTGACAGAGGGGCGTAAAGCAGCTCCGACTTCTGGGCAATAGTCTACGATCTTGAGGTGAAGGAGCACAACAAGGCCCTCTTCTTCAAGACCCCTGCTGAGAAAAGGGAAGCCACCTAATTAGCCCCATCCCTTAAGAACTTTGTCCATGCAGGACATGATACTCGTCAGATCCTTTGTGCCTTCCAGGAATTCTGTCTTCCTGGCCAGAGTCCCGAGAGACCAGTCTAGGAAGCTAAATACCTCAAAAACCCTGAAAATTCCCTTGACGAGGTGATCAAGCTCCGACATGGACCACATCATCTTGGCAGAGTTCAGTGCATGTCTTCTTGCCGAGTCCACAAGAGCAGAGAAGTCACCTTGGGAGGAAGCAGGTACTCCTAGACCCAAAGGTTCCCCTGTCTCATACCACATACCAGCCTTGGAAGCGAGCCGAGATAGTGGGAAAGAAAAAGTGGTCTTGACCGCTTGTCTCCGTTCCTTCATCCAATCACCCACCTTAGCGAGTGCTTTCCTAGCAGAAATTGAAAGTTTCATTTTGATGAGGGCCGAATGCTTCGTAGCCTTCTTCCTGGTGAATTGAGACTGAGGAAAACGAGGCGCCAAGCTTGGAATTCCTCCCCATAAAGTTCTAAAAGAGAGCGAGACAGAACCTTATAGTCACTAGCAGAGTCGGTAGGTTTCTCTTCCTCTTCCGATATATCATCGAGGTTCTGATGAAGGTCAACATCTTGAAGAAGCAGGCTGCAAGCAGCCTGGCACCGAGCGTAGGTGTCGTCCTGGCGCTGAGCGTAGGTGTCGTCCTGGCGCCGAGCGTAGGTGTCGTCCTGGCGCCGAGCGTAGGTGTCGTCCTGGCGCCTAGAGAAGGAAGCGCCCTGTCGGCGAGAAGAGGTATCATCCTGATGACGAGAAGCGGTATCGTCCTGATGACGAGAAGCAGTATCGTCCTGATAAAGCAGGCTGCATTCGTCCTGCTTCCTAAAACACGAGATGGAATCGTCCTGGAGCTTTGAGCGAGAAGCAGAATCGTCCTGGCGCCGAGGGCAAGAGGCAGTATCGTCCTGGGGCCGAGAGCGAGAGGAAGTAACGTCCTGGCGTCGAGCCGATGAAGAGGGTGTGCGTTGTCGTACGGCCGACGAAGTGCGCAGAGGTTTCTTTGGAGAGATACTTCGTTCCCTCTTAGAAGACGATCTCTTAAGTGGCAAAGAGACATCCTTACGTCTGACGGACTAGGAAGGAGGGCGGCTGAAAGCTTGTACTAGCGATGAAAGCTGTTCCTGCATAACAGCCATGAAAGCTTTAGCAACTTCTGCTGGTTCTCGCGGTTCCGAAGGAGGCAGCTGTTAGGGAGCGCTGGCAGTAGAAGCAGGAAATTTATCAGGTTTAACTGGGCTAAGGACACTCTGTTTCGTCCTCTTAACGGGAACAACATCGAAGTCGTCCTCCGAAGGTTCAGGTTCTCGGTTACTCAAACCGGGAGAGGGAGAGCGAGACTGCACATCCCGGTCCCACCTTCTCTTCGTCGGTCTTGATTCGTATTGCCATTTGCGTCTAGGAGAAGGATCAGGTGAGGACACAAACGTATCAGACACGCCTTTTCTACGGCGGTCAAGAGCATCCTGGGTGGTCGCAACAGGATTGTCTGAGGCGACGACTGACCGAGGATAAGCACCTCTCACCCCCTTTCGGCTTTAGACATACCTTCTCCCTTGGTCCTGGGAGCTTGGTAGAGGTCTAGACCTTGGGGTATGACAGGTTCGATCAGCCGCCACCTCCGCTGCACTTTCACAACCACTAATATCACTTTCACCCTTACCTTTAAAGGCCGCAAGTTGTAATTTAATGGCCTCCAACTCAGCAGCCATCCTGGCATACCGAGGGTAATCCGCAGTCGCAGATCCTGTAGAAGGGGCAGGAGTTACTACCTTCGGGGAAGGAACAACTTCCAAAGAGGTAACAATTAAAGGGTCAATAGATAAATCTAAACTAGCTTCACTAGCAGACTTTGATTTAGCTCTCCTAACTCTGTTGAGTTCTAGTTTGCGCACATAGCGCTTCATAGCTAACCAATCATCTTCATTTAAACCCTCGCGTACCTTGCACCTATTATTTAGTGCACATTCAAACCCCCTGCAACCCATACAAACTGTGTCAGGGTTAACCGACACTTTCGGTAACCTCACCTTGCATATATCACTCGCACATACACGAATATGAAGTTTTTCCCTCATGATAAGCAAAGCAAAAAATACAAAAATAATAACAAAACACGATTGCCAAATCCCAACACAGTGTACTTCACCAAACGAAGTCCAAAACAGAGATGTAGGGAAAGTGATTCGAAAAACTCTTAATGGCGGACCAACGATGTTGTCGATCCGGCCGGCAGAGATAATCTGAGGAACGGAAAATGGGAATTATTCCAGGTACCACCCTGTAAGGGTTATTAACCACCTAACCGCACAACCACCACAAGGCGGTTGCCGCGATTTTAGAATAAATTCTGCCGGAAGTCAGAGACTTAAGCTAGATATATATAACTGCCAGATAAGTACTATTCATAAAATAAAAGAATAGGGGAAAGAGTGTTAGTTCGGAGTCAGATTTTCCGACTTCCACTGCCCTTCAAGCTACGTCTGTTAATGTAAGCCAGGTTAATGATTTGAGTATACAAAACAGAAGTGTTTGGCTTGGATAAATTAAAAGGTAAACCAAGGTCTGAATTGAGCAGTAAATATATTGAACATAAGACGTAATCTAGAACTAAGTTATCTAACTTATAATGTGATGTAATTATTTCTGTAGCTTAAATGTCAGAATTGTGATATATTACAAAAAAATTAAACCACAAATATGCTCATTGAACTAAAATAACATTTGCTTAATATACTGCGGAGTAAGTGAATCTCTATTATTGTTAGAAAAAAGTGCAATAACCTTTGTGTTTCTATCCCAAGAAATTTTTGGAACATAGCTGTGTCATTTACTGTAAGTGTATATGAGAAAAGAGGAGTAATAAGATAATCCAATTATCATTAAAGACTAATAAAAACCGATTGTGAGCATTAGTTTAGAAGCAGAAGTTAAAGGAGTAGATAATGCATTTGAGGTCCCGACACGGTCTATATCGGATTCCAATAGTTTGCTATGAATAGAATTCAGGTATGCTGAAGCCCAGCTATAGAAGATCTTTTAACCATCTGACCCATGCCTTAATTCACAGATAAATGTGGAAAACAGTAAAATTTTGATAAAACTTTTTAATTCTATACTACCTACTGTTCATATTGATTTGTCCTGACAACTGACACAACAGTGACTTACCCCCAAAAAACTAAAAATTTCCCATTCTTCCCTTCAAGAGGCCCATGCCTCTTACCCACTAAGACAAGATCTGGTGCCAATGTTTCTCAAACAGTCAGTGTTTGTCCCATACAGTGCTGGTGTTCATTCTGGGTATGACAGCTCACCTGCACCAAGTGAAACAATGGTAACCGTCACACCAGTGTGCGAGTACAAACACTCCCTCCCAGATTAGGAGAACAATCAACACAAGGCCTTCCCACATGACTATAATTCAGCAGGTAGAAGAGACCATCTGTTCCTACTAACTGGTTCCAGCGGTTAAGCATCCCAACTATTTCATTCCTCTTGTTTGGAATGTAGATTGCCGACAGCCTCAGTGCGTTGTCGAACGCCAAATGGTGTGTCTACCTTGCAAACTCACAAAGGTCCTGTGGAGCAGCCCTTTCTTGCTTGTTGACAGATACCACTAAGGTTATGTTTTCCTCATCAACACTACAGTTTGCTTTATTAAAATCTGTTGGAAAACTTGCAGGGACAATAGCGCAGCTTGCATTTCCAAGAGGTTGAATTGCAGCCCTCTTCTTCGGACACAGTCCTGAGGCAGTGTCATCTTACTGGCTCGTGTCCCCACCAGTCCTTCAAGCCTCTATGAACAGCGACATCTTTGAAGGAGGGGAGTCTCTAGGGTTTTCATTGACCAACTACCCCCTAAGAACCTCCATCACTGCTGTATTCACCGACTGACCAGTGATGCATCAAGGAGCCCTGTAGCTATCACTGGTGGTGGCTTCTATAGGAAAGGAGTTTCTCCTGCGATGAAAGATGTCCTAGAAGACGTTACCACTGACATGCCTGTAAACGTTGAATTGTAAGAAAAAAGGGGTCGCGCAACCTCACCAAGCCTGTTGATATGATTCAGAAAGACCACCGGTACTCCACCCCTCTCTTGGCCGTGGAGTACCTTCTCTTGGCCTTGAGACGAGGCTTTTTTCGATTGACAACGACCCCCAGATTGTGACAAAATGTTAGAAGTCTATCTTGACCCTAGAGCACCATTTTCCTGGAAAGAACACGATCATCTAATCGTTGAGATACCTCTGGAGGAAAATCTCGTTCAAACGGGCTCAGGCTGAGACTAGCGTGAACACCAGCAGAGAGGTGGATAGTTCAAAGCACAAGACTTTGAACTGATGCAACTCTCCATTTAGGAAAAAGTGCTCGATCAATGAATGGCCACCTGAAAATCAGATTAGAAAAATTAAGATGTACTCTCCTCTGGTGATGGCCTTCTTTCCGTTCAACCTTGAACAGAGCCTTTACAACAAACTTGCTCACAGGATAGAGACCATTCACCAGTCTCCATACTCCTGTCAACTTCTCCTCCAAGAATAGACTGTAGAAGACAGGAAACCCGTCTGAGACAACCCCTTGCGCATTGGATTTCTTTATTATTACTGTCGTCTTGAGAGGGAGAGAGGGACAAGACCAGCTGCCACCGTCCTGACCCGTAGTGCTCATCCTCAGTCTTGTAAGAGACCTAGCGGGGGTAGAATGAGTGTGAACTCCTATACCTAGTATCCTAATCCCTACCCGAGTTAAACTTGGTATGGTACAACTCATCCCATGAAAAAATGAGGAGGGATCTTGAGACTTGATCCGATTGGTCCTCCTGTGCTTCGGTGACTTCTTCCTTCTGATCTGGTATGCCCCCACTGCTTCCAACTCTGTCAAAGAGAAAGAGAGAAAATCACAAATTTTAAGTAATATGATATTTTCATAATAAAATAAATTTTTGAATATACTTACCCGCTGGTTATATAAGAATGGCTAAAGTCCCTAGACGCCCAGCAGAAAATTCAAAATCTCGCGGCTATCGCAGATATGCCAGGTGTACACTAGAGCCCTTGCGGTATTCAGGTAGAACTATACCAAACCCTTCAGATCTTCCATGCCCCATGGTCTCTAGAGGGGAGGAGGTGGGTTTTTAACTTATATAACCAGCGGGTAAGTATATTCACTTTGCCCAGGATCTGCTCCTCAAAGCCTTTGAGGGCCAGATGTACTGCTAAAAGCTCCTCTTGGTTTATGTGGAGAGTCTTTTGCTCTAACGTCCACAGACCCGAAAGCTCCTTCTTCCCTAATGTTGCTCCCCACCCCGAGTTTGAGGTGTCGGAAAACAACACAAGGTCTGGGCTCTTCTGATTCAACGACAGGCCTTCCTCCAGTCTGTGTTCGTTGTTCCACCACTGAAGATGCGTCTTTATGGAAGTCGTGATGGGAATGCTTTCCCTGTCGACTGTCCCCTTTCTTCCAATGCCAATTGAGGTGAAACTGAAGGGGGCGTAAATGTAACCTCCACAGAGACACGAACTTCTCCAATGATGAGAGAGTCCCCAGAAGGCTCATCCATTCCCTCACTGAACTGACGTCCTTCTCTATAAAAGCTCGAAGTTTTAGGAGTGCTGTTTGGATCCTTACAGGCGACGGAAAAGCCTGAAGACTCTGACTGTGAATCTCCATCCCCAAATAAAGAATCTCCTGGGATGGAGTCAGCTGCGATTTCTTCGTACTCACCAGGAGTCCCAGTTCCTTGATCAATTCCAATGTCATTCTCAGGTCCTTCAAACAGCAATCGGCTGAGGTGGCTCTTATAAGCCAATCGTCTAGGTACAGGGAGGCCCTGATTCTCCTTGAATGCAGCATGCTTGCGACATTCAGCATGATCTTGGTAAACAATAGAGGAGCTGTGCGAGACCGAAACATAAGGGTCTGAAATGGAAGACCTTGTTTCCGTACATAAACCTCAGATAACGCCTGCAGCTGGGGTGTATTGGAATATGGAAGTAGTCGTCTTGAAGATCTAATGAAACCATCCAATCGCCCTTCGTTACCGCTGCCAGAACTGTCTTTTGCGTTTCCATGGTAAACGTTGTGTTCTGGACGTAGCCATTAAGAACACTTACTTCCAGAATTGGTCTCCATTCTCCCGAACTTTTGGGTACTAAGAATAGCCGGTTGTAAAACCCCGGAGATGTTAAATCCTGCACCCTCTCTATCGCTCGCTTCTCCAGTAACAGACACATCTGAAGCCGCATGGCCTGCCTCTTTGGCCCCTCCCTGTATCTGGGCGAAAGAACCCCTGGATCTGTGACTAGTGGAGGATTTGATAAAAATGGAATTTTGTATCCCTCCTTCAACACTAGGACGGACCAAGGGTCCGCCCCATTCTTCTCCCAGGCCTTCAAGAAGTAATTCAGCCTGGCTCCTACTGCTGTCTGAAGGATAGGACAGTCAGACTCTACCTCGGCCAGTCTTGGCTCCTCTCTTTTTAGGTTTCCTCCCGTCAGACCTGAAGGAACCCCTTCCGGTAGGTTTACCACTAAAGGGCTGAGAGGGTCGTACCCCAGAAGTACCTTCTTTTGGTTTACGGGACGAAAAAGAAGAAAGTACAGTGAACCCTCGTTTATCGCGGTAGATAGGTTCCAGACCCAGCCGCGATAGGTGAAAATCCGCGAAGTAGTGACACCATATTTACCTATTTATTTAACATGTATATTCAGACTTTTAAAACCTTCCCTTGTACATAGTACTGTTAGCAAACTACCCTTTAATGTACAGAACACTTAACGCATGTACTACAGTACCCTAAACTAAAACAGGCACAAATATTAAAGGCGATTTTATATCATGCGTTTCCTAAACACGCCAAAAAGCACGATAAAAAATGGCAACCAATGTTTTGTTTACGTTTATCTCTGATCATAATGAAGAAACAAACGCATTTACACATCTGTGTATAGGTTAGTTTTTGCATTGATTATATTGATTATTCAGTACAGTATGTTGATTTTGTTATTACCAATGTTTTACTTAATTTTTCTTAGGACTTCCAAATGAAAGGTTTTTCTTTAAGACGCCGCCTGAAACGACGGCGTAATAAAGTACGCTCAGTAAACAAACGAAGGCATTTAACGCGCATGATGAAAGTGATAAATAATGATATTACAGTAAAAGCTTTTAGAAAATATGTTATTACAAATATTATTTACCGTATCTATATAAAATCATACATACGTAGCAAAGCCGGAAAACAATTTACGAGAGAGAGAGAGAGAGAGAGAGAGAGAGAGAGAGAGAGAGAGAGAGAGTTGTTTTACGTACGTAAATGTAAATTTTAAACAAAAAAAATAGCCCCATTTCATATAAAATAGGTTATTACAAATATTTTACTTTATCATATTACAGTAGTCTGTATAATACTGTAAAGTTCAGTACAGTATGTTGTTGTTATAGTCGTGGCGATGAAATTCTCACGAAACAAAAACACGGCATTCAATTACAACAGCTGATTCATCTCTCTCTCTCTCTCTCTCTCTCTCTCTCTCTCTCTCTCTTCGTGTTATACAATACTTACATATAGATGAAGAAACTAAAATTAGTTTTCTTAGTGTCAATTAAATACGAAATGAAAAAATTATGCGGAGTTTATATCCATTTCAATCGTTGCTAAAAATACAGCATCCGATTTCATCAGCAAACCACTATTTTTTTGGGAAACATCATTTTATTCTAGAAAATTGCTACTCTATAAATAGTTAATTGCACATTAAGAAAGCATGTACTTTTGTTTTTTAATTTCGGGTGTGTTTTAAAAATCGAGTATTGTTGACTTCTTTTTGTTTTACTTTTGGCTGTGATTAGATCAGCTGACGTCTAGCTGCCGCTCATTACTTAACTTATTCAAACCGTCTACAGTATACAGTTGATATTACATAAGCACCAATGTGTTATAACCTATAAAAAATTTTTTGTTTATTACATCTAAAACAACACACACACACTCTCTATCTCTCTCTCTCTTTCTCTCTCTCTCTTTCTCTCTTTCTCTCTGTGGGCTACTTTTCACTACCTCCCATTCCTTACCTCTCTATCTCTCTAACAAATGATATCTTTGTTGCTCCTCAAAGTTTCATTTATATTGAAAATCAATCATGATTCAATTTTCCTTACTTTCTCCTATCTCGCACCATCGGTCACATCGCGGTATTTTCGAAATTTCCGGAAAATCCGCGATATATGTATATACATGCGTTATGAAAAAAATCCGCGAAGTGGTAAATCCGCGATGGTCGAACCGCGAAGTAGCGAGGGTTCACTGTAGAACTTTCCTGGCCGTATTGGTCACTAGATCCTGCGTAGCCTTTTGGGTTAGAGCAGTGGCAGCCTCCCCTACCAACTCTTGTGGGAATAGAGTAGAGGACAGTGGAGAGAAAAGCAATTCCGATCTCTGGTAAGGGGAAACTCCCGCTGAGAGAAAAGAACACATAATGGCCCTCTTCTTAATCATTCCAGCCGTGAAAAGAGCAGCCAACTCGTTAGAGCCATCCTTAACTCCCTTGTCCATATAAGACATCAAATGAATAAGACTGCTAGTGTCCGAGCCTTTCATTTCAGAGACCTTCTTCCCTAGGGCTCCTAAAGACCAATCTAAATACAGTGATGCCTCAGCATACGAAAGTAATCCGTTCAGGATACGGTTTTGTATACTGATTTTTTCGTATCCTGAGTCGCGTTTTACATGTAAATAGCCTAATCCGTTCCAAGCCTTATGAAAAGACACCTTGGTTACCTCCTTCTTTTTAGTGCCGTAGCGCACCCACTGAATTTTGTTCTAGGACTCGCACTCCGGACATGTGGCTGTAGGGGAACACACACTGCCCCTACACGACGAACACAGAGTGGGGATCAACTTCCGACTTGGAAAGAAAGGCCCCACAAGATTTACCGGCCATAGGCCCAGGGCAATGGCGGGGATGCTCCATAACGCACCACACAAGCACCAATCGACACAGGAACACAGAGGGAAAGGTAGGATAAGGTAAGGTTTGAACACGAGGGGACCGCGTGGGTACCATGTGAGACATAAAGGGTAGGGGGACACAAAGGGTCACACTGGGTGAAGAGAGCGCGGCGTGTAATCACGACGCGACCAGAAAACTTACTGAAGGTCGAGACCTTAGCGAGCACACTCTTTGACCCTGGGTCACCTCATGGCGCGTATCCTTCCGCCAGAGGTTCCCCCGCATAGAAAACGGAGATAGGGTAAACTACACAAAATTCTGGTCGGTTGGGAGGAGATCCCGGATACTCTTAAGAAAGTAGTTCAAGGTAAGTACTCAGTGTTGGAACAAATATACTTTTAATTCCTCAGCGACAGAGAAAGGAAACGGAAATTAATATTTAAACCATTAATTCATTTGGAACTAGATGAAGAAATGATCGCATGCTTCATCGCATTCTTGTATATGTAATGTCAGTAAAATATTAGGAAAATTTACAGTTTCATCCATTATGGGAAATCTATTATAATAATATATTTCCCGAGTAAAGCAAGTCTTTTGTAGTATTTCTGTAAAAGATTATCTGTCGCAAATGCCTAGTTCTTTATATATCGACGATCAAACTCACGCTACTCATATCTTCCTCCCAGATTTTTTCTAAGTCTGTTGTTATTGTTGACTGTGTCTTGTATTTGCTTAAATGAGCCCTGTAACCACAATAATCCGCTGACAAACTAGTCCACTATGAAGTCTTACACGTTTGGCCAATCACAGCGCCTGTCCACTATGACGTCATACATGTTTGGCCAATCACAGCGCGACAATACAACAGCGCCACAATACATCTTTCCCATGCATTTCATTTCGTTCTTAGAAATGGAGGCAGTAGCAAGCACGTCATCTCATGTTGCACAAGAAGTTGAAATTCCATCTTCTTGTCCTGACTGTTTCCTAACTTGCAATGAATTTGTTGTAAGTTATTCGGGGATTATTGAAAACCTAGTGGATTTGTGCCAGAGAGACAATTTAATTTTACAAAATCCAAATTGGCCTGCATGTCAAGGAACCTTCCCAACTGCTTCACGTTTTCCTCAAAGCAGCAACACATCTTGATGAACCAACAGTTTAAGGTAAGCTTCATTAATTTATAGAGTATATTATAATGGTGATAGTATAACGATGTACAGTATGCAGCAGTACCATCACTTTGGATTTGGTTTGATGGATGTGTTAGGTAGTGGCTGTAAGGGGGGGTGGCCTCGCAGGGGTAGGCCTAGGTAGGGGTACAGGGCCCTAGGTTAGGTGGTTGTATTAGGTTCGGTAGTGTCCCAAAATTCACTGTGGCCTTAAGGGGGGGGTCGCAGGGGGGGGGGGGGCGGAGCCCCCCCCCCCCCCCCCCCCCCCCCCCGGTAGGTCTAGGTAGGGGTACAGGGCCCCTAGGTAGGGGTACAGAGCCCCTAGGCTAGGTTAGGTGGTTTTATTAGGTTCAGTAGTGCCCTGAAAATCACTGTGGCCTTAAGGGGGGGTCGAAGGGGGGGGGGGTCGCAGGGGGGGCGGAGGCCCCCCCCTTCCCGGTAGGGCTAGATAGGGGTATAGGGGGAGGGGTGGTGGAAGGATAAGTATTCATTTATTGCAAATATCATTTGACGCCCCCCCCTCCACCCAAAACCCCGGTTCCCACCTGGTGTCCCCCATAATTGTTGGGATGAAGTAGGGTCTTTCTGCATTCTAGAACAACTTAGTAAATCTCTAAATAGGATGGTTTGCGGTCAAAATAAACGTTAAATTCGTTGGAACTACACTATTTCTGATGCAACAAATATATTTTTATTCCAGTTTCCCCATAATGGATGAAACTGTAAATTTACCAAATATTAGATTTGTATACAGTATAAAATCATAGATTGTACCACAAGAATGAAGAAACAATGCTGGCAAATTTTCAGGCACAGGATCTGCTGAAGGCTCTTATAAATGTTGTCAAAGACCTTTTACTCATGAACATTCCAAACAACCTTGGATGTGTTATTGACAATGCCAACAACGCAAAGAGAGAAGCCGAATGAAAAATAGACAATACGTCGATGACCGAGTGTTGGAAAAGGTTTCCAGTAAAAAAAAGCTCATAGATTACTACACCTTAATCCAGCAGATATTTTAGTCTTGAAATGAGCCTACGCCAAGCTAAAGAGATGCACTGAATATCAGAGACGAATATCATGGCTATAAACAATGCTGTTATATTTCAGTGTGTTTCTCTGTTATTCGAGTATCGTCATGATGTATATGAAATAATTTTTTTGAACCTAAAAACCTTATTCCTTATACCATATTGGCATTGATTCATCCACAATTTTAATTCCCAGACACTTTTTAGTATAACCCCTTTACACTATTCAGCAATGCTGCACACATTAATTTGATGGATATATAACAATGTTCATGTAGCAAGTTACAATGGCACGATCCTTCTTGACAGACAAGTACAAACCTTATAAGTTATTAATGGATTTGGGTAGATTTGGTTATTTCATGCTACCATTATTTATATTAATCTTATGGACTTTTGTAGCATCTGTCACTGTCAGTTTATGATCTATATATTAACAATTCTTTTGAAGGTACAATGTTGCTGTTACCTTAGCTTAAGACTAGTCGAAAGGGGTCTGAAATGTGGTTTTGTTTATTTTGCCGTGTATTACGTGGATCTACCTTGATGAGTGATGACATTCAATTCCGAATACAAGACATCTACCGGGAACCTCAATTCAAGACAATAGGATTTTATGCCAATGGATATTGCAAACATTTAACGTTATCCTATAAAACTGTGAAAGAAGTTTTGCTCTCCATATAGTAAAAGGAAGTAGTACATCAAGATCACCTAACGGTACCTGACAGCAGCAACCTGATACGAGAGCAGAATAAAAGACATGAGTAATATATTTGACCTTGCGAATTTAATGAATATTACTAGTACAGCATTCTGGATTAAAAATCAACCTAAAGGAAAAGTCTAAGTAAAACTTACTACGAATGTTACATAACCTAAGTAGTTATGACACGAAACAAGGCTGCAACTCCGTAAAACTAGAGATTTCAGCAGCAGGTAGCATCACAGAGACGTCTTGAAGTAGCAAGACTAGCAGCAGACGCTTCTCTTGAACCCCCGTCAAAACAATCAAATGAAAAGCTATAATATGATGCTTATTTTTAGTAATATCAATATCATAAAGTTTGTGGAAAACGGTACCTTTCCATAAAAACATTTATAGTTTTTAATTGAAAAGCGGAATATTTTAGTATCTTTATATTGTATTCGTAATTCATGATATATGACTCCAGAAACTCGCTAGGTATCCCATTGTAGTGATTGGGAGTAGTTTGAGCAATTGTAGTAATCATCACCCAATATAAGGAATAGTAGGTAACTAAGTGTACAGTTGTTGCTCAATTCAAGTTGCACAGTACACTATATGAATGTGATTTATTGAATAAGGATAACGGGTATTTGTAATACATACACACACACATATATATAATATAATATATATGTGTGTGTGTGTGTGTGTGTGTGTGTGTGTGTATGTGTGTTTTACTTATAACTGTAATTGAACAATTCAACATGTTTCTTCTAAAGGCATGTAAAAGAAACAACGGAAATATAAATAAATCACAATATTTAGACCAATACACACTGGCCCTCTTGAAGGTGTAAAGTAAAAATGAGGAATAGTGGACAGTGACGGTTTATATATGAAAGCAAAATGTTATTTCCAATTGCTCTAAGGTTGAAATACAACCTTAGAATAATTGGAAACCCCCTTTTGCTTTCATATATAAACTGTCACTCTCCAATCTGTTCCTCGGTTTTACTTTACACCTTGAAGAGGGCCAATGTGTATTTGTCAAAATGTAGTGATTTATTTATATTTCCTTTGCTTCTTTTATGGGCCTTTTTGAATATATATATATATATATATATATATATATTTATATATATATATATATATATATATATGTATATATATCATCTCCTAGGCTTATTAACGCAAAGCGTCTCGGTTAGATTTCGCCAGTCATCTCTGTCTTGAACTTTTAATTCACTACTTCTCCATTTATCATCTCCTACTTCGCGTTTCATAGTCCTCAGCCATGTAGGCCTGGGTCTTCCAACTCTTCTAGTACCTTGTGGAGTCCAGCCTAACATTTGGTGAACTAATCTCTATTGGGGAGTGCGAAGAGTACGCCCAAACCATCTCCATCTACCCCTCATCATGATTTTCTACATATGGCACTCGAGTAATCTCTTTTATAGTTTCATTTCTAATCCTGTCCTGCCATTTAACTCCCAATATCCTTCTGAGAGCTTTGTTCTCAAATCTACTAATTCTATTGGAGATTGTCTCATTGTCATACATTGACTCATGTCCATACAGTAACACCGATTTCGGTAAACTGATCCATAGTCTGATTTTTATATGTAATTTCAGGCGATTTGATTTCCATATTTTACTTAACCTAACCATTGTCTGATTTGCATGTTTAAATCTTTCACTAAACTCTAATTCTAAAGATCCTGTATTGGATATCATAGTTTCTAGATACTTAAATGATTCTACCTCATTAATCATTTCACCTCCCAATGTTATTTAATCTTCCATTGCATACTCTGTTTTCATCATTTCTGTATTTCTTCTATTTATCTCGAGCTCAACTTCGTGTGATATTTCATGCACTCTGGTAAGCAAGCATTGCAAATCCTTTCGTGTTCTGCTAACATAGACAGCATCATCAGCATACTCTATGTCTTCTAATTTCCTGTTATCTATCCAGTCCAATCCTTTTCCAAATTCTCCGACTGTTTTACTCATTACAAAATTCATGAGGAGGATAAATAATATAGATGACAACACATTCCCTTAGAATACTCCGCTGTTAACTGGAATTCATTTGATAGGACTCCATTAACATCAACTTTGCGCTTGCTATGATCATGAACAGACTTAATCAAATTCACATATTTAAGAGGAACTCCATAATAACGCAGGACTTTCCATAAAATTGGCCGATGCACACTATCAAAAGCTTGTTTTTTAATCCACAAATGCCATCAAAGGTGGATTTCTATAGTCTACGCATCACTGTACAACATGTCACAAAATGAATATTTGGTCAATACAACTTCTACCTCTTCGAAATCTTTCTTACTCATCTTTCAGCTTTTCATCAATCTTTCTTTCCAATCTCTTTAGAATAAGCATACTGCATATTTTCATAACAAATTACCTAAGTGTGATGACAATGTAATTATTGCAATCAGTCAGGTCTTGCTTTGCAATTTTCACCAACACTCCTAACTCCCAATCGTCATCCTTTGCCTCCCCATGCCACATTTTACAAAGGAATCTTGTAAGTATTCTGGGAGTCACTTCATTTTCAGCCAGTATCATCTCATCAGTTATTCATCGTATCCAGGGGCTTCACATCTCTTTAGTTTTTTAATGATAGCTTCGACTTCAAACACACTGAATTCGTTCGTGGTGGGCACATCAAGGTATTTGTCAGCTACATTATTATTATTATTATTATTATTATTATTATTATTATTATTATTATTATTATTATTATTATTATTATTATTATTATTATTATTATTATTATTATTATTATTTGCTAAGCTACAATCCTAGTTGGAAAAGCAGGATGCCCTAAACCCAGAGGCCCCAACAGGGAAAATGGCCCAGTGAGGAAAGGAAACAGGGAAAAATTAAATATTTCTAGAGGAGCAACAACATTGGAATATATATTTCCTAAATAGACAATAAAGAAGTGTTTTATTATAGTTACATTCATGACGATATTTTTTAATAAAAGACTAAGGGGCTCCAACAGGAAAAATAGCCCAGTGAAGAAAGAAAACAAGGAAAGATTAAATTTTTAAGAAGAGTAACAACAATAAAATAAACATCTCCTATGTAAACTATAAAACTTTAACCAAGCAAGAGGAAAAGAAACAAGACAGAACAGCGTGCCCAAGTGTACCCTCAAGGAAAAGAACTCCAACCCAAGACAGTGGAAGACCATGGTACAGAGGCTATGGCACTGCCCAAGACTAGAGACGAATGGTTTGATTTTGGCGTGTCCTTCTCCTAGAAGAGCTGCTTGTCATATCCTAAGAGTGTCTTTAACCCTTACCAAGAAGAAAGTAGCCTCTGAACAATTATAGTGCAATAGTTAACCATTGAGTGAAGAAGAATTTTTTTTTAATCTTAGTGTTGTCAGGTGTATGAGGACAGAGGAGAATCTGTAAAGAATATGCCAGAACTATTCGGCGTATGTGTAGCAAAGGGAAAGTGAACCGTAACCAAAGAGAAGGATCCAGTGAGTACTATCTGGCCAGTCAAAGGACCCCATCACTCTCTGGTGGTAGTATCTCAACGGATGGCTGGTGCCATGGTAAACCTATATTAATCAAATTATTCCCTTCGTATCTCCTATTCGTAACATTATTAAAGTGTTTCATCCAAAGTTGCCTTTTTCATCTTCTGTTGTTATAACAGATCATGAAAAAATACGTAAGAATCACCCAAGATATGTATGAAAGAGCAGAAGCAAATGTTAAGAGCAGTATAGGCCTAACAGAAAGTTTCCCAGTAAATATGGGACTACATCAGAGGTCTGCATTGAGCCATTACCTATTTGATCTGGTCATGGATGTAGTAACAAGGTATTAGAGATCAGTCTCCTTGGTGAATGTTTTTTGCTGATGATGTTATACTGTGTAGCACTAGGCGAGAGGTAGTAGAGGAGAAACTGGAGGAGTGGAGAAGAGAAATGGAAAATAGGGGATTGAAGATCAGCAGGAAAAAGACAGAGTATTTGAAATTGAAAAATGGCAAAAATGGGGAAGTTGGTTTACGAGGAGAGAGATTGAAAAGAGTTGAAAATTTCGGGTATTTAGGATCAACAGTTACAGAGGATGGTGACCTGGGGGCAAAAATAAACCACAGAATACAAGCAGGGTGGAAGAATTGGAAAAAAGTGCGTGGAGTACTGTGCGACAGGAAAATAGAGGCTAAGTCGAAAGGTAAAGTACACAGGGCAGTTGTGAGACCGGCAATGATGTATGGAGCGGATACGTGGGCAATAAAAAAGACAGGAGAGAAGAAGATGGATGTGGCAGAGATGAGAATGTTGAGATGGATGTGTGGGGTGACAAGAAGAGATAAGATACAGAATGAGGTAATTTGGGGTACCACAGGAGTTAGAAAACTATCAGATAAGATCTAAGAAAGTAGACTGAGGTGGTACGGTCATGTCATGAGAAGAGATGAACAGTATATTGGGAGGAGAGTGTTGGACATGGGGGTACAGGGAACGAGAAGGAGAGGGAGACCAAAGCGAAGGTGGGTGGACTGTATCAAGGATGATCTTCGATCAAAGGGATTAACCAGTGATGAGGTGTGGGACAGAGGTAGATGAAGAAAGCTTACCTGAAACATCGACCCCACATAGAAGTGGGAAAAGATGTAGACAAAGAAGAAGAAGAGGAAGTTGTTATAACAGATCCATATCTCTTTTGGTGGGTATATGCTTCGTCTTCTTTGCCCCAGTAGATAATTCTTTAATAACTTTATGAACTAATCTTACACCATAGCCACTCCCTGAATTCATAGCTTTGTCAGCCCCATCTGCTTTACTGTGGAAATATTCTCTCCAGTTATTTCTATTTTTTCTTTTGACCTCACGATCAATACCGGAATACTTAACATGCTCTACCGTTCGTTGGTTCGTTCAGATTGCTCGGCATTTACAGCCAAGTGGGGGCTCTTGGCACAAGGCACTATCCCTTGAAATTTTCATTATTTCCTCGAAAACATTCAACAATCAATTTCTGTCATCGTCTCTTTTTATGGTATTCCACGTATCATTTGATATCCATGGCTTTCTCCTTGTAACTGTGTCCCAAAACTTCGCTACCAAACTGACTGATGTATGTTCTTAATACCACACAATTCTTCATTAATTGTCTTCTCTTTGTTTCTTAAAGTCTACATTCCTACATTCAATTATAAATGTTTCCCTGTGCTCTTCTTCTAGAAGCTTAGTTGCATCAAACCTAGATATTCCATCTACCTTTCTGTTAGGTGCTTTCAGTATTAATTTCAGTGTGGCAATGAGGAGTTGGTAATAACTACCAATATCCGCACCTCTATAAATTCTTACATTTCTCAGAGTCCTCTTTCTGTCTTTGTTAATGGCTATGTAATCTATTTGATTTTTGTAATTTTCACATGGTGAAGTCCATGTATATTTGTGGATGTACTTGTGCTGGAAAATAGTACCTCCAATGACAAGATTGTTTGTTGAACTGAAACTTGTGAAATCTTCTACATTTTAATTTGCAACTTAGCCAAGAACATCGACACCTATCACATTCCCCATCCCTTGATTATTGCTTCCAACTCTAACATTGAAATCTATTACACTGCAGTCCTTCATAGTATTCATTCATCTTTCCTTTCTTCAGGGGAATCATTTGTTGGTGCATACCAAACAATAATACTCATATTGCACTGCTTTGATTTGAACTTTGCAAGTAACAATCTACTATTTACAGCTCTTCACTCAGTTAATATCTTTTCTGTTCTATGTGTCATCATCATTCCTACCCCTTCTCTTGTAACTCCATCTGTTCTTCCCGAATAAATAAATAAATATATATATATATATATATATATATATATATATATATATATATATATATATATATATATATATATATATATATATATATATATATTACCTTGGTCTAAAGTTTCAGCTTGAAGAGATGCATTCCAACCCACCTTCTTTTGATCATTTGTCGGATGAGGTGGAGATGAGTTCAACAGCCCATTGTTTTGATACTTCAAGGAAACGTAGAATTCCTACGAAAGCACAGGAGTTTGTTGTTGTTGGTTATATTGGATTCAACACGAATTCACTTTTTTCTACACTATTGTAGACCATATGCTGTAACGAGTGGAAAGGCAGTAATGAAACATGCAAACTCAGCTAAGCATAACAGCCACTTACCTCGCAAATTACGGAATTCTTATCTTTCGAGAAAATGTGTGGACTTATTCATAACTACAATGGTAACACTGAAGATTTCAAACATGAACTACATTCTGCAAAAAGCACCATAGAAAGGAGCACTGAAAAGCCTAAATCATAGTTAGATTTAGTGAAACTTCCTAATCCATATGAGGAGGCATTTCCTGAACTCTGCAGACTAGCCAAAATTTATGTAGTGTTACCTGTGTCGTCGGTTTTAGCAGAGAGCAGGTTCCTCTGCTCTGAAAATGATTAAGAATACTCTCAGAACTGCAATGTGGAATGCCAGATTAGTAATCTTGTTGTGTTATCAATTAGCAATGTGCTAGATAAATGATTAGATTTAGAGAAATTTGTAGAAAGGCTTGCAGAAAATCATTGGAACAAGAAATTATTGTTAAAAGGAGACATATCACAGTAGTGTGCTGCTTCGTCACCTATAATATACACCAAGCATTTTTCTCAGAATTTGTTGCTTTCTATATATATATATATATATATATATATATATATATATATATATATATATATATATATATATATATATATATGTGTGTGTGTGTGTGTGTGTGTGTGTGTGTGTGTGTGTGTGTGTACACACACACACACACACACACACACACACACACACACACACACACATATATATATATATATATATATATATATATATAGAGAGAGAGAGAGAGAGAGAGAGAGAGAGAGAGAGAGAGAGAGAGAGAGAGAGAGAGAGAGAGAGAGAGAGAGAGAGAGATATTGGGTCCTTTGACTGGTCAGACACTATTACATTGAATCCTTCTCTAGTAACGGTTCATTTTCCATTTGCCTACACATACAGCGAATAGTGTGGCCTATTCTTTACGTTTTCTCCTCTGTCCTCTTACACCCGACAACACTGAGATTACAAAACAGTACTTCACTCAAATAGTTAACTACTGCAAGTTATCAGAACCGGTGGTACAAAATAACTATGAGAATTGCTACATATTGTACAAGAGAATAGTTACAGATGGTTTTAAACTTTTGGAACCTAGATATATGTGTATTGTAGGCTTCAGAGCCTTTAAACATGCGGCCTGAGACTACACAATAAGCTTCCACGAGACATCCGAATGATTGAAGACATTAAGGTTTTTAAAAGGAAACTGAGGACTTTTTTTTTTTTATTCTGTGAGTCGTTTGACAGTGACTATATAACAGTAAATGAGCAATACGTGATATGATATGTTGAATACTCTGAACGAATAAGATGAAATGATAGTGGAGGTCCTGTAGAGAGTAGGGTTCCCCTGCTGTATGGGACCGGAAAAGCAGCCGTAAAAGTAAGTAAAGTAAGTAAGCACTGTAATTGTTCAGTGGCTACTTTCCTCTTGGCAAGGGCAGAAGAGTCTCTTTAATATGGTAAGCAGTTCTTCTAGGAGAAGTACACTCCAAAATCAAATCATTGTTCTCTAGTCTTGGGTAGTGCCTTAGCCTCTGTACCATGGTCTTCCAATGTCTAGGGGTAGAGTGCTCTTGCTTGAGGGTACACTCGGGCACACCATTCTATCTATTTATCTTTCTTATAGTTTATATATGAAATATTTATTTTAATTTTGTTACTTTTCTTAAAATATTTTATTTTAATTACCTCTCTTATTTCCTTGTTTCTTTCCTCACTGGGCTATTTTCCCTGTTGGAGCCCTTGGGCTTATAGCATCCTGCTTTTCCAGCTAGGGTTGTAGCTTGGCAAGTGATAATACAGACAGACAGACAGACACACACACACACACACACACACACACACACACACACATATATATATATATATATATATATATATATATATATATATATATATATATATATATACAGTATATATATATATATATATATATATATATATATATATATATATATATATATATATATATATATATATATATATACAGTATATATATATATATATATATATATATATATATATATATATATATATATATATATATATATACTGTATATATATATATATATATATATATATATATATATATATATATATATATATATATATATATATATATATATATATACTGTATATATATATATATATATATATATATATATATATACAGTATATATATATATATATATATATATATATATATATATATATATATATATATATATATATATATATATATATACAGTATATATATATATATATATATATATATATATATATATATATATATATATATACAGTATATATATATATATATATATATATATATATATATATATATATATATATATATATATATATATATATATATACAGTATATATATATATATATATATATATATATATATATATATATATATATATACAGTATATATATATATATATATATATATATATATATATATATATATATATATGTAATATACATATACATTTATAAACCTATGACCCAATGGATCATAGGGGAGATGGAGTGTGAACGTCAAGTCATAACAGGATGCGAAAGTAAGACCAAGCTAAATCATTGCATAGGTAACATTTTGTATGTAACGTCAACACAATACAAGCATCCCGTGAGAAACAGTTGACCTCTTGGTCTCTGCACGGAACCAGATGGCTTCCGGTAGTAATCTTGTGTAATCATATTTGTAATAAATGCTTGGCCTTGATTTTAGTGCTGCCTTTGACTGTGTTAATCATGAGGCCCTTGTTTTCAAACTGAAACAGTTGGGAGTGGGTGGGTCGTTTCTTAGCATTATTATTGATTTTTTAAGTAATAGATCTCAAAGAGTTGTTGTTGACAGGCACCATAGTGAGTATAGGGATGTGATATCCGGTGTTCCACAGGGTAGTGTTCTTGGCCCATTACTTTTCATACTATATACACATGACATGTGGTTTGGCCTAGAAAACAAGCTTGTTACATATGCAGATGATGCTACTCTCTTTGCATCAATTCCATCCCCTGAATGTAGATCTGGGGTTGGTGAATCCCTTAATAGAGATTTAGCTAAAATTAGTGCATGGTGCAAATTATGGGGTATGAAGTTGAATCCTAACAAAACTCAAAGTATGATTGTAAGTAGGTCAAGGACGGTGGCTCCTCAACATCCGGATCTCAGTATTGATAATGTTTCTTTAAATTTGTATGACTCTTTCAAAATTTTAGGTGTGATTCTCGACAGCAAATTTACTTTTGAGAAACATATAAGGTCTGTGTCTTCTTCAATTGCACAAAAAATTGGCCTATTGAGAAAGTCTTTTAAGATTTTCGGTGATCAATCTATTCGGAAGAAGTGTTTTAATTCTTTCATTCTACCTTGTTTTGAGTATTGTTCTCCTGTCTGGTGTTCAGCTGCTGATTCTCATCTTAATTTGTTGGACAGAAACTTACGGTCTATTAAATTTCTTATTCCTGATCTAAATATTAATCTCTGGCACCATCGTTCAATTAGTTCATTATGCATGTTGCATAAGATTTTTCATAACTCTGACCATCCTTTACATTCAGATCTCCCTGGACAATTCCATCCTGTTCGTAATACTAGGCAGGCAGTTAATTCTAATAGCCAGGCCTTCTCCATCATGAGGCTCAATACTACGCAGTACTCTAGAAGTTTTATTCCAGCTGTTACCAAGTTGTGGAATGATCTTCCTAATCGGGTGGTTGAATCAGTAGAACTTCAAAAGTTCAAAGTAGGAGCAAATGCTTTTTTGTTGACCAGGCGGACATGAGTCTTTTTATAGTTTATATATGACATATTTGTTTTTGACGTTGTTAATAGTTTATATATGACATATCTGTTTTGATGTTGTTACTTTTTTTTTAAATTGATTTATTGTTAATTTATTCTATTCATTCATTTATTTCCTTATTTCCTTTCCTCACTGGGCTATTTTTCCCTGTTGGAACCCCTGGGCTTATAGCACTTTGCTTTTCCAACTATGGTTGTAGCTTGGACAGTAATAATAATAATAATAATACAACGTTATCTACGAAAACCTATATTTTTGTCAGTTCTATTAATCTTGTCATACGGAATGGTCATCCGACCAAGCCATCCATACTCCAGTGATGGAGCTAATAATAAACTGTTTAAAGTTAACTAACCAGACTTATTCAGAAGAAGTAACCTACAAGTCCAACAAATCTATATCATATTGAAGAGACATGAGATAGAACACCAATGTGTGTTTATAACAGTACCACACCAACAATTGGTGGCAGCGATTTCAACTTTAAGAACCAGCGATTTTCAACTGTAATAATTAGCAGTTACAACAGTAATGAATTTACAATTTCGACGAATTATCTACGTCCACTGAAGAAATGAACGCATCGAACATCAACTATAAATATTATACAAACTGAGGAAAAGGATCTTCAATCAACATCTTAAGAAGACGAAGGAATGGCATTCAACTTTATCAAAATTTACTGAGCAAACATACGACGGGAAATCAAATTGAAACATTCATCCACCAGCTAAACTCTCGCAAACCAAAGAGAGAGAGAGAGGAAATGACGTCATCAATCATCACCCATATATACTGAAAGCTAAGTACATTTCTTCATTCATTCAGTTTTAGGCAGTGAAGTGTTTGTTGTCACGAGTCGATCGTCCATTATTATTCTTCATTCATTAAAGGAAACTGTATTCAACTTCGAATTCTCGTCTAGAATTTTTTTTTCTCTGTGCTAATTCTGTTTTCTTTCAGAGGTTCTCGGGAAATATCTTTGTCTTAATTTCATTGTTTTAGGGGATTGTGTTATAATCTGCAACATATCTTTATTGTATAGTGCTTATGCGTTTATGCATTGGTCGTCTGTATTCATATAGAGATTTTAATAGGATCGCAAAGAATCGAAGAGATAGAAAAAAAGTTAAAGTAATCATGACACCTCCTGTAAATCCCGGAGCGAGTATCCCCACCCCCGGACCTAGTAACCCCGCTCCCGGACTAACCCTAGTGAGTGCCAGATCGGCTATCCTTCCTTTTCAAGGTCGGGTCAATGGGTTCTTACCTCAGAATGTCGAGTCTTGCATTTCATCAGTTGACACTCACTTAAATGCAAAATATATCACAGACCCATTTGTACAATTGCAAGAAGCTAAAAGTTTTATAGACTTTTCTAAAGGAGATGCAAGCGCGTATCTTAGGGGAGTTTCTTTTCAAGAGGCAGTTACATGGGACGATTTCAAAGTTAGGCTACGTGCGATCTATGGCGGTGAGGAAGCCTTAGATGTAGTTTTAACATTAAGAAATACACTTAATTAAGCCACTATGACTCAGCTTAATGTTATAGAAAGAACGGCTCTCATTGCCAATAGGCTTAATGAATATCAAGATATTTTAGGTAATTCAACATGGGTTACAGGAGATAACATTGCCGTGAAAGATTTTTTACGATTAATGTATTTAACTTGCATGACAATTATGATGCCAGAGGCTTTAGTGCGCTGTTTTGATAAAAAATTAATGCCCGAAAGTACAGAATTAGATGTGTACAAACAGATAAAGAGACACATGTCTAAGTGTACTGACCTAGATCCCTTGCTTACTCAAGTTTTTGTAAAAAATTAAACTAAGCCACATCATGTAAACGTAGTTAATAACAATAATCAAGTCGCAGGAATGACGTGTTATAATTGTAAACGTCAAGGTCACTTGATTGCAGACTGCAGAACGCGATTTTGTTCGATACACAATAGTTCAACTCATTCATATAGTCGATGCTACTCGCGTAGTCAACAACAGAATCCTAGAAACACACAGTCAATTCTCTATGAAAATAAAAATAAAAATCCTCAGTTCAATAAGAAGAAACAGCCAAACGTCAATGCAGTTCAAAATCAAAAACAAACATATAGTGCTTCAAATAACTCTGATCCTAGGCCGTCTAGCCAGAACTCGCAAGGTCAGCCTAATTTTCAGAATGTGCAAAGCAAAGCAAATACCACATAATTAACTCCAATGGGGAAGAGAGTGATGTTGGGCCATTCGTATCAACATCAGTAATATCAAATAATCCATTTAATGTGTTATCAGATCATATGGAGGCAATAGATTTTCCTATGAAACACACGGCCGAATCAAATAAATCAGTGCACGCTCCCGTAGATTTGCAAAAAATTCACACAATAATAAGCCAAAATGAGTTACGACCAACATTATATGCTGTAAATTTAGAACACCAATCCTTTACATTATTTTTTGACTCTGGTAGTCCACGTAATATCATGGATTTGAGAACTCATCACTTGTTATTTTCGAATTTCCCTATAGAGAAGTCCGGAGTAAGGCTCTCGGGTATAGGAAATAATGAAATAAATGTAATAGGAGTAACTCATGTTCAGTACAAGGTCGGTAAGCGCATGTTTGCCAATACCTTTGTCGTTGTACAAAACATTGATATGTATCCAGCTGTAATTATAGGATACCCGTCTATGGGTAATCAAAACATTATCTTAGCCCCTGCCAAACACGGCGTGTATATCAAAGGCAAATTCTATAAGTCTCCTAATACCTTAGAATCAGTTTTGGATAAAAAGGAGACGACAAATAAAACACTGACGTACGTTGAAGAACCAATCACTTGTCTCATTAATAAAGAAATAATATACGCGACCCAACAGAATTCTCGTTCACCCGTAATATCATCTTGCACACAATCTATCGAGCCAAACGTAACTTCGAATATAATCATGCGAGTAAAGAAAACATTGCCGGGATCTGAAATATTAATCCTTTCCGACACTTTGAAAACTAACAGATTGTCCGTCACACAAGCTATTTATACAGTCGGCTCACAACAACAATGTAATATTGAAGTCTGTAATCATTTAAATACCACTTTAGTAATTCACAAAAATCAACATATCTTGGATGTAGAAGTTTATAAACATTGTATTCTTACCGTCGCTGAAATCAATCACGCTCAATCAGTTGCAGATGAATCCCTTTTGCAATCTATTGAAAATAAAATCAATAAAGACATTCAAGAAGAGAAAATTCAGCAGAAATTTTTTGAACTTTAAACCAAATATCATGATGTTTTCTCCACCACGGATGGATCCTTAGGAAAAACAGATGTTATTGAACATCAAATAAGGTTAAAAGACAAGCAGAAAATTATCTATGTACCCTCGTACAGACTCCCTATGAAATTCCAGAATGAGATAAATGATGAAGTAGGTAAAATGCTAGAAGAAAGAGTCATTAGGAAATCGAACAGCCCTTATAATTTTCCATTAATAGTTGTACCGAAAAAAAGATCGAACATGGCGTATATGCGTAGACTTCCGTCACTTAAATGAGGAAACGATCCCTGATCGATTCCCAGTGCCACGTACTGACGATATTTTATCTTTGTTAGGTCAGAATAAATATTTTACCAGTTTGGACTTACTTAAAGGCTTTCACCAGATATCATTAGAAGAAAATAGTATCCCATACACTGCCTTCAGCACAGCCAGGGGACATTATGAGTTTTTGCGTATGCCTTTCGGTTTACGTTGTGCTCCCATAACATTTACTAGAATGAATAACATAGTGTTTGGAGACTTGCTAGGGGATATATTGTATGCCTATATGGACGACCTTGTAATCTTTTCTAATACCTTAGAAGAACATCTACGTAAACTGGAACTAGTACTACAGAGACTAAGACAGCATAACTTAAGGGTAAAGATTAGTAAGTGTGAATTCTTCAAGACAGAATTAGTCTATTTAGGTTTTACGGTGTCTAGCCAAGGTCTTAAAGTAGTCCACGATAAGGTGTCGGCTATCCGTAACTTTCCGATACCTACTAATGTCAAGGGAATACAGCAATTTCTGGGGTGTAGTGGATATTACAGGCGTTTTATACGCAATTATTCAACAATAGCCGCTCCCCTAACTGATCTTACGAAGAAGGGCGTAGATTTCATATGGTCTGAGCAGCATCAACAGGTGTTTAATACTTTGAAAGATGAACTGTGTAGTTTTCCTACCTTAAAATTTCCTGACTTCGGTAAGGAATTCTTCATTGCAACAGATGCCTCAGACCTAGGAGTAGGTGAGGTATTACTTCAGCAATATGACAAACAGTTTTTCCCGATAGCTTTTTATTCACGTAAACTGAGAACTTCCGAAAGTAAGTATGCAGTAATAGACAAGGAAGGACTAGCTATTGTTAATTCACTAGTGCATTTTAAGTTCATAATATACGGTTATCCCGTCAAGGTTCTTAGTGATCATAAACCCCTAACCGACTTCTTTAAAGGTTTTAGTCACAGCCCCAAATGAACTCGGTGGCATTTGATCATCTAAGACTTTGGCGCGAGGATCGGGTATTTACCAGGGAAAGCAAATATCATTGCTGATGCATTATCACGCAACCCCGTGTCATCTTGTGCGGTGCCATTAGCTGAATTAATAGATATATCAACATCCATGCCTATTGTTAAAACTGTATCTGAACAGGAAGATCTTGGCTGGAGCGCTGAATTATTACAGAGCAAAGAGAAGATCAGAAATTAGAAAAAATCATAAAGGCTTTGAAAGGAAATCCTAAGGAAAAGGAATATATAAAGTATATGCAGCAGAATTATATAATCAAGGACAATATTCTGTGTAGATCCGTGACATGGAAAACCCGCAATACACCACAGGTGACTAACGACCAGGTAGTGGCACCAATCTCACTTATATCCACTGTCCTAAATTGGTTGCATGCAAATCAATTGCATGGACACCCGGGGTTCTCCATAATGTCACAGAAAGCCAAATCATTGTTTTATTGGCATACGATGCTTACAAATATAAAAAAGCACATAGCTAATTGTCACACTTGTCAGGAAAACAAAGGGCACACGAAAACACCTGTCAGCCTAGGGGCTTATCCCGTGCCCAATCAACCCTTTGAAAGAATACATTTAGATATATTAACAGGATTTTACGAGTCAGACAGAGGATATAAGCACCTCTTAGTAATTGTAGATGCTTTGACTCGATATACAGAACTGATAGCGCTTAAAACTAAAACTGCGATTGAATGCGCTAGGAAGTTTTACGAGTGTTACATTTGTAAACATAGAATTCCACACATGATAATCTCAGACTCGGGTGGAGAATTTAATAATCATTTCCTTACCTCATTGTGTGAATTCCTTAGCATAAAAAAAAATCAATACCATGATCTATCACCCAGAGTCGAATGGACTAGTGGAAAGAGCGAATAGGAAACTTTTAAACATACTAAGATTAACACTAGGGGGATCAGACCCCAACTGGGATATTGTAATACCTGCGGTACTAAGTACTCTGAATCACTCATATCATGTATCAATTAAAATGTCACCGCACGAGGCCTTGTATGGTACCCCAGTTAGAACGCCTTCCCATGTATTAACGCCTACAACTAATTTATCAAATCCTTTAAAGGAAGTTATATGCAAGCAAAGGTTGTTATGATATCCTTCGAAAGAATTTACAAGAATCACAAATTATAATGAAAAGGAATCATGATAAAATAGCAAAGTCAACTAAAACATATACCGTGGGTGATAATGTATACATACAGGTAAATGTACGTAAAGGACTCAATTACAAACTAACACCTAAGTTTGAAGGCCCATTTAACATTTTGGAAACATTAACGGCCTATAGATTTAGAGTTCAAAACGTATCCCAACCCACTGATGAGAGAATTGTACCATTGGCTCATATAAGAAATTAAAAACAAGAGAGAAGGAAGTAAGGGAATTTTTTTTATCTATGAAACTTGTATGATATTTGTATGTTAACATTTTTTTTCTTCTAAATACAGGAGTAATTACATATATTTTTCTCATTGCAGGTTTCCAAAATGAAGTTTTTATTGTTAGGAGCGATATTATTCGCTCAGACATTTTTCTCGTGTGGGAAGAGCCCTAAAACTAAAAGTATAGATTTTAGATATTGCACTATAGTAGAGAGAATAGAAGACGTTTTTATTACTGCAAGCAATATAATTATAGAAGTAAACATGCAAGCTATTTTTCTCCCAGAGAATGACGTCACTAGCTTAAAGAGCGACATTTCAAGGTTTGCTGCTTCATTAAATGAGATGTATAAAAGACATTTTCCTTTTAATACAGAGATTTCGCTTCCACCGACACTAAGCGTTGCAGAAATGCTATCCGACGACTTGCAAAATAAGACTTACGAGGCAGAATCTTTGGCTTGTGACCTTCTGATGTGGACACTAAGACACACTAAACTTGAAAGACGTAACACGTTTGTTTTTGCTGCACTAAACATCTTTGGATCTGTTGCAAGTTTAGGCTTAGGGATTTCAAATCGTCTTAAAATCAGTAATCAAAATAAGAAAATTGAGTTTTTAGAACATGAAAACGAATTAGTTTTATCAGAACTAAGGAATCAGTTAACATCAATTTATCAAATTATGAGTTTGGTGAACGAACATTCTAGTAATTTCAGTCAGATTATGGAAGTACAAAACTTGTTGGCAACATTAACGTATTATAATTCAAAAATAGATCATATCCATGCTAAAATTGCACATTTCATTGAGAAATCAAAAGACTATATGGAAGCTATTACGTTAGTAACTAAAGGTGCTTACCACCACATCTGTTGCCAATAAAAGACTTAACGTTAATTTTTGAGAACGGACGGGAGAAAATAGGTTATGTTCCTTTGTTAGACGCCCATAGGTTAGAATTTTATTATAGCCTAATTACAGTTAGCGTTGAAAATTACAGGATCATGATTACAGTTCCCTTTGATTCTTCCGATGCCTGGCAATCATACAAGATATCACCATTCCCGACTTACATGACGAATAACTCACGTCCAGTAATATCCAGTTTGACAGGACACGTATTGATTTCCCCTGATAAGGAAACATATACGGTCATTAAAGACTTAGATAAATTAACTCACTGTTCAGAAGCAATGAATAATAAAATATGTACAGCTGACTCCTTTGAATTCCATAAAAAATCAATGGATTCATGCGAGTTAAGTATAGTGCTAAACAGTGCTCTCTTCCATACATATGAAAATTGTCTGAAAAATCTTTATCCTTTTGAAGATAATAAGTTCAATTGCAGATTGAACAACGGCTCGTGGATACGATACGACAAGGCCGGCTTCAATGTATCATGCCCGGACGGATCCACGTCCTATTCCCAAATCTTTGTTGCAGCAGATGGTTGCATCGGTACGTCCCCGAATTACATGGTCCAAGGAATTAACACTATCATCAAGGAACGGACATACTTCGCGAATTTCACGTGGACCACTATAATCCCATCCTTACCTCTCCCATACAACGCACGAGTGGCTAAGCGGTTGATGAAATTAACCGAGATGGACCACCCGTCACCGACTTATGCAGATCTTCATTTCTACGTGTTGCTAGCATCAATCAGCGTTACGGTGATGATATTTATCACCGTTAACATCTTTGTTTGGCGTAGGTTAAGGCAAAGACAGGTGGAGCTCAAGAGGAACGTTTTGCCACGTCCAGACAACGCTCCATATATTTTGAAAGAATTTCAATTTAGAGCCGTTTGAAATTGGCCATTTCATTCACTCGAAGGAGTAAAATTGTCTGGAATAGTGAAGTGTATGAGAAGTGGTTAGTACGCTAGTAATATGTAGTTGAAGAGACTCTAGGACATTTGCATTTTAAAGACATTTAAAAAAAACAAAAATTTTTGGGCATCTGATAAAATATATAAGCCCTATATATATATATATATATATATATATATATATATATATATATATATATATATATATATATATATATATATATATATATATATATATATATATATATATATATATATATATATATATATATATATATATATATATATATATATATATATATATATATATATATATATATATATATATATATATATATATATATATATATATATATATATATATATGAAACCGTGGTGCGTGTACGTACCAGGAATGTGCACTGTAATTATATCTTTACCAAGGTAACAGCTATTCTTTAACAAGTTACCGAATCATATGTACATCAGTTTTTTTTTTTTTTTGGGGGGGGGGTTCCACATAATCATTTGCTAGCAATATACCATATATAGATCTGTATTTTCCATGTATTTTTCTTTATTTTTGACCATGTCCGTTAGGTATGTATTTTTTTTTTTAAATATACCTATTTGAACATTCATCCTTAATCACTTATTTATGGCTAAATATATATATATATATATATATATATATATATATATATATATATATATATATATATATATATATATATATATATATATATATATATATATATATATATATATATATATATGAATGAAACCGTGGTGCGTGTACGTACCAGGAATGTGCACTGTAATTATATCTTTACCAAGGTAACAGCTATTCTTTAACAAGTTACCGAATCATATGTACATCAGTTTTTTTTTTGGGGGGGGGTTCTACATAATCATTTGCTAGCAATATACCATATATAGATCTGTATTTTCCATGTATTTTTCTTTATTTTTGACCATGTCCGTTAGGTATGTATTTTTTTTTTAAATATACCTATTTGAACATTCATCCTTAATCACTTATTTATGGCTAAATATATATATATATATATATATATATATATATATATATATATATATATATATATATATATATATATATATATATATATATATATATATATATATATATATATATATATATATATATATATATATATATATATATCCAGTCACACTCCTAGAAAACATATTTTTAACGTACTTTTTGTTATTTAAATATTTGAAGGTAGCTGTCCGAGCTAATGTAACATACATACACATTTATAAACCTATGACCCAATGGATCATAGGGGAGATGGAGTGTGAACGTCAAGTCATAACAGGATGCGAAAGTAAGACCAAGCTAAATCATTGCATAGGTAACATTTTGTATGTAACGTCAACACAATACAAGCATCCCGTGAGAAACAGTTGACCTCTTAGTCTCTGCACGGAACCAGATGGCTTCCGGTAGTAATCTTGTGTAATCATATTTGTAATAAATGCTGAGATAACTCATACAACGTTATCTACGAAAACCTATATTTTTGTCAGTTCTATTTACCTTGTCATACGGAATGGTCATCCGACCAAACCATCCATACTCCAGTGATGGAGCTAATAATAAACTGTTTAAATATACTTAACTAGACTTATTCAGAAGAAGTAACCTACAAGTCCAACAAATCTATATCATATTGAAGAGACATGAGATAGAACACCAATGTGTTTTTATAACAGTACCACACCAACACACACACACAAATATATATATATATATATATATATATATATATATATATATATATATATATATATATATATATATATATATATATATATATATATATATATATATATATATATATATATAGGATCGTCCTCCATTTAATTTTTTTATCAATAATACTTATCATAATGCTTATGAAAAAAGTTTTTTTTTTCGTGTATTTCCCTGATTATGCTTTAAAATTTCTATACGCACAGAAATCAATGTTTTGTATAGCTCACCACATGTTTAGCCATATTATATCTGTAATTCCTAATCTGTAATTACGTATAACAATGATTTACCTGATTCCGATTTTACTTGATATTGTATAACAGAATCACAGATACCCACATAATACCTGAATATCTACCGCTGATCTCAGAATATGTTCTGATAAATTGGCTCCGCTCTCTTACAGTAGTTCCATTACCTTAGCTGTGACCACTATTATAACCCAAGCACCGGCTGAGACACTCCTAGCTACTGCACCCTACGTACGGATACATAACCTAATATACCTTGATTACCATGACCGCAGGTAGTATTGATAACATCAGTTATTTAATTTTGTAAATATGCAAATAAATATACAAGGGAAGATTTTTTTTTTTTCAATTATTTCTAAAGCTTTTTTTTTTTTTTTTAGCACTGCGTTTTCTGCAAAAGTAATCTAAATGTTATGAGCGTGTACACTGGTGAAATAGTAAGTTACACTTCTTTTCCAAATTAATATCAGATACAGTATTATTAATTCCATGACTTAAAATTAAGTCAAACGTATGCCCATTCAAAGTTGTTGCACAATCAACGTTATTAACCAATTGATATGATTCAAATAGCTCACTAAAGGCTGTATCATGATTTGATGCATCGTGTATCCAAAGATTGAAATCTCCCCAAATAATTGATTTCGTTTTTGCCATGTCAGTCATCTCAGTGAGCGTACTGAGCAATCCCCCCCCCCAACAAAAAAATATTTGCATTTGTTCTCGGAGGTTTGTGAACTATTAATCATTATTTTCATGCCCAGTTATTGCTAGAAAATATGGCACGTTTAGTCATGTTCTGAAACAATACTACCACTGTATCACACAAGTATTGGGTCCCCATGTTAAAAATGAAAGGATTGGGTTTTCGGTGGGATAAATATGTCTAGACAATTTGCACATTTTCGAGTCACACAAACATGCAGTATTTTTATGGCATGCTCGCTGCCAACCGATCCCGTATTGTTATCCATTTTGACGAAGGAAAATGAATACTGTCTGACAGTTGAATGAGTGGGCTGTGCCCCTGTAACTTATCAGACCCTTGTCGATTACTCAAATTGTATTTGGTTAACTACTATATTGCCAGAGTTTAACATCCGCCCCGGATGTCAGTAGAACCCGGAAGGGCCAGTCAATATACAGAAAATGAGAATTATATCTATATGAATGACAATAGACCTAAAAAGACTTTAGATGTGTTTGGCAATGTAAAGGAAAATTTTATTCAAACATCATTTTCCATTATTGTCTGGATTTTCATCTCTACATCTGAAATTGCATGCTTTATTCTTTCACTTATTTTTATGCTTTAATTAATCAAGTAGGCAAATATATTGACTTTGATTTATATATAAGGTTGGGATAGTTTCTTTACGAATCAAGATAATAAATGTGCTAAATCGACCTCAATTATACAACAATAAACATGTGCTTATATATTGATTCACTTTCTTAAAAGTACTAGCGAAGGAGCGAGTAATACAAGTAAAGCTCGATAACAATATTATTTATTCATTGTGAAATATCCACATTTTATATTTTATTTTCCAATCAATTTCCTATAAGAGCAAGTGGCAATAATTTTAGGCTCGTAGGCAGGTAAACAGTAATGGTTGGTCGTACAGGTAAGAAGCATCCACAATCGATGAAACCACAGATATATATATATTAGTTTTTGTTGTTGTTGTTTTAATTGAAGACTAGATATATTAGTTTTGTGTTGTTTGAATTGAAGACTGAAACTCCATTAAGATTAATATTAAAATGTTCACAATTTATTAAATTCCATAAAATATACCGGTAGTGATTTTGTTTGTTTACTATTTGCAGTTTGCCGGGTGGAGCAGTAATTAGATTTTATCAAGTGATTTACGTTTTACCGGTGTACACTGAAACCCCATAACTAGAAGGTTATAGTATAGTTATGTCAAAAGTATATTCTCTCACTGCTCATCGTCGTTAAACCTTCCTAGTATTTACTTAAAGGTAAGCTGAATTTAATTACAACAGCTAGCTATGGACACTTGTCTGTAAGGCCCAAATTGAGTCTGAAATGTTAATATCGTAAAATCATCTTAATGGATGATGTCTTTGTAAGAAACGGTGGGTTGTATGTATGACAGCAGCCACCTGTATATATTATTATGTCTAACTTAGAACACGGCAGTGTAAGGGGTCGCAGGGGCCCGTCAGCCCCCCTGTTAGGTAAGTAGGTAAGGACACGGCTTGTAGGTTAGGGTAGGGTGGAAAGTCTAGGTTAGTTGATGTCCATTTTTAATGAACGCATGTGGAACTGGCCGCTGATATACAAAGGCTCCGAGTGATTATTTTTACGGTAAAGTTTTACTGTATTACATATTCTGATTTCGAATTGAAAATATAAGTTTTCCTGTAGTAAATGACGTGATTTGACCGAATTTGACCTTCATTTCAACCGCAAACAAACAGAATAACCAATTCGACTAACTTTAAGTTGCTGTTATTATGGATGAAATGAAGGTGAAAACCGGTTAAATCACGTTAGTTTCTACAGGAAAACATATTTTCTGTTAAAATGATTAAATATAATTACCATTGTTATATATGTTGTGTTAAAATGTTTAAATATAATGACTTTTTCAACGGTGTCAATTCACTCACTTATGTACTGAGAATGATAACATTAGAAATGTTACCAATGATACACAGTGTTACTAACGATGGGAGGGATTGCTAATGTTGTCAATGTTATGGTAATATTACCATGAGTACTTTAAAGGATTTTTCCATATACCGATTACACAATATATAAAAAGTACAAACAAAAAGGGTACAGAACCTAAGAAACCCACCTAACCTAACGTAGTAGTTCCCAGGTCACAAACCTCACGTATTTACTGAGAACTGTAAAATTAGCCACGTTACGAATGATACACAGCGTTACCAACGATACGGTGACATTACTAGTGATAGTAATGTTAGATATTACCATTCATATTATAAATAAATTTTCCATGTACACTTTACACAGCATATAAAAAGAACAAAAAGGTTACAGAACCTAACAAACCCACCTACCCTAACCTAGAAGTTTCCAGGTCACAAAACTCACGTATGTACTACGATCGATAAAATTAGCAACGTTACCAATATACACAGTGTTAACAGCTTTTCAAAGGCAATGCTATGGTAATATTATCATGTGTATTTTAAAGAATTTTTCCATATACACTTTACACAACATATAAAAAGGTACAAAAAGGGTACAGAACTTAACAAACCAACCCATCTTAACCTAACCTAGAAGTTAACAGGTCACAAACCCAATATAATGATTTTTGTTGAATGACTTACCTTTATGACCTGGATGGCGAAACTTGTGGGTCACGGGAGGGTGAGACTTTTCCCAAAAATGTACCTTTATAAGCAGTAACAGTATAACCACACCGACGGTTCTTTTTGGTTTTAGATATCTTGGTTTGGGTATTACAGTAAAATTTGTGAATGTCTTTCCTGTTAGATAGGAAGGAACGGCACTTGGGGCACTGTAAACGTTGAGGTATTACATTGTGTGCTTTAAGGAAATTATCAACATTGGATGTCGAATCATAAAAATCACCATGGAATTTAGCAAATGCTTTTAGGAATGGAGTACTGAAGACAATAGAAGTTTCTATAACTTCCTCCATCGCAGAACACGAAAAAATAAATCTCACTTGAAATGACGGACACCTTATTAGGACAAAGGTTTCCAGGGAAAAGGATTAGGTGGAAGGGGTATGAATAGACCACTTAAAGAGATAAAGGTAAGGGGTAGCGAAATATTAACTGAACCCCCCTGTGGAAACTATGAATACGTATGGGTTCGTGAATGGTTAACGGGAAAACAACGGAGTCTAGAGGGTAAACACGAATGAACTGGAATGGGAAACATGTCCAGAGCAAGTATTTATGTGAAATTGGGGTGTGACAAGGTAATAACAAAAGAATTAAAAGCAGTATAGGAAGTTAAATTGGAATGTATGATTAATAATATATAATGGGAATATAAAATGAGGTGATTTTATTAGGTATCGGATAATAAAATGAGTAATTTCTGGGTTCAACCTGTGTCGCTCCGTGAAATGCTCCTTACAGCACCATTTCAAAGGTGTAAATACTGCTAAATATACCAGAGAAAAAAGTTGCATGGAATGCTAGGAATATATCCAGCTCGCTCACCCCTAAAGGGTGTCGGTATTGAAACTGGGGCGAGTGATACCACTACCAGAAGTTCCTTTCCAATTAGACTTCTCCGGAACGGATAGTTACATTTCACGATTAGAGAAGAAGAAATCCTATTGGTGGAGGAAAAGTTTCTGCGCAGGGAGGCAGGGTTTTTGCGCAGAAGGTCGAAACCTGCTATGTACGAACGCATGAACGAGAGCGTCTAGAAACAGAAAGTAGAATGAGAAAAATTAAATGAAAAACACTGCTAATGTTAGCATTTTTCAATATTAATCTTACCCGGTGATCATGTAGCTGCAGCTCTGCTGCCCGACAGAAAAAACCTAAGGGCGGGATACGCCAGCGATCGCTATACAGGTGGGGGTGTACAACAACAGCGCCATCTGTCGAGTAGGTACTCCAGTACTTCTTGTCAACAAAGAACCAATTTTCTCTCTGTCGTGCCACCGGCAAGACCTACTTGATACGCTGTTGTTTCTGGAGTTGATTTTCACGCTATTTGGTGATGTATTCTCTCTAGATATTAGCTTTCGCTGTACAGGAGTTATTATCATTACCTTATCAAGCTTTATTGATTAGATTTTGGATTATTTGTTGACGACTTGGATAGATTTTGGATTTCCCCCTTTGACTAATTCAAGATGTCTGACCCTGCTCAAGTCCCCAAGTACAGGCAGTGTAGCGCTAGGGACTGTTCTAGGCGTCTTCCGAAGGCCTCTATTGATCCTCACACCGTTTGTTCCAATTGTAGGGGTAAAGCCTGTCAATTGGAAGATCGATGTGAGGAATGCGCTGGGCTTTCGGAATTCGATTTTAATGAATTCCTTAAGAATGCACGTAGGCTAGAGAAGGATAGGATCAGGAGGAGTTCGTCTCGCTCTTTTGATTTTTCCTCTCCCCATGCCCCACAACCTATTCTTTCCCCTGTAGTGGTTACACCCGACCCTTCTACTAGCTCTCAGCAACCCTCGATGGCGGACATGATGCGTGCCATTCAGGCTCTTGGTGACAGAGTTGAGTCATTAGCGAATGACCGCAATCAACTCTTGGCCGACGTCAAAGAGTTGAAGGAGAAAAGTGCAGTGGGAAGTGTAGTGAGTGCAAGTGCTGTGAAAAGTGTCAGTGTTACGCATGAGGGTGCATCTGTTCGTGCCAGTCGTCCTCCCAGTCCGGGACCTCTTGCAAGCTCCCAAGCCCAGGGGAGAAGCAATGTCGAAGGACCAAAGGGTTCGACAGGCCTTGATCAGCGTACAGATGTACCCTCAGTGGTTGCGGACGTATCTTGCAGAGATCGTCCCACCCACAAACAGACGAGTGAGCCCATTCATTCCTCGTCTGCGGAAGAAGTTTCTCGTCAGAAACGCTGGACCAAGGTCTCACGACCTCTCAAGCGCAAGGTCCCTTCCGAGCGAGTCCAACGGCCCAGGTGTAGCCACTGGGTCAGTTCGGACTCGCCGCAGTCTTCCGAAGACTGCACACCTCCCAAGAGAGGTAGAGTGGTTCCGCAGCAGGCAATCACTCCGTCTGTTGCCGCACCAACCACTGTAGACCCTAAGTGGTCTATGCTGCAGTCTATGCAGACTCAGCTAGCTTCCTTCATGCAGGAGTATCGTGCTGAGAAGGTTGACGCTGCACCCGTTAACCTACAACCTGCCACGGTTGTGCGCTCAGCAGACACTGCGGCTGCCTGCTCCCACACTCCGGCTGTGAGAGCTCCACCACCGCTGCGCAGTCGACCCTGCCAGACGCATGTTGACGTTAGCCGACGTGCGGCACCCTCCGTTGACATGCGTGAGCTACCGCATCAGCAGTGGGAAGGTGCTGTCAAGCTGCCGTGTTTTGACGCAATGCGGCAGTCTCCGCAACCCACGGCAGTCCCCACCACGCACCACCACTCTGCTTTTGTTGTTGCCAGCTCTCAGACTGACCAGCAGCGGCATGATGTTGGATCCAGTGCAGCTACGCATGCACCCGTGCTGCCGGATTCAGCCGTTCAGCTTTCTTCTCCTCCTTTGCCGCTTCCACCTCAGCATTCGGATGAAGGAATCTCTGATGACGACGAAGCTGCGCATTTGGACGATCAACACTCCGACATAGAGGAACCCAAGACTACGCCTCCCTCCTTAGACTTTAGGAAAGTCCTTGCCCTGTTTAAGGAGTTGTATCCGGATCAGTTTGTGTCTGCAGCCCCACGCTCACCTCCCTCTGAGTTCGCTTTAGGCATGCAGTCAGCAGCTCCTGCCTTTACGAAGCTCGTACTCGCGCGCTCATCCAAGAGAGCTTTAAGGGTACTGGGAGAGTGGTTGCAGACCAAGAAGCAACTTGGGAAGACATCCTTCATCTTTCCACCGACCAAGCTTGCTTCCAAATCTAGCGTCTGGTATGCCACGGGAGAAGATCTCGGCTTGGGAGTTCCTGCCTCTGCCCAGGGCGACTTCTCAAGTCTGGTAGACTCTCCCCGCAGACTGGCTATGAGATGCTCCAAGATTTGCTGGACCTTTTCGGACTTGGACCATCTTTTAAAGGGAGTTTTCCGAACGTTTGAGATCTTCAACTTTCTGGACTGGTGTTTGGGAGCGTTGAGCAGAAAGACCTCCCCTCTGCCATGCTCATCATGTCATGCATGGACAAAGCCATTCGGGATGGGTCTGGCGAGCTTGCGGCTTCTTTCGTGTCGGGAGTTCTTAAGAAGCGAGATCACCTTTGCTCCCTCTTGTCGGCGGGGATCACACCATGTCAGAAGTCAGAGCTGATGTTTGCTCCACTATCCAAGTGTCTCTTTCCTGAAGAGCTGATCAAGGGGATTGCCGCCTCGTTGATCCAGAAAGATACCCATGACCTGGTGGCGTCATCCGCACGTAAAGTCACAGCTTTACCTTCCGTGCCTAGACCTAGGATGGACACACCAGCGTCTAGGTTCATTCCGCCCTTTCGTGGCAGAACCTCCAGCAGAGGAGGTACCCGTGCCGATAGTCAACGCGGCAAAAAGAAGAAGGGTTCCAAGTCCTCAAAAGGCAAAGTCTGACTGCCATCTTCTCCAGACAGCAGTGGGAGCCAGGCTCAAGAACTACTGGCAGGCCTTGGAGAACAGGGGTGCAGACGCACAGTCTGTGAAGTTGCTCAGAGAGGGGTACAGGATTCCATTCTTGCACAAGCCCCCTCTAGCAACAACTCCCATCGACCTCTCTCCCAGGTACAGAGAGGAGAACAAGAGGCTAGCTTTACAGCAAGAGGTGTCTCTCTTGCTACAAAAGGGAGCGGTAGTCATAGTCCGGGACCATCAATCCCCGGGCTTCTACAACCGTCTCTTCTTAGTAGCGAAGAAGACAGGAGGGTGGAGACCGGTGCTAGACGTCAGTGCTCTAAATGTCTTTGTCACCAAGCAGACGTTCACCATGGAGACGACGAAGTCGGTGCTAGCATCGGTCAGGAAGGAAGACTGGATGGTCTCGTTAGACCTAAAGGACGCGTACTTTCACGTCCCCATCCACCCAGATTCCCAACCTTTCCTAAGGTTCGTCTTTGGGAAGGTGGTTTACCAGTTCCAAGCCCTGTGCTTTGGCCTAAGCACGGCACCTCTAGTGTTTACCAAACTGATGAGGAATATTGCCAAATTCCTGCATCTAGCAGACATCAGAGCCTCCCTCTATTTGGACGACTGGCTTTTAAGAGCTGCGTCAAGTCGTCGATGTCTGGAGAATCTCAAATGGACTATGGATCTGACCAAGGAATTGGATCTCCTGGTCAATATAGAAAAGTCCCAACTCGTTCCATCCCAAACTATAGTCTATCTAGGTATGGAGATTCAGAGTCAAGCTTTTCGGGCTTTTCCGTCGGCCCCCAGAATCAGTCAAGCCCAAGAATGCATCCAGAGCATGCTGAAAAGGAACCGATGTTCAGTCAGACAGTGGATGAGTCTAATAGGGACGCTTTCATCGCTGGACCAGTTCATCGCGTTAGGGAGACTCCATCTCCGACCCCTTCAGTATCACCTAGCTGCTCACTGGAGAAAGGACATGACGCTAGAAGCGGTCTCAGTTCCTATATCCGAAGAGATGAAGTCTGCACTGACTTGGTGGAAGAACAGCATTCTTCTCAAGGAAGGTCTACCACTGGCTGTTCAGACCCCCGACCACCTTCTCTTCTCGGACGCATCGGACACGGGCTGGGGTGCGACACTGGACGGTCGGGAATGCTCGGGCACGTGGAATCCGGATCAAAGAGCACTACACATCAACTGCAAGGAGCTACTGGCAGTTCATCTGGCCTTGAGAAGCTTCAAGTCCCTCCTTCTAGGCAAGGTGGTGGAGGTGAACTCCGACAACACTACAGCCTTGGCGTACATCTCCAAGCAAGGAGGGACTCAGTCGAAGACGTTGTTCGAGATCGCAAGGGACCTCCTCACCTGGTCAAGAGATCGAAAGATATCGCTTGTAACGAGGTTCATTCAAGGCGACATGAATGTCATGGCAGACCGACTCAGCCGGAAGGGCCAGATCATCCCTACAGAATGGACCCTTCACAAGAATGTTTGCAACAGACTATGGGCCCTGTGGGGTCAGCCCACCATAGATCTGTTCGCTACCTCGATGACCAAGAGGCTCCCAAATTATTGCTCACCGATTCCGGACCCAACAGCAGTTCACGTAGATGCCTTTCTTCTGGATTGGTCCCATCTAGACCTTTATGCGTTCCCCCCGTTCAAGATTGTCAACAAGGTACTGCAGAAGTTCGCCTCTCACGAAGGGACAAGGTTGACGTTGGTTGCTCCCCTCTGGCCCGCGAGAGAATGGTTCACCGAGGTACTGCAATGGCTAGTAGACGTTCCCAGGACTCTTCCTCTAAGAGTGGACCTTCTGCGTCAGCCGCACGTAAAGAAGGTACACCCAAGCCTCCACGCTCTTCGTCTGACTGCCTTCAGACTATCGAAAGACTCTCAAGAGCTAGAGGCTTTTCGAAGGAGGCAGCCAGAGGGATTGCCAGAGCAAGGAGGACATCCACTCTCAAGGTCTACCAGTCAAAATGGGAAGTCTTCCGAAGCTGGTGCAAGGCGAATTCAGTATCCTCAACCAGTACCTCTGTAACGTAGATAGCTGACTTCCTTTTACACCTAAGGAAGGTAAGATCCCTATCAGTTCCTACGATCAAAGGTTACAGAAGCATGTTGGCAGCAGTCTTCCGCCACAGAGGCTTAGATCTTTCCAACAACAAAGATCTACAGGACCTCCTTAAGTCTTTTGAGACCTCAAAGGAGCGTCGGTTAACCACACCAGGTTGGAACTTAGACGTGGTTTTAAGGTTCCTGATGTCAGCAAGGTTCGAACCGCTTCAATCAGCCTCTTTTAAAGATCTCACTTTGAAGACTCTTTTCCTCGTTTGCTTAGCAACAGCTAAAAGAGTCAGTGAGATACACGCCTTCAGCAGGAACATAGGATTTACATCTGAAACGGCTACATGTTCCTTACAGCTTGGTTTTTTAGCTAAAAACGAACTCCCTTCTCGTCCTTGGCCCAAATCGTTCGAGATTCCAAGTCTGTCCAGTTTGGTTGGAAACGAACAAGAGAGAGTACTATGCCCAGTAAGAGCTTTTAAGTACTGTACTATTTAAGACGTACGAAGCCATTACGAGGACAATCAGAAGCTTTATGGTGTTCTATTAAGAAACCTGCTTTACCGATGTCGAAGAACGCAGTTTCTTATTACATCAGACTTTTGATTAGAGAAGCCCATTCTCATCTGAAGGAGGAAGACCATGCTTTGCTGAAGGTAAGGACACATGAAGTTAGAGCTGTCGCTACTTCAGTGGCCTTCAAACAGAACCGATCTCTGCAGAGTGTAATGGATGCAACCTATTGGAGAAGCAAGTCAGTGTTCGCATCATTTTACCTTAAAGATGTCCAGTCTCTTTACGAGAACTGCTACACCCTGGGACCATTCGTAGCAGCGAGTGCAGTAGTAGGTGAGGGCTCAACCACTACATTCCTATAATCCCATAACCTTTTTTAATCTTTCTCTTGAAATGCTTTTTATTGTTGTTTTTGGGTTGTACGGAAGGCTAAGAAGCCTTTCGCATCCTGGTTGATTTGGCGGGTGGTCAAATTCTTTCTTGAGAAGCGCCTAGATTAGAGGTTGTGATGAGGTCCTTTAGTATGGGTTGCAGCCCTTCATACTTCAGCACCTAGGAGTCGCTCAGCATCCCAAGAGGATCGCGAGGCTCAGTAAGGAAGACGTACTTAAAAAGGCAGAGTAATGGTTCAAGTCGACTTCCTTACCAGGTACTTATTAATTTTATGTCTGTTATTTTGAATAACTGCTAAAATGAAATACGGGATACTTAGCTTCTAATGTTAACATGTTTGCTGGTCTCCACCCACCCCCCTGGGTGTGAATCAGCTACATGATCACCGGGTAAGATTAATATTGAAAAATGTTATTTTCCTTAGTAAAATAAATTTTTGAATATACTTACCCGGTGATCATGAATTAAAGGACCCTCCCTTCCTCCCCATAGAGACCCAGTGGACCGAGGAGAAAATTGGTTCTTTGTTGACAAGAAGTACTGGAGTACCTACTCGACAGATGGCGCTGTTGTTGTACACCCCCACCTGTATAGCGATCGCTGGCGTATCCCGCCCTTAGGTTTTTTCTGTCGGGCAGAAGAGCTGCAGCTACATGATAACCGGGTAAGTATATTCAAAAATTTATATTACTAAGGAAAATAACATGTTACGCTAGCATTTGATCTACATCCGACATTGGCAGCACTGGTTACTGTATTTTTTCATGAGACATAGGCTTTGCAACGGCACCTCCAAAGTTTACCCAGTTATACTGTTTTGTCTTTTCCTCTGATTATTATACATCCAAGAAGGTAATGTATAGAGAAGAAAAGGCTTGTTTTATGGTTATTTATCGTTTCCCCAGTATGTTTTCCACACCCAAAACCCCGAGTTCCCACAGGGGGTCCCCCATTATTGTAGGATATAGATATATATATTTTTCAATATTTAACTTAGCCGGTGAATATATAGCTGCAACTCTGTTGCTCGACAGACAACTCTACGGAAAAACTCGCCAGCGATCGCTACACAGGTTGCGGGTGTGCCCAACAGCGCCATCTGTCGACCAGATACCCAGCTCTCATGTAAACAAAGACTCAATTTTCTCTCTGTCGAGGTGTCGACTAGACGTACTTTACTCGCTGTTGCTAAACTGGAGTTTTTCACATCTAATTGGTGAAGTACTATATTCTAGTTTTGAGCTTTCGCAATGCAGGTGTTTTATCTTCATCTTAAATCTTGAACTCCTTTTGGATAGATTTAATTATGGTGACAAAGAGAGTATGGACTTTCTTTCACTTTTAAATGGCCGACCCTTCCCTTAGACGGAAGTGTGTTTAGGCTTTTAGTAATTATCTTATCACGTTATAAATTATTTATAGATTTTCCTCTATATATTTTATATCTCTCCGCCTTTATTAGGCCTCTTCGATTAACTTTCCATTTATTATAAACATATAAAAATAAATTTTAATGTTTTGTTTATATGCGACCTTTCCTGAGAGTAGGCGGTCCCAACTTGGAAACCGAAGTTAATCAACGTTGAGCCCTTTATATCGTTTTTAGCTTTTAAAGAGCTAAGGATTTAAAACTTTTTAAATGTAATATTTTATGAAAGAATTTCTTTGATAGTCTTCGTACTGTTTTCAAAGATGAACTAACGTTTAGTTTATTTATGCTACGCAGTTGTTGACGTTCAGGACGTTCAACATACGCTCTATCGTTACGATAGAGAGAGAGTGTATCACGGTTTCACTTTGCAGTAAGAGTAAATCGATTCTGACATTTTGTTCATTATTTATTAGCTTAAATGTTTTAAATTCTATTTTAAAGGAACTTTTTAATTGAAAAACCTTTCAGTTTTTTCCTTTAGTCAAATAACATGTTTTTTTGACAAAATATAATTGGGCTCTTCTCTTAGGTGCGAAATCAAGAGAGAAAGAGAGAGAGAGAGATAGAGACGGAGGGAGAGAGAGGAGAGAAAACGTTCCGTTCAAGCGGGTAACGTTGTTCTCGAGTTACTCTCGTCCCTAGTCTCTGTACGGGGAGGAAGGATAAAACGTTTTTAGTTTTTTATTCTCGTCCCCAGGCTATGTGCGGTGAGAGATTGAAAACGTAGTTTATAGGAACTAGTGTTTAGTCTCTTTCCCAGCCACTGATTTTTTTATCTTAAAATATGTTTTCTGTTTTTTGCTGGTATTAATGAGCTTGCATTATACGACTGATTTCGCAATTGCTACCTTTTAATGAAGGGTAGAATTGCGTGTTTCAGGTAGAAATCAGTAAAAGTTTTGATTTCAGTGAAATAAGTGCAAAACAAAAAATCGAAGTGATAAAGTGATATGCGCAAAGTGTTACAGTGTTGCGTCCGAGGGTTCGTCTGTTCGTGCCTGTCGTTCACCTAGTCCGGGACCTCTTGCATGCTCCCAAGCCCAGGGGAGAAGTAATGTCAAACGACTTATGGGTTCGAGAGGCCTTGATCAATGAACAGACGTTTTCCCTCTATGGTATCGGGTGTATCTTACCAAGATCTCCCCTACCATAAGACGAGAGAGACGTTGTTTCTCCTCGTCATCCGAAGGCTTTTCGCATAAGAAACCTGTCACAAGGTTTCGAAGCCCTTAAGCGAAAGTCAGTCCTTTCAGGACAGGTCCAGCGTCCTGGTTACAGCCATTAGGACAGCTCTGACCCTATGCAGTCATCGGATAACTGCTCGCCGCCTAACAAAAGCGTAACACAGACTCCGAGAGTCTTTTTTGTTGGCAAAGTGTTGCGGTCACAGACGTTACCCTCGTCTCTTACCACAACCATTTCCGTTGATCCTTAATGGGTTGTATGGTAAGACATGCAGTATATGCTTGCCTCCCTTATGAAAGACTATTCTGCCGATTAGTCCGTTGAGTCTAGCCGTTTATCTCATCGATATCCTGGCTTTCAGCCAACCTAACGTTCCTTTGTGCTTACTGTTGACGTTGGCGTAGCTAAGTCACGTCAGTCAGGTTGTTTAGAACCACACTCGATGCGGTCTCGTGTGGTTTTTCAGCCGCATTTGGACGTTAGGCCACTTGCTGATGCTCCTGTTGACGTTCAAGACGTTCACTAACAATCGAAGTTGACTTGTTTTGACGCTGTGCGTCAACCTCCGCATTCTAGAGTTGTTTTGACTGCTCAGTCTAGGCAGTCAAAGCAGTCTCGAGTGGACGCTGTGCGTCCTCACGCACCTGTTGTGGTTGACAGTTCAGTTGTTGACAGTTCACAGACTGTCAAGCAGTTACATGACGTTGCGTTCTGGTCCGGTACTAATGCACCAGTGAGTGTGGACTCTGCTTGTAAAGCATTGCCACCACGGTAGGTCTCTCCCTTGCTTGAGACTCAGCTTTTATCGGACAAGGTTCCTGTAGATGAGGAAGTTGCTGTTCCCCCTCCTACTGATATTCCCTTGAGGACTCTGTCAGATGGAGAGGAGCCTAAAGCTGCTTAGCCCCCTATGGACTTTAATTAAATCATGATGATTTTTTTTTAAGGATCTTTGTCCGGATCTTTTTGTAACTGCTGCTCCTCGTTCGCCTAAACGTCAGAGCTTACACTAGGCCTAGCTACTTTGAAGCCGTTGTTTTTAAGCTAGTGCTCTCTCGCTCTCCTAGAGAGCTTTACGTTGGCTAGGCGACTGGTTTTTCACCAGGAGGAGTTTGGGGTTTACAGCCTTTGCTTTCCCTTCTTTTAAACTGGCTTATAGAGCGAGAGTCTGATATGACACGAGAGAAGTTCTCGGCTTGGGAGTTCATGCCTCTGCCCAGATAGACTTCTCAAATCTCGTAGACTCTCCCTGGCGCCTGGCCAGGAGACGCTCCAAGTTTTTTACAGGTCAACTTCACAGCTGTTTTCGAGCCTTTGAAGTTTTGCTGTACAATTATGTCATGCATAAACAAGGCTTTCAGGGATGGAAAGCGGTACCGCCTCAGTCGCTAACCCCGTCTGTGGCCGCACCTGCTCCCGTAGACCCTAAATGGGCTTTGCTGCTAGACATGCAGTCCAAGCTTGCGTTCTTGATAGAGGACTTTAATGCGGAGAAGGTTGCTACCGAACCTTCTGGCCAACAACCTTCCAACCGGTCGGTTGTGCGCCCTGTTGACGCTGAGGTAACCTACTCGCGTCTGCCAGTTGAGGTGGTTCCTCCACCGATGCGACCCAGTGTGGGTTGCCAGCCGCACGTTGTCGTTAAGCGACGCTCGGAGGTAGTTGTTGACGTTCAGGACGTTCAACAACCAGCAGAGGTGACTTGTTTTGACGCAGTGCGTCAACCTCAGCAACCCGGTAGGGTGTTGACTGCACAACCCAGACGGTCTAGACAGTCTCGGGTTGACGCTGTGCTTCCTCGCGCACCCATGGTTGTTGACAGTTCACAGACTGTGCAGCAGTTCCATGATGTTGCGTCCGGCTCCGTCACGCATGCACCAGTGCGACCGGACTCAGCGAGCCAGACGTTGCCCACTCCGTTGCCGTTTCCTCATCAGTTTTCGGATGAGGAACCCTCTGATGAGGACGTTGCTGAACAACAAGACGATCAGCCCCCAGAATAGATCAAGCCCTGCTATCCATCCAGAAGATGCTGAAGAAGGAACGCTGCTCAGTCAGGCTGTGGATGAGTCTGGTAGGGACGCTGTCATCCGTGGAACAATTTGTGTCACTAGGAAGACTACACCTCCGTCCTCTTCATACCATCTAGCTTTTCACTGGAAAAAGGACAAGACGCTAGAAGCGGTCTCGATCCCGGTTTCCGAAAAGATAAAGTCTTGTCTGACTTGGTGGAAGGACAATATCAACCTAAGAGAGGGTCTTCCCCTGGCTGTTCAGACTCCCAACCACGTTCTCTTCTCGGACGCATCGGACGTGGGCTGGGGCGCGACACTAGACGGTCGGGAATGCTCAGGATTGTGGAACTCGAGTCAGAGGAGCATGCATATCAATTGCAAGGAGCTGTTGGCAGTACATCTGGCCTTGAAAAGCTTCAAGTCTCTCCTTCGAGGCAAAGTGGTGGAAGTTAACTCGGACAACACCACGGCCTTGGCGTACATTTCCAAACAAAGAGGTACCCACTCACTGACGTTGTACGAGATCGCAAGGGACCTGCTCATCTGGTCAAAAGGTCAAGACATCTCCCTAGTAACGAGGTTCATCCAAGGCGACTTGAACGTCATAGCAGTTTGTCTCAGTCGGAAAGGGCAAGTAATTCCAACCGAATGGACCCTCCACAAGGATGTGTGCAAGAGACTTTGGGCCACTTAGGGTAAACCATCCATAGATCTCTTTGCAACCTCGCTGACCAAGAGGCTTTCAATCTATTGCTCTCCAGTCCCGGACCCAGCACCAATACATATAGATGCTTTTCTCCTAGATTGGTCACATCTGGATCTCTACGCATTCCCACCGTTCAAGATTGTCAACAAGGTACTGCAGAAGTTCGCCTCTCACGAAGGGACAAGGTTGACGTTAGTTGCTTCCCTCTGGCCCGCGAGAGAATGGTTCACCGAGATACTGCGATGGTTAGTAGACGTTCCCAGTAGTCTTCCTCTAAGGGTAGACCTTCTACGTCAGCCACACGTAAAGAAGGTACTCCAAAGCCTCCACGCTCTTCGTCTGACTGCCTTCAGACTATCGAAAGACTCTCGAGAGCTAGAGGCTTTTCGAAGGAAGCAGCCAGTGCGATTGCTAGAGCAAGGAGAGCGTCTTCCATTAGAGTCTACCAATCGAAGTGGGAAGTCTTCCGAGACTGGTGCAAGTCAGTTTCTGTATCCTCGACCAGTACCTCTGTAGCTCAAATAGCTGTTTTTCTCTTATACCTGAGAAAAGGACGATCCCTTTCAGCTCCCACTATCAAGGGCTACAGAAGCATGTTGGCATCGGTCTTCCGGCATAGAGGCTTAGATCTTTCCAAACATAAAAGATCTGCAAGACCTCCTTAAGTCTTTTGAGACCACCAAGGAGCGTCCCCTGGATGGAATTTAGACGTGGTACTAAGATTCTTCATGTCAGACAGGTTGGAGCCGTTACAATCAGCCTCCCTGAAAGATCTCACTCTTAAGACTCTTTTCCTGGTATGCTTAGCCTCGGCTAAAAGAGTCAGTGAGATTCATGCCTTCAGCAAGAACATCGGATTTTCGTCAGAAAAAGCCACTTGTTCGCTGCAACTTGGTTTTCTAGCCAAAAATGAGCTGCCTTCTCGGCCTTGGCCTAAATCTTTCGATATCCCCAGCTTATCGGAGATCGTAGGCAATGAACTAGAAAGAGTCTTATGCCCTGTTAGAGCTCTTAAGTTCTATTTAAAGCGTACTAAACCTTTACGAGGCCAATCTGAAGCTTTATGGTGTTCAGTTAAGAAACCATCCTTGCCTATGTCAAAGAATGCTTGGTCAGACTTTATCAGATTGTTAATACGAGAAGCTCATTCACATCTGAGTGAGGAAGACCGAACTTTGCTTAAGGTGAAGACGCACGAAGTTAGAGCTGTAACAACTTCCGTGGCCTTTAAGCAAAATATATCTGCAAAAGTATAATGGACGCAACCTATTGGAGAAGCAAGTCAGTGTTCGCGTCATTTTACTTGAAAGATGTCCAGTCTCTTTACAAGAACTGCTACACACTGGGACCATTCGTAGCAGTGAGTGCAGTAGTGGGTGAGGGCTCAACCACTACAATTCCCTAATTCCTTATCCTTTTAATCTGTGTATTGAAGTGTTGTTTTTTTATGAGTTGTCCGGAAGGCTAAGAAGCCTTTCGCATCCTGGTTGATTTGGCGGGTGGTCAGTCATTTCTTGAGAGCGCCTAGATTAGGGGTTTGATGAGGTCCTGTTGTATGGGTTGCAACCCTTGATACTTCAGATCCTAGGGGTCGATCAGCATCCTAAGAGGATCGCGAGGCTCCGTAAGGAAGACGTACTTAAAAGGCAGAGTAATTGTTCAAGTCGACTGCCTTACCAGGTACCTATTTATTTTGTTTTTGTTATTTTGATAACTTCTAAAATGAAATAAAAAACTCTTAGCTCATAAAAGTGTAAATATATATTACTGGTCTCTACCCACCATCCTGGGTGTGAATCAGCTATATATTCACCGGCTAAGTTAAATATTGAAAAATGTTATTTTGATTATAAAATAAATTTTTTAATATACTGTACTTACCCTGTGAATATAAATTAAATGACCCTCCCTTCCTCCCCAATAGAGACGCAGTGGGACGAGGAGAAAATTGAGTCTTTGTTTACATGAGAGCTGGGTATCTGGTCGACAGATGGCGCTGTTGGGCACACCCGCAACCTGTGTAGCGATCGCTGGCGAGTTTTTCCGTAGAGTTGTCTGTCGAGCAACAGAGTTGCAGCTATATATTCACCGGGTAAGTATATTCAAAAATTTATTTTATAATCAAAATAATATATTTCTGAAACTATTCATTTGCGACGGGAACGAGTGTCATTTTCGAAGAGAGCGTAATTTTTTCTATAAGAAGAATTAGTTTGTTCCGTAACTAAAATACAAACCACGCTATTTAATAGGGGTTATTGCTTTCGGCGTAGCTGAAATGACAAACCATTAGAATTTTAACGAGGGTTTACTACCCCACCGCTAGTTAGCGGGGGGGGGGGGGGGGGGGGTAGGGAGGGTAGCCTGCTACCCCCCCACCCCCCTCACACACACCTGTGCTAGAGCTCACTTTGCTCTCGGCTCGGGTGGTAGTCGGAAGTGTCCGCTTTCACCCTCGCCTTTCTGACACCCATTTAATGCTTTTTGCTTTTCCTTTGACAGGTGTGTTTGAAGTTGGCCTCTGCTATCATAGGAAAGTGTCCTGGATTACCCGACCGCCCTTGTGGCACGTTTATGTCGGCGATTGATACGGACCCTCACACCCTTTGTCCTTATTGTAGGGGCCAGCGGTGTGATAGAAATAATAAGTGTAGGGAGTGGTCTACCTCCCAGTGGGAGAGGTTTTTCTCGGCGACGGAAGAAGAAGTCCAAACGGGATTTGTTCCGTAACAGAAATACAAACCACGCTATTTACATTGGGTATTACTTTCGGCGTAGCTGAAATGGCGAGCCATTAGATTTTTAACGAGGGTTAACTACCCCCTCGCTATTTAGTGAGAGGGTAGGGGAGGGGTAGCTAGCTAACCCTCCCCCCTCACACACTGGTGAACTGATTCACTTCGCTTTTGGCTCGGCTGGTGGGCAGATGTGTCTGCTCTCACCCTCGCTTAGCAGCCATTAATGTTTTGTCTTTACTTAATTACTTACTTTTTCTTATACTTAATATATATATATATAAACATTCTTTATGTTTATGTATATATTTGGGTATAGAAATATAGAAAGTTTCCTTTTCAGTGTTTGTGCTGTGTGTGTGTAGTGTACGACAACGTCACCGCGTAGTTCCAGGCCACCGCGGTTGCACGTCATGGGACACGGTCTCTCTCTTGGTCCTTCAGTCGTTCCTTCGGCTTCCGTTTTGCGGTCGCCGTGGGGAATCGTCATTGTTGGACTTTCTCCATTCATCTGTTTTCCCTGCTGTTCCTCCCTCCCTGCGGGGATCTTGGACTCTCAGCGAAGGGAACGTGGGAGTTTAGATTGACTACGGTCTCTCTCTCTACTCGAGGTCGTTCACCCTTTTACTACTACTACATACTATTACGGTAGCCTCTTTCCCGTTGCGGGTTGAGTTGCTATTTCGTTTATTTGTCTCGATTATTTTCAATGAAATCTAATTGTATTTGTTAACTTTTCAGCTTCTGTGGAGAACACTTACCTTCGGGGTTCAGTCGTTCTTACTATTTGTGAACATTCTTAAATGAGTTACGTAATTATAATTCTGTTTTTGTTACAGTTCTCCACCCTCCCCCTTCTCCTGAATGTCAGTGGGGGAGGAGGGCGCATACTTGGTTTGTAATTCTTATGTTCCTATTCCCTCGGAGTTTCTCTTCGGAGTTCCTCCTGGGGGAATTTTTGTTAACTAATTATTTATTTTTTTTTCCCAGTTACGATCTGGTTTCTTCGTTTGCCTAAATGTCCCAACGAAGCAGAGCTGCCCTGTTTGTGCCTTGGGAGTCTGCTGTTGCTGCCGCCTCTCTAGGACATCGTCATGGGCGTGTTCCCTGCTCTTAGAAGTTCTCCCGTGACAACTGTTAGCTCTTTAGTTTATCTTTGAATGCTCAGGAGGTTCGCCTCCAGGGGTAGGTAACTTCCCACTCCCAGGTATGAGTTTTTTCCCCTGCAGTGGGAGGAACTTCTCTTACCTTAATAATTCCTGGATGGTTTTTCCTGGTCCTTGAGCGGTTATGCTCTTGGTGCTGAGCGACCGCTCTTGTAACCATGCTCAAGGGGCTGAGGGGGTGCAAGGCCAGACCATGGAATTTCGTGTGACTATGCTTTTGGGGCTGAGCGGTTGCACCTGCAGCTATGCTCAAGGGGCTGAGCAGCTGCAGGATCAATCTTGTGACCTCTCTCGTTCGCGAGGGAGGCCACTCATAAGGACTCCTCTTCGGAGGATTGCTCCTTATAGGTCAGCTTGCTGATCCAACGGCCCTTAGGGGCGGCATCATCAGTGTCTTCTAGTCTCTTCTACGAAGTGTTCACCTCTCTCGTTCGCGAGAGAGGCCACTCATAGAGACCCCTCTTCGGAGGACTGTTCCTGTTCAGACCAGCCGGCTGTTCGGGACCTCTCCGCAGTTCGCCATCTCCTAGACCTGCTGTCCTGCCGTCTCCGTTCCTGGCTGTTGACGCTGTGGGCGCCTACGCACCCCATTATCCAACGGGCACCGGTCCCTTCGGGCAAAAGGGGCTTTCTTACACTGTGAGTAAGTCCCTTAAGCGCCAGGTATCCCCTGCGCGCCAACGTTTTCCTGCGCTCGCCTACTGTTACTGCTGGTCCTGAGAATTCCATCCAGAGGAATCATGTTCCAGTCCTGATCGTCCCAGTTCCGGATCGTCCTGTCAGCTGTCCCTTCATCTTAGCGCGCGCGCTCGTGCTCGCCGATGATCTTCCTACGCCAACGATCTTCGTATGCGTGCTAGCGCCGACGATCTTCTTTGCGCGCTAGGACTGACGATCTTCTTAGCGCGCAAGCGCCGACGATCTTCTTACGCGCGCAAGCGCTGATGATCATCTTGGCTGACGATCTTCTTACGCACGCAAGCGCCGACGATCTTTGTACACGTGCTAGCGCCGACGTTCTTCTTTTGCGCACTAGTACTGACGATCTTCTTTTGCGCGCAAGCGCCGACGATCTTCTTTCATGAGCGAGCGCTGACGATCTTCTTACGCGCGCAAGCGCTAACGATCTTCGAGCGCCTTCGATCTTCTTACGCTCGCAAGCGCTGACGATCTTCTTTGGCGCGCTAGCACTGATGATCTCCTTACGCGCGTAAGCTCCGACGATCGTCCGCGCACAGGCTCCGATGGTTCCCCGCGCCAACGATCTTCTTACGCGCGCAAGCGCCGACGATCTTCTTTCGCGTTCAAACGCCGGCGATCTTCTTGCGTGCACAAGCGCCAACGATCTTTCAGCGCCGTCGATCTTTAGCACTGTCAATCTTCTTTCGCGCACGAGCGCCGACGATCTTCAAGCTCCAACAACCTTGTATGCGTGCACGCTGACAGCCGCGCGCACGAGCCGACATTTTTCACGGGCTTTTCAATCTGATTCCTGCTCACCCTATGATGTCTCTTGGGGTTTTCCCAAAGCGCGAGCGCCAGCGTGCTCCCTCTACCAAGGTGAGACCTTCTCCCACCGCACCAATGGGAGAAACCCCACCTCGAGCAGGAGATTCGTCCCGTGTTAGGGAGAGAAGAGCCTTTAGACTTCTTTGTTGGAGTTTCGTTTCCCTCCTAGGAGGGAATCGAAGGACTCTGAGAGTTCCCCCAAGTAGAGCATTTGGGGACAGGAGACTTTGCTGCCAGTTCATCAGGAGGAGAGCAGCATGATTCAGAGCACCACTCCGTGGAAGAGCTTACCAGGGGAGTCTCTCTTGAGAGTCGCTCTAGCCGGCAGGTGACATTCTCGGCAACAGAGATCCTGAGTCAGGAGAAGGTCGCAAAGTGCGCCATACAGGCCACTTCGTGGCTGGATGTCTGGCTAGGGTCTCGGGGTATCCTGCTGCGACCCGAGGATCTGTCCAAGGAGAGCATCAGGAAAGCCCTGGAGACCTTCCTTCTCTCGGGCACACGTTCCATCGAGTTTCTGGCCCACAAAGTTTCGAACTTGTGGGCAAACTCGATCTTGAAACGACGTGATGTGGTGGCCGAGAGGTTCCACTCGAGGGTCCCAGCCGTGGATACCTGCAAGCTCAGACACTCTTCCATCTTGGGAAAGAGTCTGTTTGGGCCCAAGGATGCAGAACAGGCAGCTGAGAGGTGAAGGAAATCGAACCATGATTCTCTTCTCCAAAGGGCTCTTACATATAAGCCCTACAAACTTCCAGCACCTCAACAACCTCGCCAATCCAAGACGACGAATCTGGCAGCTGCAGCAAAGACGAACGTGTCCAAGCAGTAGCCCTTTCCTGTCAAAGACAGGAAGGGCTGAAAGTCCTCCAGGGGAAGCAATAATCCTAGAGGGAGCGGCCAAGGACGAAAGCACTAGGATTGGCAATCCCCCTGCATGTCCACCAGTGGGGGGATGCCGGCAAGTTGCGCATTCAGGTATCAGCAACTCGAGTCCGATTCCTGGACGATCTCCGTGATCAGTCAGGAATATCGCGTCCCGTTCTTAACGTCTCTTCCTCCCCTGACAGCGAATCCAGTGGCGTTGAGCGCCTTTGCCATGGATCGCTAAAGGGGCTAGCCCTTCGGGCAGAATTCGAGACCATGCTCAAGAAGGATGCTCTCCAGGAGGTCGTCGACGGCTCCCCAGGCTCCTTCAGTCGACCATCTCTCGTAAAGAAGGCGTCTGGAGGCTGGAGACCCGTCATCGACCTCTCATCTCTGAACAAGTTTGTCATACAAACTCCGTTCAGCATGGAGACAGCAGACACGGTCAAACTTGCAGTGAGACCGCAAGACTTCATGTGTGCACTGGATCTGAAGGACGCGTACTTCCAGATCTTAATCCATTCGTCTTCCAGGAAGTACTTAAGGTTCAGCCTAGACAACAAGATCTACCAGTTCAAGGTGCTGTGTTTTGGTCTCTCCACAGCACCCCAGGTATTCACCAGAGTGTTCACCCAGATCTCTTTGTGGGCACATAGGATCGGCATCTGTCTCCTCCGCTATCTGGACAACTGTCTGATCCTGGCAGACTCGGAGTCGACCTTTCTTCGACACCGAGACGAGCTTCTGGGACTTTGCCAAGATCTAGGGATCATGGTAAATCGCGAGAAGTCTTCTCTGCCTCTATCTCAACGACTGGTATATCTAGGCATGATATTGGACACCAATCTCCACAAAGCCTTTCCATCAGACGACAGGAAAGCAAGGCTGAGGAGGGTCACAGATCCGTTCCTCAGATGAGAAGAGCTTCCAGCCCAATTGTGGTTACGTCTCCTAGGGCACCTTTCCTCCTTTGCTCGTCTGGTTCCAAACGGCCGCCTCAGGATGAGATCCCTGCAATGGCGGCTCAAATCCCTGTGCAATCAAGGCCTCGATTCCCCGGACAGTCTGGTTCCTATGGGTCCTGCGGAACGGACGGACCTTCAGTGGTGGGGGACGGAGGGAAACCTTCGAATGGGAGTGGATCTTCTCGTCCTACCGCCGGATTTGATGCTGTTTTTGGACGCTTCAAAAAGAAGGGTGGGGGGCCCACGTTCTGAACCACAGGATCTCAGGCCTCTGGTCAGAATCAGAAAAGTGACTCCTCATAGATCTGCTAGAATGAAGGCTGTACTGTATATCTGGCAATTCAACAGTTCCAACAGATCCTGGCAGCCCACTCCGTGGTGGTCGTGAGCGACAACTCCACGGTAGTGGCTTATATCTATACGCAGGGAGGTACCTTTTTGCAACAGCTATCCCATCTTGCAGTAGAGATACTGAGATGGACCCAAGCCCACTCGATTCCACTATCGGCTCGCTTTATTCCGGGCAAGAGGAATGTGCTCGCCGACAGTCTGAGCAGAGCTTTGCAGATAGTGAGTACGGAGTGGTCTTTGGATCCGCTAGTAGCCAACAAAGTCCTGACTTTGTGGGGTTCCCCGACGGTGGACCTGTTCGCGACAGACTTGAACTTCAAGCTTCCGCTGTACTGTTCCCCAGTCCCGGTCCCCAAGGCACTCTGGTAAGATGCCTTCCAACAATGGTGGGTCAGCATCGACGTTTACGTCTTCCCACCGTTCGGTCTGATGAGAAGGGGGCTCAACAAGACCAGACTATCGGTCAACCTGGCAATAACCTTAATTCTGCTATGGTATCATACAGAGTGGTTCCCGGACCTTCTGCAGCTCCAGACGGAATTCCCGAGAGAACTTCCTCCACGACACAAGTTACTCAAACAACCACACTGCAACATCTTCCACAAAGCCGTAGCATCGCATCAGCTTCATGCCTGGAGACTATCCAGCATCTCCTCACAGAGAGAGGCTTTTCGCATCAAGTTGCGGAAAGGATGTCTTGACACCTGCGAAAGTCATCTGCAGGGGTCTACCTGGTGAAGTGGAGAGTCTTCTGTTGTTGGTGTCGTGGAAGGGGTATCTCTCCTCTCGATGCCACTATTCCAGCAATAGCGGAGTTTCTTGTGTATTTGCGGGAAGAAATGCGCCTTTCGGTCTCGGCGGTGAAAGGCTAACGCTCAGCCTTAAGCCTGGCCTTCAGGATGAAGGGAATGGATATTTCTTCCTCGCTGGAACTTTCACTACTCATACGAAGCTACGAGCTCACCTGCCCTCAGTCGGAAGTGAGACCTCCTCCATGGAACGTGGTTGGTGTCCTCAGGTCTCTTTAGAGACTTCCGTTCGAACCATTACGCCAGGTCTTCTGATCGTCACCTTACTTGGAAGACGATGTTCCTGCTCCCTCTGGCCTCAGCCAAGCGAATCAGTGAACTTCATGGTCTCTCGCACGACGTCGTCCATTTAAGGGGATGGGGGGAGGTAACATCCGGGTTTGTCCCTGAGTTTGTAGCTAAGACTCAAAATCCTGGAGTTCCGGACCAACGGTTTGACTCCTTCAGGATTTCGAGTCTCCGTTCTGTAACAGACCATCCCCTACTGTGCCCAGTACGGAGTTTGAGGTTCTATCTTAACAGAACAGCTGCAGTTTGTCCTCGAGTGCAAGCCCTGTTTGTGAGCACAGGAAGGACGAAGAGGAGGGTCACGAAGTACACCATCTCAGCTTGGATTCGCAGGGTCATCCACCTCTCCCTGAATCCAGACCCTCCTCCGTCACATCGCCCTAGAGCACACGATGTCAGAGGCATCGCTACGTGCCTGACATTCAAGAGAAACTTCTCAGTGACGCAGGTTGGGATGTGGAAGCGTCAAACAACCTTCACAGCCCGCTACCTACAGGACGTGACCCACAGGATGCTCGTTCTCTATCGGCCCTGTGGTGGTTACACAACAGTTGGTCTAACCTCAGGCTCCTTAATGGACAAGTAGCAGAAGGTTGAGGGCATTGTTACCCGGTTTTAGTCTGCATGAATGAAAAAGTATGCCTGGCCCTTACTCTTTTCTTCATCCTCCCCTCTCTTGGGGAAAGCAGCATCCTGGGTTCTCTGCATAGCTGACCTCAAACCATTGCAGGTAAACCATGCTTCCTTGTGTTCCTAGTATTAGATAATAATGTCATGTCCCCCATACCCTGACAAGGTGGTATTGGGGACGTCCTAGCCTACAGCCCCATGTAAGGACTTCAGGTCAACTTCCTAGGACAGGTCACACTTCATTTCTTCACACACAAGCTTATGTAGGCCGCACGTTCCTTGCGGAGCGAGGTGCAGGGACTCCTTATCTCGAGTGCTACACACTCGGATTTTGAGTCCCCGGGCAAGGCCAAAGCCAGTAAGGCTGGGACTTACCACCCTACCTAAGGGTTAAGTCACCCAATGTAAATAGCGTGGTTTGTATTTCGGTTACAGAACAAATGACAAATTCGGAGATAATTTGTATTTTTCCTAACCATACAAACCTTAGCTATTTACACATACTTGCCAGCCAGCCATGTCCCCCGTGAAGTCCTATCTCTAAGCGAAGTGAATCAGTTCACCGGTGTGTGAGGGGGGAGGGGTAGCTACCCCTCCCCTACCCCCTCACTAACTAGCGAGGGGGTAGTCAACCCTTGTTAAAAATCTAATGGCTCGCCATTTCAGCTACGCCGAAAGTAATACCCAATGTAAATAGCTAAGGTTTGTATGGTTAGAAAAAATACAAATTATCTCCGAATTTGTCATATTTCTCCTTCGAAGGTTTCTTTGAAAGGAGAAAATCCCAAGGGCTCTTCTTCCGTTGCCCAAACCTCCTCCGAAGCTCCCGCTCGATCAGTTTCTTCCGAGAAACTGTCGAGTGGTAGCGTAGGCCATAGTCCTGGGTCCCGATCTCGGGGTTCGGGAGAGGGAGTTGCCTCCCATAGCGAGGCAGCTCCTCCTCCTCCGCCGGGGGAGTATTTAAATCTTAATTTGTGTAATGATGATTTATTTCAGCTATGGTCTTCCTTGGGGCTTGAGGGTTCGCCCTCCAAGGAGGCCTTGTTTGACATGATCCGGTTGGGGGCCGCTGTCAAATAATCGCCGACTTTGGCAGAGGTTGATCCTCTGTCTATTGTCGACGTTGTGGTGGCAGAGGCTTCCAATGCGGTATCTCAGACCTCTGCTCCTGATCAACCTGTTGTAGCTGAAGGCTTAGTTCCTTCTTCTGCTTATCCTTCAAGGGAGGAACTAAGTTCAACAGTCTCTCCTGCCGGTGATTCTCCCCCTCGGGGGAGTTCACTCACAGAGACTCCTCTTCGGAGGACTGCTGACGGTCAGCACGCTGACCCCACGGCCCCCAGAGGTCGCATAAGGTGTAAAGCCCGCCTTCCTCTTTGCCAGAGAGGCCTTCCTTCACCTCAGAAGGGTGTGAGGAGGCGCCTTTTCGGTTCATCGTCTCTGCAGTCCTGTTATGAAACAGGCAACGGTCCCTTCGGGGCAACAAGGGCGTATGCGCAAGTTGGCACATACGTCCCGTACGCGCCAGCGCTCACCTGCGCGTAAGCGCTCATCTACCGAGGATGTTCTTGTTGAAGCGCGTTAGTGCTCACCTGCGCGTCAGCGCTCACCTGCTGGCGAGCGCTCTCCTGATCGCCAGCGCGCTACTGCACGCCTTCAACCTGCTGCAAGCCATGCGCGCCAATGTTCTCCCGCTCACCAACGCGCCAGCGCTCTCCTGCGCGTCCACGATCTTCTGATCTGGGCGCAGTAGGGAAGTTAATTCCTTCCCCTGCTCGTCAGCGCTCGCCAACACGCCGTCGTTCTCCATCTGCGCGCCATCCCTCGCCAGCACGCCTTCGTGCGCAGTCTCCCACTCGCGCCCACGAGGTTGCGCACGCGCCCACGCCCATCTCCTCAGCCTGATGTGCGCACTCATGCGCGCAAGAGATGTGTCTCCTACGCGCGCGTGCCCAACGGTATCATCGCCCGCACGGGCTCTTCAGCCAGATCCTGTGCGCCCGCGTGCGCACGGACATTCACCCTCGCGCGCAACCTTCCTTCTGCGCACCCTCTGCTTTCTCCAGCTCGCGCCATCGCTTGCCCGCGCACCCTCGCCATTGTCCTCGCGCGCGCCAACAGTCACCCGTGTGCGACCCAGGGTATTTCCTATCGCGTGAGCCCCAGTACACTCCCCAGCACGATCATCAAACCCCCCCCCACGCGCGATGCTGCAGGACAACGCGCAGCAAGGTCGTCATCGTCCCCCCCGTGAGGTGAGGCGTTCCCCCATCGCACCAATGAGGGAAACCCCACCTCACGCTGGAAAGTCCCCCCATCGCACCAATGACGGAAACCCCACCTCGCGCTGGAAAGTCTTCTCGGGTAGGGGTGGAGAAGAGCCTCCAACCGTCTTTGTTGGAGTCTTGCATCTCTCCCATGAGGGAGTTGAAGGACTCCAAGACTGTACCGAAGTTTTCATCAAGGTTTAGACCAGAGCCATCCAAGCACTTGGAAAATGTCCACGAGTCCCCCCAAGAAGAGCCTTTGGGGACAGGAGACTTCGCTGCTAGCCCTTCAGGAGTAGAGCTGCAGGAATCAGAACATGTTTTCTGGCAGGTTCTGACCCTTATGGGGAATCTCAATGGGTTTGCTGACCCAGAGATTCCTCCTCGTGAGGGCAAAGACACGGTCTTGGACCGAGTCTTTGGGACACAAAAACCCTCGAAGGCCAGTGCGGCTTTGCCCTGGTCTCAAGGAGTCAAGAGTGCCAGAGACAAAGTTGAAGTCCAGCTCTCCGAGTTTGCCTCCTCCAGCCGATCCAGCGCAGCAACAAGCTCCTCTCACCTCCTCGTGTCCAACAAAGGAGGTACAGTGGTACCTCTACATACGAATTTAATCCGTTCCACAACCGACTTCGGATGTAGAAAATGTTCGGATGTCGAAACGAATTTTCCCATAAGAATACATTGAAATAGGATTAATCCGTATTTGAGCCCAAAAACCTATAACTTCTTAATAAACTACTACACATAATTTCCCATGAGAATAATGTACACTAAATTAGATAATAGACATGTAAAAAAGAAGACTTATCAAAAAATTATAAATAAGAAACGGGTTTTTAGCGTCACTGTACCTTAGAAACTCCAGCGCAGGTGTTGTTGGTTTTGCTACGCAGAGAGGAGACGGACGGGCGGCGAGGAGGTAGAGAGGTTAACTACGATAAACGTACACTACCGTAACTTATTCTAACTTACACTAAGTGAACTTTAACATAACTTAGCTTTTTTTATTTTTATTTCTATATTTTATATTTTTTTTTACATTTTCTTTTTTTCTTTTTTATGATTAATTTTAATCACTTTCACTCTCTACACTTAAAATTGATTGAATTTTTTTCTCTTCACTCTTTGCTGTTTTCTTTGAACCACTTCCTTCCTCTTCATCACGAGTTTGCTTCGTAGTTTTTTTAAAGAAGCTATCGATAGAAAGTTGCTTGGTACAGCTTTTGAGAATGTTTCGAAAATAAGTTAGGGAAACATCATCAAACTGCGCAACTACACGACTAACCTGCAATTTTTTTGGATGGTATTTGTCGATGAAGTCGACCACGTCTTGATATTTTCCTAACACCTCTTTTATTTGCGCCGAACCTATTGCAAGTTCACTCATACGGACGCCACGCTCATGCTTTTCAATAATTCCTTGCTTTATTTCTAAAAAAAGCATTGCCTTATTCCTTTTCTCACCACTACCACTACCACTTGCGAAACTAAGCCTTTTAGGACCCATGATTTACGTAAAATACCGTAAAAGGATGAACGTAAAAAATCACGATTAAAACATAGTTAATAGCAGAACGCACAGGGCACAACTACACGAAGCCGAGAGAACAGAGTAATGTCCCAAGCCACGCTAATTGAGGGTCCTTCCGAGGTCGAAGTGCTGCCTTCTATCGGCGGAAATAAAAAACACATCAGGCGCTATGAGCACCGACTACGCGTACGAGTATTGTTTACTTCGGGTGTCGAAAAAAAAATTCGGGTGTAGAGTAGGAACGTGTTCGAATTGTACTTCGCGTGTCGAAAAATTCGGATACAACCGGTACGACGAAAATTGCTTACTTCATGTGTCGAAATAAAATTCGGGTGTAGAGTAAAAAATTTGCTCGAATTTTACTTCGGATGTTGGAAAATTCGTATGTAGATACGTTCGGATGTAGAGGTTCCACTGCACTTCTACATCGTTGAGGTGGCTTGTTTGGCTCTTCCCCTTCACCATTCGTTGGAAGAGCTTACCAGGGGAGTCCCTCTAGAGAGACACTCCAACTGGCAAGTCTTGTTCTCGGCACCGGAGATCCTTAGCCAGGAGAAGGTGGCGAAGTGTGCCATGCAGGCCACTTCGTGGCTGGATATCTGGCTAGGGACCCTAGGCATCCTGTTACGTTCGGAGGATTTATCCAAAGAAAGTACCAGGAAGGCTATGGAGACCTTTTTACTCTCGGGCACTCGCACGATTGAGTTTCTAGCCCACCAAGTCTCGAACTTGTGGGCTAACACCATCTTGAAACGTCGAGATGCGGTGTCCGAGAGGTTCCATCAAAAGGTCCCTAACACTGAGATCAGCAGGCTCAGGCATTCTTCCGTTATGGGGAAGAACTTGTTTGAGCCTAGGGACGTGGACCAGGCCGCTGAGAGGTGGAGGAAGTCCACCCAGGACTCTCTCCTACATAGGGCTCTAACATCGAAGCCCTATAAACCTCCAGCACCCCAGCAGCCACGCCCTACCAAGACCACGAAACCGGCAGCTGCAGCGAAGACGACGGTGTCTAAGCCCTTTCCTGTCAAGGACAAGAAAGGCAAAAAGTCCTCCAGGGGAGGAAAGAATCCTAGAGGGAGCGGCCGAGGCTGCAAACGCTAGGATTGACAGTCCCCCTGCATGTCCACCAGTGGGGGGATGCCTACAAAGTTGCGCGAACAGGTGGCAGCAACTCAGGGCCGATTCCTGGACGATTTCCGTAATCAGTCAGGGGATATCGCGTCCCGTTCACAACATCTCTACCTCCCCTGACAGCAGATCCTGTGTCGTTGAGCTCCCTTGCCATGGGATCAGCAAGGGGGCAAGCCCTTCGGGCAGAAGTCCAGACCATGTTGAAGGAGGGCGCTCTCCAAGAGGTCCTCGACGGGTCTCCAGGCTTCTTCAGTCGACGCTTTCTTGTAAAGAAGGCGTGTGGAGGCTGGACCTGCGGAACGGACGGACCTCCAGTGGTGGGTGACAGACGAGAACCTACAAAGAGGAGTGGATCTTCTCGTCCTCCCCCCAGATTTGATGCTATTTTCGGACACCTCAAAGAAAGGGTGGGGCCCATGTTCTGAAACACAGGACCTCAGGCCTGTGGTTAGAATCAGAAAAGTACCTCCATATAAATCTGCTAGAAATGAAGGCCGTATTCCTGGCCCTTTAACAGTTCCAACAATACCTGGCGGGTCACTCTGTGGTGGTGATGAGCGATAACACCACAGTAGTGGCTTACATCAACAAGCAAGGAGGTAGCTTTTCAAAGCAGCTATCCCATCTCGCAGTAGAGATACTGAGATGGACCGAAGTCCACTCGATTCCACTATCTGCACGTTTCATTCCAGGCAACAGGAATGTGCTCGCCGACAGTCTGAGCAGAGCGTCTTAGTGAATACCGAGTGGTCTTTGGATCATCTAGTAGCCAACAAAGTCCTGACTTTGTGGGGTTCCCCGACTGTGGATCTGTTCGCGACAGCGTTGAACTTCAAGCTTCCGCTGTACTGCTCCCCAGTCCCGGATCCCAAGGCGCTCTGGCAAGATGCCTTCCAACAATAGTGGGACAACATCGACGTGTACGCCTTTCCCCCGTTCTGTCTGATGAGGCGGGTACTCAACAAGACCAGAATATCGGTCAATCTTTCGATGACCCTTATAGCTCCGCTATGGTATCACGCGGAATGGTTTCCGGACCTTCTGCAACTCCTAACAGAACTTCCGAGAGAACTCCCTCCGCGATACGAGCTACTCAGACAACCACATGCCAATGTCTCCCACAAAGCCGTAGCTTCGCTATGACTTCACGCCTGGAGACTATCCAGCATCTCCTCGCTGAGAGAGGATTTTCGTAACAAGTTGCGGTCAGGATGTCTGGACATCTGCGAAAGTCATCCGCATCTGTCTACTAGGCCAAGTGGAGAGTCTTCTGTGGTTGGTGTCGTGGAAGGGGTATCTCTCCACTCGATGCCACTATTCCAGCAATAGCGGAGTTCTTCGTGTATTTGCGAGAAGAAATGCGCCTTTCAGTCTTGGCGGTGAAAGGCTATCGCTCAGCCTTAAGTCTAGCCTTCAGGCTCAAAGGAATGGACATTTCTTCCTCGCTGGAACTTTCCCTTCTCATACGAAGTTATGAACTTACCTGCCCTCAGTCGGAATTGAGACCTCCTCCATGGAACGTGGTTCGAGTTGGAAGACGGTGTTCCTACTAGCTTTGGCCTCGGCCAAGCAAGTCTGTGAACTTCATGGTCTCTCATATGACATCGCCCATTCAAGGGGATGGGGGGGGGAGGTAACGTTCAAATTCGTCCCTGAGTTTATTGCTAAGACTCAGAATCCGGGGGTGCCGGACCCTCGGTTCGACTCCTTCCAGATTTCGAGTCTTTGTTCTGTGACAGATGACCCAGACCATCTCCTACTGTGTCCAGTAAGGAGTCTGAGGCTATATCTCAAAAGAACGGCTGCAGTACGTCCCCAGGTGCAGGCATTGTTTGTGAGCACTGGGAGGACTAAGAGGAGGGTCACCAAGAACACCACCTCGGCATGGATTCGTAGGATGATCCATCTGTCCCAGAATCCAGACCCTCCTCCGTCACGTCGCCCTAGAGCACATGACGTCAGGGGCGTAGCTACGTCCCTGGCCTTCAAGAAAAATTTCTCAGTGACGCAGGTGCTCTAAGCTGGGGTGTGAAAGCATCAGACGACCTTCACAGCCCAGTACCTGCAAGACGTGACCCACAGGAGGCTCGATACGTTTTCTATCGGCCCTGTGGTGGCTGCACAACAGCTGGTTTAAAACCTCAGGCTCCTTAATGGACAAGTAGCAGAAGGTTAAGGGCATTGTTACCCGGTCTTAGTCTGCACGAATGAAAAGGTATGTCTGGCCCTTATTCTTTTCTTCATCCTCCCCTCTTTTGGGGAAAGCAGCATCCTGGGTTCTCTGCACAGCTGACCTCAAACCACTGCAGGTAAACCATGCTTCCTTGTGTTTCTAGTATTAAGCAAATACTGTCACGTCCCTATACCCTGACGAGGTGGTATTGGGAGAGTCCTAGCCAAAAGTTTCCATCTAAAGGACTACAGGTCAACTTCCTAGGATGAGTCACACTTCATACCTTCACACACAGCTTATGTAGGTTGCAGCCCTTGTGTACCAAGGTTCTAGCGAGGTGCAGGGACTCCTTATTGTTGTGTGCTGACACACTCGGATACCGAGTCCCCGGGCAAAGCCAAAAGCCAGTACTGGCTGGGGCTTTCCACCCTTCCTAAGGGGTGAGTCACCCATTTTAAATAGCGTGGTTTGTATGTCAGTTACGGAACAAACGACAAATTCGTAGATAATTTGTATTTTTCCTAACTATACAAACCTTAGCTATTTAATCAAACTTGCCCGCCAGCCCTATCCCCCTTGAAGTCCTACCTCTAAGCAAAGTGAGCTCAAGCACAGGTGTGTGTAAGGGTGGGGTAGCAAGCTACCCTCCCTACCCCCTGCTAACTAGCGGTGGGGTAGTAAACCCTCGTTAAAATTCTAATGGCTCGTCATTTCAGCTACGCCGAAAGTAATAACCCCTATTAAATAGCTAAGGTTTATATAGTTAGGAAAAATGCAAATTAGCTACGAATTTGTCATTTTTTCCTAGGGTACATTGCCCTGTAATACAGTAAAATAATACCTATTTTACTGTATTACAGGGCAATGTAACCTAGGAAAAAAACTACTATTTTCTATAGAAAAAATTCTGCTCTCTTCGAAAATGACACTCGTTCCCGTCGCAAATGAATAGTTTCAGAAATATATATGTATCTATATCCTACGATAATGGGGGACCCCCTGTGGGAACTCAGGGTTTTGGGTGGGTAAAACATGCTGGGGAAACGATATATAATGGTAAAACAAGCCTTTTCTTCTCTATACATTACCTTCTTGGATGTATAATAAACAGAGGAAAAGACAAAACAGTATAACTGGATAAACTTTGGAGGCGCCGTTGCAAAGGCTATTTCATGATAAAATACAGTAACCAGAGCTGCCAACATGTGATGTAGAGCTTCGGCAATGTTAGCGTAACATGCTAACATTAGCAATGTTTTTCATGTACTTTCGTCGTTCTACTTGCCGGTTATAGCCGCTCTCGTTCGTTCGTTTGTACATAGCAGTTTCCAACCTTCAGCGCAAAAACCCCGCCTCCCTGCGCAGAGACTCCACCTCCACCAATAGGATTTCTTCTTCTCGAACCGTGAAATGTAACTATTCTTCTTCTTCACCCGTTTTATTCAAGTATATTACTTGATCCAGGTCAACTATACCATTCCTTTCATGTAATACCCTTGTATACATATTACGATTGACCCCAGTATTACACGTTTTATTATCCAATACCTTATAAAATCACCCCATTTTATATTCCCATTAAATATTATCATACATTCCATTTTATCTTCCTATATTACTTTTATTCATTTTGTTATTACCTTGTCTCACCCCGATTTCACATAAATATTTGCTCTGGACAAGTTTCCCCATTCTAGTTCATTCATGTTTACCCTCTAGACTCCGTTGTTTTCCTGTTAACCAATCACGAACCCATACGTATGGAAAGTTTGCACAGGGGGTGGCAGTTAATATTTCCCTACCCCGTTCCCTATCTCTTTAAGTGGTCTATTCATACCCCTTCCACCAAATCCTTTTCTGTGGAGACCTTTGTCCTAGTCAGGTGTTCGTTATTTCAAGTGAGCTTTTTATTTTCGTATTTTGCGATGGAGGAAGTTATAGAAACTTGTAGCGACTGCAATATTCCATACCTAAAAGCATTTGCTAAATTTCATGGTGATTTTTTTTTATACAACATCCAATGTTGATAATTTCCTTAAATCACACATTGTAATACCTCAACGTTTCCAGTGCCCCAAGTGCCGTTCCTTCCTATCTTACAGGAAGGACATTCAAGTAAGGTAAGTCATTCATTTCTTTAATTTTAATGTTTTTAGAACTTGTTAGGTTCTGTATCCTTTTTGTACTTTTTTATATATTGTGTAAAGGGTATATGGAAAAATGCTTTTAAATACACATGATAATATTACCGTAGCATTGCTAACGTTAACAATGCCATCGTAACGTTGGGAAGGCTGTGTAACATTGGTAACGTTGCTAATGTTAGCGTTCTCAGTGCATATGTGAGTGAGGTGACACGGAATTTTAACAAGCCATTATATTTTAAGAACCATTATATTAGCGTTGCTAATGTTATCGTAACATTGCATGTTAGAGTAACATTGCTAATGTTAGAGTGCGCAGCTCAACATTACCGCTTGCCAGTACATACGAGCTTGATGTTTTATTTTCCTGCGAGCGTTAGTGAGCCAGTGGCGGAACAAGAACCATTATATATAGTGTCGCTAATGTTATGAACTTCTAGGTTGGGTTAGGTGGGTTTGTTAGTACCTTTTTATATATTGTGTAAAGGGTATATGGAAAAATGATTTAAAAAAGACAAGCTAATATTACTGTAGTTTTGCTAACGTTAGCAATAACGTAACGTTGTGTAACATTGGTAACGTTGTTAATGTTAGCGTTCGCTGTACATACGTGAGTGAAGTGACACGGAATTTGAACAAGACATTATATTTAATCCTTTTAACAGAATATATATAACGAAAGTAATTATATTTAAACATTATAACAGAAAATATATGTTTTCCTGTAGAAAATAACGTGATATAACTGGTTTTCACCTTCATTTCATCCGTAATAATAGCAACCAGTTCGGCTACTTAAAGTTAGTCGAATTGGTTGTTCTGTTTGTTTGCGGTTGAAATGAAGGTCAAATTCGGTCAAATCACATCATTTACTACCAGAAAACATATATTTTCTGTCCGAAATCAGAATCTGTATACAGTACAACATTACCGGCTCCAAAACGGTGAAATAAAATTGCATGCGCACTCTTCTGATACTAGTGTTATATGGATAGGATTACAATACAGGACGTAAGTAAGGGGGTAGAGTTGTGTGCAAAGTCTACTAATGATAAGGACAATACATTTTTCAATATTTAACTTAGCCGGTGATTATATAGCTGCAACTCTGTTGCTCGACAGACAACTCTACGGAAAAACTCGCCAGCGATCGCTACACAGGTTGCGGGTGTGCCCAACAAGCGCCATCTGTCGACCAGATACCCAGCTCTCAATGTAAACAAAGACTCAATTTTCTCTCTGTCGAGGTGTCGACTAGACGTACTTTACTCGCTGTTGCTAAACTGGAGTTTTTCACATCTATTTGGTGAAGTACTATATTCTAGTTTTGAGCTTTAGCTATGCAGGTGTTTTATCTTCATCTTAAATCTTGAACTCGTTTTGGATAGATTTAATTATGGTGACAAAGAGAGTATGGACTTTCTTTCACTTTTAAATGGCCGACCCTTCCCTTAGACGGAAGTGTGTTTAGGCTTTTAGTAATTATCTTATCACGTTATAAATTATTTATAGATTTTCCTCTATATATTTTATATCTCTCCGCCTTTATTAGGCCTCTTCGATTAACTTTCCATTTATTATAAACATATAAAAATAAATTTTAATGTTTTGTTTATATGCGACCTTTCCTGAGAGTAGGAGGTCCTAACTTGGAAACCGAAGTTAATCAACGTTGAGCCCTTTATATCGTAATTAGCTTTTAAAGAGCTAAGGATTTAGAATTTTTTAAATGTAATTTGTTCCGTAACCGAAATACAAACCACGCTTTTTCAATATTAATCTTACCCGATAATCATGTAGCTGTCAACTCTGTTGCCCGACAGAAATCTATGGTCGGGATACGCCAGCGATCGCTATTCAGGTGGGGGTGTACACAACAGCGCCATCTGTGGTCAGGTACTCTAGTACTTCTTGTCAACACCACCTCAATTTTTCCTCTGTCGTGCCTCCGGCTAGACCTACATGGATAAACGCTGTTGATTCTGGAGTTATTGCTCACGATTTGGTGATGTATTTGCTCTAGAGTTTAGCCTTCGCTATTCAGGAAGCTATATCATTAGCTTTGCAAGTTTTTGGAATTAATTTGATTTAATTTTTTATTTAATTTTGGTACGAAGAGAGTATGAACTCTCTTTCACTTTTAAATGGCCGACCCTTCCCTTAGACGGAAGTGTTGGTGTCGAAGAGAGTATAGTCTCTCTTAATTTTGCTTAACAAAGTTATAGATTTATTTTATATCTCTCCGCCTTTTATAGGCCTCTTTGATTAACTTCCTTTTATTATAAACTTATTAAAATTAATTTTTATATTTGTTTATATTCGACCTTTCCTAATAGTAGGCGGTCTTTTCTTGGAACCGAAGTTAATTAACTTTGAGCCCGTCATTTCGTTTTTACCTGTTAACATATTATGCCATTTTAATGTTTTTGAAAGAATTTCTTTGATAGTCTTGTACTGTTTTCAAAGTTGAACTAACGTTTTGTTTTGTCTCTGCAGTTGTTGACGTTCAGAACGTTCAACTTGCGCTCTATCGTTACGATAGAGAGAGAGTCTATCACGGTGTCACGTTGCAGTAAGAGTAAACCGATTCTAGCGTTTTGTTCATTCTTTCTTAGCTTAAATGGTTCTATTCTAATAAAGGAAATTTTTATTTGGGAAACCTTTCAGTTTTTTTCCTTTAACAATAATATGTTTTAACGATATATATAATTGGGCTCTTCTCTCAGGTGCTAAGTCAAGAGAGAGAGAGAGAGAGATAGAGACGGAGGGAGAGAGAGGAGGATAAACGTTTCGTTCAAGCGGGTAACGTTGTTATCGTTTTTGCTCTTCTCCCTAGTCTCTCTAGGGGAAGAAGGTAAACGTTTCTAGAGTTTTATTCTTGTTCTCAGACTTTATGCGGTGAGAGATTTTAAACGTAGTTTATTTGATCTAGTGTTTAATCTCTTTTCCAGCCACTGAATTATTTATCTTTCATTATGTTTTTCTGTTACATTGTAATACTGTTTTCGCAATTACTAACTTTTAATGAAGGATAGAATTGCGTGTTTCAGGTACAAACCACTTAAAGTTTTGAGTTCAGTGAAATAAGTGCAAACAGAAAATCAAAAGTGATAAAGTGATACACGCAAAGTGTTACAGTGTTGCGTTCGAGGGTTCGTCTGTTCGTGCCAGTTGTTCGCCTAGTCTGGGACCTCTTACAAGCTCCCAAGCCCAGGGGAGAAGTAATGTCGAAGGACTTATGGGTTCAGCAGGCCTTGATCGACGAACAGACGTTTCCCTCCGTGGTTTCGGGTGTAACCAACTCACGTAGCCCACGTGATCACCCCACCCACACAAAGACGAGAGAGCCCATTTATTCCTCGTCTGCGGAAGAGGTTTCTCGCAGAAACCATGGACCAAATCTTGCAGCTTTTAAGTGCAAGTCGGTCCCTTCCGCGCAAGTCCAACTTCTAGGTGGTGCCATTAGCACTGGGTCAGTTCGGACTTGCTGCAGTACGACAACTGCACACCTCCCAGAGAGGCACGGTGGTATCGCAACAGACAGTAACTCCGTCTGTTGCCGCACCAGCTGTTTTAGACCCTCAGTTTCAACGGACAGTAGCTCCGTTTGTTGTTGTCTTTCTCTAACTCTAGTGGTCTATGCTGCTGACAATGCAGTCGCAGCTTGCGGTGTTGATGCGGGAGTTTCAGGCAGAGAAGGTTAATACACCTCCTCCTGCGAGCGCTCCTCCTCCTCTGCGCAGTACAATCTGCCAGACGTATGAGGTTGAGGTTCCTCAAGCTACCTCCATGCGTGAGCTGCCGCGTTGGGAGTTGCCAGATACCAGCGCTGTGCAGCAACCTCCACTTTCCTTGAGGCAGGAGCCTCTTACCACGCAGCAACCTCCTCAACAATGGGGGCAGGAGCCTTATGCCTTACAACCTCCTCTACCCTTGAGGCAGGAGTATCTTGCATTACAACCATCCTCGAGGCAGCTACCTCTTGCGGTGCGACAACCTCCACCATCCTCGAGGCAGCAACCTCAACTCCACCTCTGCGCAGTCCACCCTGCCAGACGTATGAGGTTGAGGTTCCTCAACCTACCTCCACGCGTGAGCTGCCGCACTGGGAGTTGCCAGATACCAGCGCTATGCAGCAACCTCTTGCGTTGCGGCAACCTCCACCATCCTTGAGGCAGCAACCTCAACTCTTGCGCAGTGGCGATTCTAGGACTCTGAAAGTGGGGGGGCCACTTCAGGGCCAATATAAATTTTGGGGGGGCATTTATTGTTGGTGGCTAGGTGGCACTCTGAAGACAATATTATGTCATTAATGAAATAACAAATGACAATAATAACACCTCATTACTTTCATAACTTGCATTTGTAAAACATATACATGTATGCCTGCACTAACATTATGATAATGGAGGTTATTCGTATTACTTAAAAAAATATATATGTATTTCTTGCAATATATTTTTAACAAAATCGCAAAAATATGGCAAAAATATCTTCAAAACAAAAATGAATCATGAGTTATGAATGTAATGTAAATATTATGTTGATATTAAAACCCCATGCAAGCATGCATGAAGTAATGCAGTGTTGCCAACAGGGCGAGTTTCCCTTTCCTGAGGTGAAGTACCTCAACGCATGCGGCATAAGCCTCATCCCTTGCAGCTTGAGCCTCATCCCATGCAGCATGAGTCTCATACCATGCAGCATGAGCCTCATCCCATGCAGCATGAGCCTCATCCCATGCAGCATAAGCCGCACGCCATGCAACATGCTCTGCTTACCTTACAGCATGCTCTACATACAGCATGCTCTACATACAGCATGCTCTGCATACAGCATGCTCTGCATACCTTACCGCATGCTTCTCAGTCACACATCTTTGGTTGTTGCCAACTCACTAGACTGTCAAGCAGTTTCATAACGTTGCCTTCTAGTCTGCTGCTTTTGCACCAGTGAAACCCTCACTGAGAGAACTTAGCTTTTCTCGGATATGGTTCCTGTAGATGAGAAAGTGCTATTCTCCCTCCTTCTGATTTTCCCTTGAGGACTCTGTCATTTGGAGAGGAGCCTTAAGCTGCTTAGCCTCCTATGGACTTTTATTTAAGCATAGCATGCTTCCAGGGAGGGTAATGGTTCCACTTCAGTCGCTAACCCCGTCTGTTACCACACCTGCTCCCATAGACCTTGAGCTGTGTTGCAAGACATGCAGTCCAAGCTTAGTCCTTGTTAGAGGATTTTTTGTTTACGGAGTCAGTGTGTCACTGGGAAGACGTTCAACAACCAGCAGAAGTGACTTGTTGTGACGCAGTGCGGCAACCTCAGCAACCCGATAAGGAGTTGTCTGTACGACCCAGACAGTCTAGACAGCTTCGGGTTGTCACTATACTTCCTCGCTTCCCCATGGTTGACAGTTCACAGACTGTGCAGCAGTACCATGATCTTGTGTCCGGCTCCGTCAGACGACTAGCTTTTAAGAGCTCCCACAAGTCGTCGCTGTCTGGAGATTCTCAGATGGACTATGGATCTGACCAAGGAACTGGGCCTCCTGGTCAATTTTGAGGAGTCCCAGCTCGTCCCATCCCAGACCATTGTCTACCTGGGTATGGATCTTCAGAGTCGAGCTTTTCGGGCTTTTCCGTCGGCCCCAAAGATATACTAAGCCCTAGATTGCATCCAGAGCATGCTGAGAAGGAACCGATGCTCAGTCAGGTAGTGGATGAGTCTAACAGGGACACTTTCATCGCTGGCCCTGTTCATCGAGTTAGGGAGACCCCACCTCCCCCCCTTCAGTATCATCTAGCGGCTCACTGGATAAAGGACATGACGCTAGAGACGATCTCAGTTCCTGTTTCCGAAGAGAGGAGGTCTACTCTCACGTGGTGAAAGAACAGCTTTCTTCTCAAGGAAGTCTACCTTTGGCTGTTCAGAAACCCGACCGCCGTCTCTTCTCTGACGCATCAGACACGGGCTGGGGTGCGACTTTGGACGGACAGGAATGCTCGGGAACATGGAATCAGGAGCTAAGGACACTTCACATCTATTGCAAGGAGCTGTTGGCGGTTCATCTGGCCTTGATAAACTTCAAGTCCCTCCAGCTTAACAAGGTGGTGGAGGTGGACTCTGACAACACCACAGCCTTGGCTTACATCTCCAAGCAGGGAGGGACTCATTCGTGGAAGTTGTTCTAGATCGCAAGGGACCTCCTCATCTGGTTAAAAGATCGAAAGCTCACGCTGGTAACGAGGTTCATTCAGGGCGATATGAATGTCATGGCAGATCGCCTTAGCCGGAAGGGTCAGGTCATCCCCACAGAGTGGACCCTTCACAAGAATGTTGGCAGCAGACTTTGGGCCCTGTGGGGTCAGCCAACCATAGATCTGTTCGCTACCTCGATAACCTAGAGGCTCCCGTTGTATTGTTCTCCGATTCCAGACCCAGCAGCAGTTCACGTGGATGCTTTTCTGCTGGATTGGTCCCATCTCGACCTGTATGCATTCCCGCCGTTCAAGATTGTCAACAGGGTACTTCAGAAGTTCGCCTCTCACAAAGGGACACGGCTGACGTTGGTTGGCTCCGCTCTGGCCCGCGAGAGAATGGTTCATAGAGGTACTGCAATGGCTGGTCGACATTCCCAGGACTCTTCCTCTGGGAGTGGACCTTCTACGTCTACCTCACGTAAAGAAGGTACACCCAAACCTCCACGCTCTTCGTCTGACTGCCTTCAGACTTTCGAAAGACTCTCAAGAGCTAGGGGCTTTTCGAAGGAGGCAGCCAGAGCGATTGCCAGAGCAAGGAGGACATCCACTCTCAGAGTCTATCAGTCTAAAGGGGAAGTCTTCCGAAGCTGGTACAAGGCCAATGCAGTTTCCTCATCCAGTACCACTGTAACCCAGATTACCGACTTCCTGTTACATCTAAGGAACGTAAGATCCCTTTCAGCTCCTACGATTAAGGGTTACAGAAGTATGTTGGCAGCGGTTTTCCGCCACAGAGGCTTGGATCTTTCCACCAACAAAGATCTACAGGACCCCTTTAGGTCTTTTAAGACCTCAAAGGAACGTCGGTTGTCCACTCCAGGCTGGAATCTAGGCGTGGTCCTAAGGTTCCTTATGTCATCAAGTTTTGAACCTCTCCAATCAGCCTCTTTTAAGGACCTCACATTAAAAACTCTTTTCCTCGTGTGCTTGACAACAGCTAAAAGAGTAAGTGAGATCCACGCCTTCAGCAGGAACATAGTTTTCACATCTGAAACGGCTACATGTTCCTTGCAGCTCGGTTTTTTGCTAAAACGAGCTTCCTTCACGTCCTTGGCCTAAGTCGTTCGAGATCCCAAGCCTGTCCAACTTGGTGGGGGACGAACTGGAGAGAGTACTTTGCCCAGTTAGATCTCTTAGGTACTATCTAAAAATGTCATAACCTTTATGAGGACAATCAGAAGCCTTATGGTGTGCTATCAAGAAGCCTTCTCTTCCAAGGTCTAAGAGCTCAGTTTCTTACCTATTCAGGCTCCTGATTAGGGAAGCACATTCTCATCTGAAGGAAGAAGACCTTGCTTTGCTGAAGGTAAGGACACATGAAGTGAGAGCTGTGGCTACTTCAGTGGCCCTCAAACAGAACCGTTCTCTGCAGAGTGTTATGGATGCAACCTATTGGAGAAGCAAGTCAGTGTTCGCATCATTCTATCTCAAAGATGTCCAGTCTCTTTACGAGAACTGCTACACCCTGGGACCATTCGTAGCAACGAATGCAGTAGTAGGCGGGGGCTCAGCCACTACATTCCCATAATCCCATAACCTTTTTAACCTTTCTCTTGAATACTTTTTATGGGTTGTACGGTCGGCTAAGAAGCCTTCCACATCCTTGTTGATTTGGCGGGTGGTCAATTCTTTCTTGAGAAGCGCCGAGGTTAAAGGTTGTGATGAGGTCCTTTAGTATGGGTTGCAGCCCTTTATACTTCAGCACCTAAGAGTCGTTCAGCATCCTAAGAGGACCGCTACGCTCAGTAAGGAAGACGTACTTAATAAAGGCAGAGTAATGGTTCAAGTCGTCTTCCTTACCAGGTACTTATTTATTTTATGTTATTTTTGAATAACTAATAAAATAAAATACGGGATACTTAGCTTCTTGATTAACATGTACACTGGTTTTCACCCACCACCCTGGATGTGAATCAGCTACATGATTATCGGGTAAGATTAATATTGAAAAATGTTATTTTCATTAGTAAAATAAATTTTTGAATATACTTACCCGATAATCATGATTTAATTGACCCACCCTTCCTCCCCATAGAGAACCAGTGGACCGAGGAAAAAATTGAGGTGGTGTTGACAAGAAGTACTAGAGTACCTGACCACAGATGGCGCTGTTGTGTACACCCCCACCTGAATAGCGATCGCTGGCGTATCCCGACCATAGATTTCTGTCGGGCAACAGAGTTGACAGCTACATGATTATCGGGTAAGTATATTCAAAAATTTATTTTACTAATGAAAATAACATATTTACAAAGGGTTATTACTTTTAGCGTAGCCGAAATGGCGAGCCATTAGAATTTAACGAGGGTGTATTACCCCCGCGCTAGTTAGCTGGGGGGTAGGGGAGTGGTAGCTAGCTACCCCTCCTCCCCTTCACACACAGGTGAATATTCACTTTAACTTTTGGCTCGGACTGTGACAGACGTCTCTGTCTTGGTCCTCGCTTGGCAGCCATTGTCTGTTTTGTCTTTACTTAATCGCTTACTTTTCTTTTACTCAATATATATGTAAACATGTTTTCATGTTTGTATATATATTTGAGTATAGAAATAAGTAAGTTTCCTTTTCAGATGTGTGTGGGTAGTGTACGATATCTACGTGGAGGCCTCGGCAGTTAGGCCACCACGGCGTATTTTATGGGTGGCGATCGAGTTTGACTTATGTCTTTCTCTCTCTCTCTCTTGAGGTCGTTCACCCTTTTACTACGTGTTACTACGCCCTTGTAGCCTAGCTTCCTTTCCGTGTGGGGGGTTGCTACGCCGTACGTTTGTATCAATTAGTTATGAATCTAATTGTAGTTGTTTTTTGTTTTTCAGCTTGTAGAACGATTCCTTTCGGGGTTTTCGTTCTTTCTTTAGTATTCATTCATTTTTAAATTACATAATTACATAGTTACATAATTATAATTGTTATAATTCTGTTTTGGTTACAGCTCTCCTTCCGCGAGTGTAAGTGGTTGTGAGGGCACGTGCCTGTTGTGTAATTCTTGTTCCTTTCCCTCGGGATTCCTCTTCGGAGCCTTCCCGGGGGAATGAATGTGTACTAATATTATTTGTTTTATTTTTTTACAGTTACCGATCTAGTTCGTTTCTGTAATATAGCAATGGTGTGAGCTGTCTGGTTGAGTCCTGGGGATTCGACTGTTGCTGCCTCCCCCCTTGTATTTTCGTCAGGGGCGTGTCTCCTCCTACTGGTAGTACTCCCGTGTCGACGGACAGCTCTCCAGTTCATTTTAGAACAGTCAGGAGGCTTGCCTCCTTGGGCGGATAACTTTCCTTCCGAGGGAAGTTTTTCCTGTCCAGGCTTGAGTTTTTTCCCTTTTGGGGGGTTCTTCTCTTGCCTTTTTTTCGTGCGACTATGCTCTTGGTGCTGAGCGGTCGCACCTGCAGTTTCGCTCAAGGGGCTGGGCAACTGCAGGAGCTCCTCTTCGGAGGATTGCTCCTTTTAGGTCACTGGCTGACCAGTCTCTTCCACGAAGTGTTTCTCTTTCGTTCGCGAGAGAGTACACTCATAGAGACTCCTCTTCGGAGGTTTCTTCTGTTGCTGTTGCTGTTGGCCTCCCTCGCCGTAAGGCCCTCCGTCCGCCTCGTCATAAGGGCCTCTCATCTCCCTATAAGGGTGCTTGAGGCGCCCTTTTGGATCTCCGTTTGCAGCCTACATCTCCTTTTTCTCGATCTTCCGCCTTGGTGCAGATGGACAGCAGTCTGATCTCGTCTTCCGACGGGCAACGGTCTTCCCGACGGACAACGGTCTGCCCGACGGACAGCGGTCTGCCCGACGGACAGCGGTCTTCCGACGGACATCATTCTCCCGGCGGACAACGATTCCTTCGGGGCAAAGGGTTGCCCCCACGGGGGTTCTTCCCTTGCGTGTCAGGGTTTCCCTGCGCGCCCTTCTGCTCATCAGCGCGCTCCTGTTCGTCAGCGCTTTCAAGATGATCTTCCCTGCGGTTCCTGTTACGTGCCCTGTGCGCCCACGTTCGCCCTCGCGATCTAGAACTTCGGTTCAGGTTGGGGTCAAGGACTCTTCTTCTTTGCGCAGGCTTCCACGCGTAGCCTTCTGCTCGTCAGCGATCATCAGCTCGTCAGCGATCATCAGCTCGTCAGCGATCATCAGCTCGCCAGCGATCATCAGCTCGTCAGCGATCATCAGCTCGCCAGCTATCATCAGCTCGCCAGCGATCTCCGGATCGCCCACGTGTGTTACAGCTGGCACGCCAACGTTCTCCAACACTTCTGAAGGAACATGGTTCGCCAGCTACTAGCTCACCTGCGCATGCTGATCGCCATCGCACGACCCTCAACTGCGGATGCTGATCGCCATCGCGCGACCCTCAACTGCGGATGCTGATCGCCATCGCGCAACCCTCAACTGCGGATGCTGCTCCTCATCGCACAACCCTGAACGATCGCCCTCCTGCGGATGCTGATCACCATCGCACCCTTTCACGCGATCATTCACCTGGGCATGCTGCTCGCCATCGCATAACCCTGCACGATCGCCCGCTTACGCATGCTGCTCCTCATCGCACAACCCTGAACGATCGCCCTCCTGCGGATGCTGATCACCATCGCACCCTTTCACGCGATCATTCACCTGCGCATGCTGCTCGCCATCGCACAACCCTGCACGATCGCCCGCTTACGCATGCTGCTCCTCATCGCACAACCCTGAACGATCGCCCTTCTGCGGATGCTGATCACCATCGCCCCCTTTCACGCGATCATTCACCTGCGCATGCTGCTCGCCATCGCACAATCCTGCACGATTGCCCGCTTACGCATGCTGCTCCTCATCGCACAACCCTGAACGATCGCCCTCCTGCGGATGCTGATCACCATCGCACCCTTTCACGCGATCATTCACCTGCGCATGCTGCTCGCCATCGCACAACCCTGCACGATTGCCCGCTTTCGCATGCTGCTCCTCATCGCACAACCCTGAACGCTCGCCCTCTTGCGGATGCTGATCACCATCGCACCCTATCACGCGATCATTCACCTACACATGCTGCTCGCCATCGCTTACCATCACGCGGTCATTATCGCCAGCGATCTTCTTCACCTACGCGGCAGCACGATCCCTCGCCGTCACGCCATCGCTTGCGTTCGTCGCCTCGGACACGTGTTCATTTACCTGCCCACCCTCACGCCCACTCGCCTGCGTGCCCGCGCGATCGCTCGCCTGCGCGCCCGCGCGACCGCTCGCCTGCGCGCTCGCGTGACCGCTCGCCCGCGCGACCGCTCGCCCGCGCGACCGCTCGCCTGCGCGCCCGCGCGACCATTCGCCTTGGCGCGACCGTTCGCCCTCGCGCGACCATAGTTCACGGCGAATTCCACAGCCGGTGGTAGCAGCAGGGACGCGTGCTCCTAGACGGCACTCGGGATCACCTCCATCCAAGCACAGGTTGGTAGTGCAGGACGAAGACAAGTCAGTACAGCATTCTTCCCCACCTTCTTTTCAGGCAGGTACCGTCGTGCCCACTCCAAAGGATCGCCCGACCCCTTTCACCTTAGCGAGGATTTCGGACTCTGTGTCCTTGGAGCAGCAGACATGGTTTGGTCCGCTGGCACGGGCGTTCATGAGGGTTATGAAACCAGCACTCGCCGGCCAGGGTAACAAACCAGCGGCTGTCTCTCCTACGCTGAAGAGAAAGAGAGGAGTGGACTTCGTGGTGACTTCCCCCAGGGCGAAGTTGGTTCCCAAGAGGTCGGTCTCGAGGGTCCCCTCTCCTGCACGTGTACTCTCTCCTTCTCCCGCCCTGGAAGGATTTTTGGCGGGGGGGCTTTCCGTTCAAGATTTCTCCATCGGACAAGGGGTGACTGCTTACCTCTTCCTCTGGGAGCTTACCAGGTTCTTTCCCTCCTCGGTTACGGCCCGAGATTTGGTTCAAGGAAGCTACAGGAAGATCAAGGGTACTTTCCTCTTCTCGAGCTCAGGCACCTTGGCCTTTCATCGTTAAGTATCTACTTGCGGACAAGCTCGATGTACCATCTGGACGCGCTGACTGAAGGCTTCCTTCGGGTGTCTCATCTGTGGAGGTCGACGACCTCAGACACCCTTCCATCCTTGAGAAGAGTTTTGTCTGTGCCCAAGGACAGAGACTTAGACAGCTGCTGTGCGGAGTAAATCGACTTCCGGTTTCACTCCTCCAAGGCGCTTTCTTCCAGACTCTGCAGGGCTCCAGCGCCCTTTTCTTTCAACCACGTCGGCCTAAGTTATCGGCTACGACAACTGGGACAAGGTGTCCAATTGCAGTTCCCTCCTGTCAGGAACAGATGGCACGGGAGACTCCCCCGGGGGGGCATAGTCCTAAAAGGAGTTCACGAACTCTAGGATTGCAGGTTTTTTCGCTGGGAGGATGCTTAAGGTTACTCATCCGAATGACAGCTTCCCGATGCCCATTCCCGCACAATCTCTGTGAGTAGCCAAGGATATCGCGCCTGCCGTCTCTGTCAAGCGAATTCAGTGTCTCTGAACCTCTATGCCATAGCGTCAGCAGAGTTGCCCGGTTGGGCAGAATGATCCATACCTTAGGCGAAGGTCTTCCTTAGGATCATCGACGGCTTCACCCCCGGCCCCCTCAGTCGATCCTTTCTTGTAAGGAAGGATCTGAGAGGGGATGTCCATAGTCGACCTCTCAGCCCTGATCAAGTTTGTCGAACAAACTTCGGCCAGTGTAGACCAGCAGAATCGATCAGACTGGTAACGAGGCGACAGGACTCCTTTAACCCTGGATCGGAAGGACGGGTACTTTCAGTTTCCATTCCATCCATCTTCCAGGGTGCTCGTGGAATTCAGCCTAGACTGCAAGTTTTCCAGCTTATGATGCAGTGTGGCTATCCCGCCGTGGCATAGCAGGTTTGTTTCCCCAGAGAACTCTCCCTGCCTTCCTCTTGGCCGCTCAGGTGCAGGCTTCCGCCTCCTCTGCTGTTTGGAGGGCTGGTCAACTCCGGTAGGCTCGGGTTTCGACCTTCTTCAGCGCCGGGACAAGCTTCCGGATGCTGACCATGAGTGTGGGCTCATGGTATTTTGCTTGGAGCCTTCTCTTCCTCTGCCTCAACATCTGGAGTATCTGGCCATGATATTGAGTCAACCGCCTTACCACATTGGAAACCCCGCTTCTCGTCCGTCCAGCGAGGTTAAGCAACGTCGGTACTTGGATGGGTGACCACCTGGGGACGCCAGATTCTGTTACCACATCCTCCGAGCCTTCCTTTCGGTTGACTGTGGCAAGACTGAGGAGAGTCGCAGTACCTGTTCTCAGTCAAGCAGAGCTTTCAGCCCTAACTTGGAACGTTTCCTAGTTCTTCTTTCCTCATTGACTCGTCTAAAGTCCGAACGGTCGCCTCAGGATAAGTTCCATGTGGGGCGATCCAAGTTCCGGTGGCTTCAGGCAATGTTTAACCGGACTCCCTGGCCCTATGGGACCAGCGGAACTATTAAACCTGTAATGGGTGTTGACCTATGGAGCCTCTTGATGGTAGTGGATATTCTCGTCCTTTCCCCACATTCTTGATGCGGTTCTCGGACTTGTCAAAGGAAAGGGGGGGGGCATGTTCCGGTCCAGGCCTATGGTCAAGACCTGAAGGATACCTCTCCATCATTCAGGCAGGCTTAGGGGCCTTAGTCTGGCCCCTCTTCAGATCCTACAGCTCCTGCCAAGTCGCCCCGTTGCGCGTCGACTTCATTCTAACCAGCAGGGGACGCATTTTCACACCTTTACATCTTGCAGTAGAGATACCGGGATGATTGAGATTCTCTCAATTCCACCATCGGCTCTCTCATTCCAGGCAGGGGAATGTTTCTCTCAGACGATCCGAGCAGAGCCTCATAGAGAGAGTGTACCTAGGGGTCTTTGACCTTGGGTAACCAGCAAGTGCTGGTCTGGGGGACCTGATCGCAACACCTTGGAACCTCAAGCTTCCACTAGTCTTCCCCCCAGTCTCAGACCCCGAGACTCTGGCAAGATGCATTCTGGTGATGGTGGGACAACTTCGACGCCTGCGTCTTCCCTCCTTTTTGTCTGCGGACAATGGGTCTCAACAAAACCAGGTTGTCTGTCAACCTTTCAATGGGAGAGCTCCACTGGGACTATGCGCAGAACGGTTTCTGGACCCTCTGCTTCCCCTGACGGAACTCCCGGGAGAGCTTCTCCCACGGCGCAGACTACTCAAGCAACCACACTGCGACATCTCTCCCGAACCGGGGCATCGCTTCGGCTTCATGCCTGGAGACACTACGCTTCCTCCTCTAGAAGAGACAACCCGCTACAGTCGCGGTACTGAGGTCGCGTCATCTGCGATAGTCATCCACAGGGGTCTCCCAGGCAAAGTGAAGAGTCTAAGGTGGTTGGTGCCGTGGGAGATATACCTCTTCCCGTGAGGCCTCTTCTCCAGCAATAACGGTCTTATTGCCTTTCGGCGGGAGGAAACTCCTTTCCGCTCTCGGCAATGAAGCCTGTCGCTCAGCCTTTCCCTGACCTTCAGGCTTAAAGGAATAACTTTTTCCTGCCCGCTGGATCTATCCTCGCTCATGCGAAGCTACGATCGTCCCTGCCCTAGTCGGAGGAAGACCTCCAACTTGGAGCATGGCTCGGATTTTTAGTCCTTTAAGAGATCTTCTCAAGACCCTTTTACGACAGGCCTCGGATTGTATTCCGCCTTGGGTCTTCTGCTCACTCTGGCCACGGCCAGTGTGTAAGCAATCTTCTTGGTCTCTTACTACTCCCCCCTTTCTAAGGAAGAGGGGAAGGCAACATTCAGGCTCGCTCCTGAGTTGTTGGCTAGACTCAGAATCTGAGGATCCCGACCCTTCGGTCCGATTCATTCAAGATTTCGAGTCTCCATTCTGTGTCTGATGTCCCAAGACCTTCTCTTTCTTGCCAGTAAGGAATCGAGAGGTTAGCGCTGGGAACAGCTGCAGTTTGGCCTCAGTTGCAGCCGATTTGGGAACACAAGGAGGACATGGGGGGGAGAGTCACCAGTATACCTCTTCAGCCCGGACTCAAGGACATTCATCTCGACCTGTCTTCAGACCCTCCCCCGTCACGTCGCCCTACAGCACGATGTTGGATACATCACAACGTCCCTCGCCTTCGAGTAATACTACTCTGTGACGCAGGTGCTACAAGCTGGAGTCTGGAAGCGTCTGATGACCTTCGCAGCCCGCTTCCTGCAGGGCGTGACCCACAGGAGTCTCGATACGTTTTCTATCTCTCTGTGGTGGCTACACAACAGCTGGTCTAACCTCAGGCTCCTTTTTGGACAGGTAGCAGAAGGTTGAGGGCATTGTTATCAGGTTTTAGTCTGCATGAATGAAAGAAGTATGTCAGGCCCTTACTTCTTTCTTCATCATCCCCTCTACGGGGAAGCAGCATCCTGGTCTCTGCATAGCTGACCTCGAACCTCTGCAGGTAAACCATGCTTCCTTGTGTTCCGAGTATTGAGTCAATACTGTCGCGTCCCCCATACCCTGACGAGGTGGTATCGGGAACGTCCTAACCCAGAGTTCCTTCTGGAACTCCAGGTCAACTGCCTAGGACGGGTCACACTTCTTTCTTCACACACAAGCTTACGTAGGCCACATGGTTCCTTGCAGAGCAAGGAACTTGTGAGGTGCAGGGACTCCTTTTCTCGAGTGCGACTCACTCGGATTCTGAGTCCTCGGGTAAAGCCAAAGCCAGTATGGCTGGGGACTTTCCACCCTTCCTAAGGGATAAGTCACTCTTTGTAAATAGCGTGGTTTGTATTTCGGTTACGGAACAAATGACAAATTCAAAGATAATTTGTATTTTTCCTAACCATACAAACCTTAGCTATTTATACATATTTGCCCGCCAGCCCTGTCCCCCAAGACAAGTCCTACCTCTAAGTGAAAGTGAATATTCACCTGTGTGTGAGGGGGAGGAGGGGTAGCTAGCTACCACTCCCCTACCCCCCCCGCTAACTAGCGCGGGGGTAATACACCCTCGTTAAATTCTAATGGCTCGCCATTTCAGCTACGCTAAAAGTAATAACCCTTTGTAAATAGCTAAGGTTTGTATGGTTAGGAAAAATACAAATTATCTTCGAATTTGTCATATTTTATGAAAGAATTTCTTTGATAGTCTTCGTACTGTTTTCAAAGATGAACTAACGTTTAGTTTATTTATGCTACGCAGTTGTTGACGTTCAGGACGTTCAACATGCGCTCTATCGTTACGATAGAGAGAGAGTGTATCATGGTTTCACTTTGCAGTAAGAGTAAATCGATTCTGACGTTTTGTTCATTCTTTCTTAGCTTAAATGTTTTAAATTCTATTTTAAAGGAACTTTTTATTTGAAAAACCTTTCAGTTTTTTCCTTTAGTCAAATAACATGTTTTTTTGACGAAATATAATTGGGCTCTTCTCTTAGGTGCGAAATCAAGAGAAAAAGAGAGAGAGAGGAGAGAAAACGTTCCGTTCAAGCGGGTAACGTTGTTCTCGAGTTACTCTCGTCCCTAGTCTCTGTACGGGGAGGAAGGATAAAACGTTTTTAGTTTTTTATTCTCGTCCCCAGGCTATGTGCGGTGAGAGATTGAAAACGTAGTTTATATGAACTAGTGTTTAGTCTCTTTCCCAGCCACTGATTTTTTTATCTTAAAATATGTTTTCTGTTTTTTGCTGGTATTAATGAGCTTGCATTATACGACTGATTTCGCAATTACTACCTTTTAATGAAGGGTAGAATTGCGTGTTTCAGGTAGAAATCAGTAAAAGTTTCGATTTCAGTGAAATAAGTGCAAAACAGAAAATCGAAGTGATAAAGTGATATGCGCAAAGTGTTACAGTGTTGCGTCCGAGGGTTCGTCTGTTCGTGCCTGTCGTTCACCTAGTCCGGGACCTCTTGCATGCTCCCAAGCCCAGGGGAGAAGTAATGTCAAACGACTTATGGGTTCGAGAGGCCTTGATCAACGAACAGACGTTTTCCCTCTATGGTATCGGGTGTATCTTACCAAGATCTCCCCTACCATAAGACGAGAGAGACGTTGTTTCTCCTCGTCATCCGAAGGCTTTTCGCATAAGAAACCTGTCACAAGGTTTCGAAGCCCTTAAGCGAAAGTCAGTCCTTTCAGGACAGGTCCAGCGTCCTGGTTACAACTATTAGGACAGCTCTGACCCTATGCAGTCATCGGATAACTGCTCGCCGCCTAACAAAAGCGTAACACAGACTCCGAGAGTCTTTTTTTGTTGGCAAAGTGTTGCGGTCACAGACGTTACCCTCGTCTCTTACCACAACCATTTCCGTTGATCCTTAATGGGTTGTATGGCAAGACCAGCAGTATATGCTTGCCTCCCTTATGGAAGACTATTCTGCCGATTAGTCCGTTGAGTCTAGCCGTTTATCTCATCGATATCCGTGCTTTCAGCCAACCTAACTTTCCTTTGTGCTTACTGTTGACGTTGGCGTAGCTTAGTCACGTCAGTCAGGTTGTTTAGAACCACACTCGATGCGGTCTCGTGTGGTTTTTCAGCCGCATTTGGACGTTAGGCCACTTGCTGATGCTCCTGTTGACGTTCAAGACGTTCACTAACAATCGGAGTTGACTTGTTTTGACGCTGTGCGTCAACCTCCGCATTCTAGAGTTGTTTTGACTACTCAGTCTAGGCAGTCAAAGCAGTCTCGAGTGGACGCTGTGCGTCCTCACGCACCTGTTGTGGTTGACAGTTCAGTTGTTGACAGTTCACAGACTGTCAAGCAGTTACATGACGTTGCGTTCTGGTCCGCTACTAATGCACCAGTGAGTGTGGACTCTGCTTGTAAAGCATTGCCACCACGGTAGGTCTCTCCCTTGCTTGAGACTCAGCTTTTATCGGACAAGGTTCCTGTAGATGAGGAAGTTGCTGTTCCCCCTCCTACTGATATTCCCTTGAGGACTCTGTCAGATGGAGAGGAGCCTAAAGCTGCTTAGCCCCCTATGGACTTTAATTAAATCATGATGATTTTTTTAAGGATCTTTGTCCGGATCTTTTTGTAACTGCTGCTCCTCGTTCGCCTAAACGTCAGAGCTTACACTAGGCCTAGCTACTTTGAAGCCGTTGTTTTTAAGCTAGTGCTCTCTCGCTCTCCTAGAGAGCTTTACGTTGGCTAGGCGACTGGTTGTCACCAGGAGGAGTTTGGGGGATACAGCCTTTGCTTTCCCTTCTTTTAAACTGGTTTATAGAGCGAGAGTCTGATATGACACGAGAGAAGTTCTCGGCTTGGGAGTTCATGCCTCTGCCCAGATAGACTTCTCAATTCTCGTAGACTCTCCCTGGCGCCTGGCCAGGAGACGCTCCAAGTTTTTTACAGGTCAACTTCACAGCTGTTTTCGAGCCTTTGAAGTTTTGCTGTACAATTATGTCATGCATAACAAGGCTTTCAGGGATGGTAAGCGGTACCGCCTCAGTCGCTAACCCCGTCTGTTGCCGCACCTGCTCCCGTAGACCCTAAATGGGCTTTGCTGCAAGACATGCAGTCCAAGCTTGCGTTCTTGATAGAGGACTTTAATGCGGAGAAGGTTGCTACCGAACCTTCTGGCCAACAACCTTCCAACCGGTCGGTTGTGCGCCCTGTTGACGCTGAGGTAACCTACTCGCGTCTGCCAGTTGAGGTGGTTCCTCCACCGATGCGACCCAGTGTGGGTTGCCAGCCGCATGTTGACGTTAAGCGACGCTCGGAGGTGGTTGTTGACGTTCAGGACGTTCAACAACCAGCAGAGGTGACTTGTTTTGACGCAGTGCGTCAACCTCAGCAACCCGGTAGGGTGTTGACTGCACAACCCAGACGGTCTAGACAGTCTCAGGTTGACGCTGTGCTTCCTCGCGCACCCATGGTTGTTGACAGTTCACAGACTGTGCAGCAGTTCCATGATGTTGCGTCCGGCTCCGTCACGCATGCACCAGTGCGACCGGACTCAGCGAGCCAGACGTTGCCCACTCCGTTGCCGTTTCCTCATCAGTTTTCGGATGAGGAACCCTCTGATGAGGACGTTGCTGAACAACAAGACGATCAGCCCCCAGAATAGATCAAGCCCTGCTATCCATCCAGAAGATGCTGAAGAAGGAACGCTGCTCAGTCAGGCTGTGGATGAGTCTGGTAGGGACGCTGTCATCCATGGAACAATTTGTGTCACTAGGAAGACTACACCTCCGTCCTCTTCAATACCATCTAGCTTTTCACTGGAAAAAGGACAAGACGCTAGAAGCGGTCTCGATCCCGGTTTCCGAAAAGATAAAGTCTTGTCTGACTTGGTGGAAGGACAATATCAACCTAAGAGAGGGTCTTCCCCTGGCTGTTCAGACTCCCAACCACGTTCTCTTCTCGGACGCATCGGACGTGGGCTGGGGCGCGACACTAGACGGTCGGGAATGCTCAGGATTGTGGAACTCGAGTCAGAGGAGCATGCATATCAACTGCAAGGAGCTGTTGGCAGTACATCTGGCCTTGAAAAGCTTCAAGTCTCTCCTTCGAGGCAAAGTGGTGGAAGTTAACTCGGACATCACCACGGCCTTGGCGTACATTTCCAAACAATGAGGTACCCACTCACTGACGTTGTACGAGATCGCAAGGGACCTGCTCATCTGGTCAAAAGGTCAAGACATCTCCCTAGTAACGAGGTTCATCCGAGGCGACTTGAACGTCATAGCAGATTGTCTCAGTCGGAAAGGGCAAGTAATTCCAACTGAATGGACCCTCCACAAGGATGTGTGCAGGAGACTTTGGGCCACTTGGGGTAAAACCATCCTTAGATCTCTTTGCAACCTCGCTGACCAAGAGGCTTCCAATCTATTGCTCTCCAGTCCCGGACCCAGCAGCAATACATATAGATGCTTTCCTCCTAGATTGGTCACATCTGGATCTCTACGCATTCCCACCGTTCAAGATTGTCCACAAGGTACTGCAGAAGTTCGCCTGTCACGAAGGGACAAGGTTGACGTTAGTTGCTTCCCTCTGGCCCGCGAGAGAATGGTTCACCGAGATACTTCGATGGTTAGTAGACGTTCCCAGTAGTCTTCCTCTAAGGGTAGACCTTCTACGTCAGCCACACGTAAAGAAGGTACTCCAAAGCCTCCACGCTCTTCGTCTGACTGGCCTCAGACTATCGAAAGACTCTCGAGAGCTAGAGGCTTTTCGAAGGAAGCAGCCAGTGCGATTGCTAGAGCAAGGAGAGCGTCTTCCATTAGAGTCTACCAATCGAAGTGGGAAGTCTTCCGAGACTGGTGCAAGTCAGTTTCTGTATCCTCGACCAGTACCTCTGTAGCTCAAATAGCTGTTTTTCTCTTATACCTGAGAAAAGGACGATCCCTTTCAGCTCCCACTATCAAGGGCTACAGAAGCATGTTGGCATCGGTCTTCCGGCATAGAGGCTTAGATCTTTCCAAACATAAAGATCTGCAAGACCTTCTTAAGTCTTTTGAGACCACCAAGGAGCGTCGTTTGGCTACCCCTGGATGGAATTTAGACGTGGTACTAAGATTCTTCATGTCAGACAGGTTGGAGCCGTTACAATTAGCCTCCCTGAAAGATCTCACGCTTAAGACTCTTTTCCTGGTATGCTTAGCCTCGGCTAAAAGAGTCAGTGAGATTCATGCCTTCAGCAAGAACATCGAATTTTCGTCAGAAAAAGCCACTTGTTCGCTGCAACTTGGTTTTCTAGCCAAAAATGAGCTGCCTTCTCGGCCTTGGCCTAAATCTTTCGATATCCCCAGCTTATCGGAGATCGTAGGCAATGAACTAGAAAGAGTCTTATGCCCTGTTAGAGCTCTTAAGTTCTATTTAAAGCGTACTAAACCTTTACAAGGCCAATCTGAAGCTTTATGGTGTTCAGTTAAGAAACCATCCTTGCCTATGTCAAAGAATGCTTGGTCAGACTTTATCAGATTGTTAATACGAGAAGCTCATTCACATCTGAGTGAGGAAGACCGAACTTTGCTTAAGGTGAAGACGCACGAAGTTAGAGCTGTAACAACTTCCGTGGCCTTTAAGCAAAATATATCTCTGCAAAGTATAATGGACGCAACCTATTGGAGAAGCAAGTCAGTGTTCGCGTCATTTTACTTGAAAGATGTCCAGTCTCTTTACAAGAACTGCTACACACTGGGACCATTCGTAGCAGCGAGTGCAGTAGTGGGTGTGGGCTCAACCACTACAATTCCCTAATTCCTTATCCTTTTAATCTGTCTCTTGAAATGTTGTTTTTTTATGGGTTGTCCGGAAGGCTAAGAAGCCTTTCGCATCCTGGTTGATTTGGCGGGTGGTCAAAGTCATTTCTTGAGAGCGCCTAGATTAGGGGTTTTGATGAGGTCCTGTTGTATGGGTTGCAACCCATGATACTTCAGATCCTAGGGGTCGATCAGCATCCTAAGAGGATCGCGAGGCTCCGTAAGGAAGACGTACTTAAAAGGCAGAGTAATTGTTCAAGTCGACTTCCTTACCAGGTACCTATTTATTTTGTTTTTGTTATTTTGATAACTTCTAAAATGAAATAAAAAACTCTTAGCTCATAAAAGTGTAAACATATATTACTGGTCTCTACCCACCATCCTGGGTGTGAATCAGCTATATAATCACCGGCTAAGTTAAATATTGAAAAATGTTATTTTGATTATAAAATAAATTTTTGAATATACTTACCCGGTGATTATAAATTAAATGACCATCCCTTCCTCCCCAATAGAGACGCAGTGGGATGAGGAGAAAATTGAGTCTTTGTTTACATTGAGAGCTGGGTATCTGGTCGACAGATGGCGCTGTTGGGCACACCCGCAACCTGTGTAGCGATCGCTGGCGAGTTTTTCCGTAGAGTTGTCTGTCGAGCAACAGAGTTGCAGCTATATAATCACCGGGTAAGTATATTCAAAAATTTATTTTATAATCAAAATAACATTTTACTTATGGTTAAGTTATACAGTAGTAAAATAAATGGCTTAGCGAAAAGAAGACTGTTCCTTGGTGTTTGTTTCTATGTGGATATAATCTTTTAAGTCACTTTTGTGGGTTTACTCTTATGTCGTTTAGCAACGGCCGTCAGCGCTCTACAGTGCTTCGGCGCGCCCCTTCACCTGCTCGCCCTCATAGACGGCAGCAACATCATGCGCCCACGCGCCAACGCTTTTCTGCGCGTCAGCACTCTCTTGCGCCCAGGGTCGCCTATGCGCCCTGCGCTCATACGCCCAGGGTCGCCCACACGCCCAGGGTCGCCCACACGCCAGCGCCCTCCTGCGCGCTTGCACTCTCCTGTGCGCCCACGATGTCCTGCGCGTCAGCGCTCTCCTACACGCCAACACTCACCTATGTGCCAGCGATCTCCTGCGCGCCAGCACTCTCCTGTGCGCCAGCGCTCTCCTACGTGCCAATTCTCTCCTGTGCACCAGCGCGCGCCAGCACTCACCTGCACGTTAACGAGTTCCTGTGCGCCAGCACTCACGATGTGCCAGCACTCACGGTGCACCATCGCTCTCCTACGCGCTCGTGCCATCCCACGTCTACGCGCGTGCAACCAACACGTGTAATCCAGCGCTCACCTGCGCGCCAGTGCTCTCCTAAACATCCATGCTCTCCTGCATGCCAGGTCTCTTCGGCGCGTAGGCACCAACATGTGCCCGCACGCGCACGTCAACATTCGCCTGCACGCCAGCTCTCCCCTGCATGCCAGCTCTCACCTGCACGCCAGCTCTCGCCTGCACGCCATCACTCGCCTGCGCGCCAATTTTCGCCCACGCGCGCCAACAGGCACGGGCGTAGGAACTACACCCGGCCAGATCACCATCGCCTCATTCCCCTCCCCGCAAACGCATTTCAGCATTTCAGGCAAAACAGAGGGGTTCAGGATCCCCAAACTGCCTTCTAAGGCGGACCCACCTATTACGGTGACTCCTTGTAGGGAACCTTCGGTCCCTTTCCCTTCAGGGGATCTGTCTGACATTGCATCAGTCAGTCAGCAGCCTTGGTTCAGTGCCCTAGTCAGACCTGTAACACAGGCATTCAAGCCTGCCCTGTCCGGCCGCTTGTCAGAGCAGCCTATAGCTCTAGACTTGCGACACAAAACCATGGTTTCCTCTACCCCTTTGAAGAGGAAAAGAGGAGTTTCCGATGCGGTCACTTCCCCGAGGGTAAAGCTAACTCCAAGCAAACCATCAAGGCTAGTCCCTCCTCTATCTCCCCAGGGATACTCTGTCTGATGAAGAGGGTACTCAACCCCCTTCTTCACTAAGGGAATCGCGTAAGGAGAGGCCCTCCTCCATTCCACCGTTGGAGGAAATCTCCCTTCACGCGGAGAGTTCCCCTCAGTCAGAGATCAGGAGAGAGGCAACACACAGGCCTTCGATGTCTGAGTCTTTATCTCTTTCCTCGGAAGGAGTCCAAAGACTCCAAGACTCTGCCAACGTCTTCTGCTAGGACTACAAGAATGGAGACGGCCAGCCACTTGAGGAATGTCCACGACTCACCCCAAGAAGAGCTCTTGGGGATGTAAGATGGAGACTTCGCTGCAAATCCAACATCAGGAGTAGAGCAACGAGTCAGATCATGCATTCTGGAAGGTTCTGACTCTGATGAGGGTTTTCAACAGGTTTTCCGACCCAGAGATACCCCCTTGAGAGGGCAAGGACATGGTCTTAGACCGCGTCTTTGGCACTCAGAAACCCTCAAAGACCAGTGCAGCCCTGCCTGGGTCTCTGGGGTTGAAGAGTACCAGGGATAAGATCGCCCGACAGCTCTCCGACTTTGCCTCGTCCAACCGTGCTGGCTCTACGAATAAGCTCCTCCCCCCTCCTCGTGTACAACAGTACTTTGAGATCCTGGAGGAGCCCAGTTCTGCTCTTCCACTTGACCACTCTCTGGAAGAGCTAACCAGGGGAATCCCTCTTGAGAGACTCTCCAGACGGCAGGTCTCGTTCTCGGCGGCCAAAGTCCTTAACCAGGAAAAGGTTACTAAGTATGCGATGCAAGCTACTTCGTGGCTGGACATCTGGTTAGGGACCAATGCTGGTACAATCCGAGGATATCTCCAAGGAGCATACCAGGAAGGCAATGGAGACCTTTCTCCTCTCAGGCACTCGCACGATCGAGTTTCTTGCCCACCAAGTTTCGAACTTGTGGGCAGACACCATCTTAAAACCTCGAGATGCAGTGTCTGAGAGGTTCCACCAACAGGTCCCCAGTGTCGAGATAAATAGGCTCAGACATTCCTCTCTAGAGGGAGCCCACCTGTTTGATCCTAAGGATGTGGAACTTGCTGCTGAGAGGTGGAGGAAGTCTCATCGAGACTCCCTCCTCCATAGGGCTTTGACATCCAAGCCCTATAAGCCTCCAGCACCTCAGCAGTCCCGTCCAACCAAGACCACGACGACGAAATCAGCAGCGAGGACAGTAGTGTCTAATAAGCCCTTTCCTAGTCAAAAAGCCCTCAACGGGAGGAAAGAATCCTAGAGGGACCAGCTGAGGCCGCAAACACTTGGATAGGCACTCCCCCTGCATCTCCACCAGTGGGGGGATGCCTACATAGTTTCTCAGACAGGTGGAAGCAACTCGGGGCCGACTCCTGGACAATCTCTGTGATTCGTCTAGGATATCGCGTCCTGTTCATAACATCTCTCCCTCCCCTGATCAAGAATCCAGTGTCAATAGACTCCCATCCCATGGGATCGGCAGGGGGCAGGCCCTTCGGGCAGAAGTCCAGACCCTGTTGAAGAAGGGCGCTCTCCAAGAGGTCCATGACGGGTCCCCAGGCTTCTTCAGTCGACTCTTTCTTGTAAGAAAGGCCTCTGGAGGCTGGAGACCAGTCATCGACCTCTCAGCTCTGAACAAGTTTGTCAAACAAACTCCGTTCAGCATGGAGATGGCAGACACGGTCAGACTAGCAGTAAGATCTCAGGACTTCATGTGCACACTGGACCTAAAGGACGTGTACTTCCAGATCCCAGTCCATCCTTCTTCAAGGAAGTACTTAAGATTCAACCTAGACAACAGAAAGTACCAGTTCAAGGTGTTGTGCTAAGGTCTTTCCACAGCACCTCAAGTCTTCACCAGAGTGTTTGCCCTAGTGTCATCTTGGGCACACAGGATTGGCATCCGTCTCCTCTGTTATCTGGATGACTGGCTCATCCTAGCAGACTCGGTGTCAGCCCTTCTTCAACACCGAGATAAACTTCTGAGACTTTGCCAAGATCTGGGAATCATGGTAAATCTTGAGAAGTCATCCTTTCTTCCTACACAGAGGCTGGTATATCTAGGCATGATTATAGACACCAATCTCCACAAAGCCTTCCCATCAGACGACAGGATAAAAGGGCTGTGAAAGGTCGCAAGACCTTTTCTCAAAACGTGGTTACGTCGCCTCGGTCACCTTTCACCATTGGCCCGTCTAGTTCCCAATGATCGCCTCAGGATGAGATCCCTCCAGTGGCGACTCAAGTCTTGGTGGAATCAGACTCGCGATTCCCCGGACATCCGGATCCCCATGGGATCAGCGGAACTGACAGACCTCCAGTGTTGGGTGGCAGACGAGAACCTAAGAAAGGGAGTGGATCTTCTCGTCCTCCCCCCGGATTTGATGCTGTTCTCAGACGCTTCAAAAAAAGGGTGGGGGGGCCCACGTGCTGCACCACACGACCTCAGGCCTCTGGTCAGAGTCAGAAGAGTACCTCCACATAAATATCCTAGAGATGAAGGCCGTCTTTCTGGCCCTTCAACAGTTCCAACAGTTCCTGGCGGGCCACTCAGTGGTGGTGATGAGCGACAACACCACAGTTGTGGCTTACGTCAACAAGCAAGGAGGTACTTTTTCGCAGCACCTATCCCATCTAGCAGTAGAGATACTGAGATGGGCCGAAATCCACTCGATACCACTATCGGCACGCTTCATTCCTGGCAAAATGAATTTGCTCGCCGACAACCTGAGCAGAGCATCTCAGAAGTGAGTACCGAGTGGTCTTTGGATCATCTAGTAGCCAACAAAGTCCTGACTCTGTGGGGTTCTCTGATAGTGGACCTCTTCGCAACGGCCCTGAACTTCATGCTCCCGTTGTATTGTTCCCCAGTCCTAAATGCCAAGGCTCTCTGGCAAGATGCTTCCAACAATGGTGGGACAACATCAACGTTTACACCTTTCCCCTGTTCTGTCTGATGAGGAGGGTACTCAACAAGGCCAGAACATCGGTCAATCTTTCTATGACCCTCATAGCTCCGCTATGGCATCCCGCAGAATGGTTTCTGGACCTTCTGCAACTCCTAACGGAGCCGCCAAGAGAGCTCCTTCCACGACACAATCTACTCAAACAACCACATGCCAACATATTCCACAAAGCTATAGCTTTGCTACAACTTCACGCCTGGAGACTACCCAGCATCTCCTCTCTGAGAGAGGATTTTTGCAACAAGTTGCGATTAGGATGTCTGAATACCTGCGAAAGTCATCACTAGCAGTCTACCAAGCAAAGATAGTCTTCTGTGGTTGGTGTCGTGGAAGGGGTATCTCTCCACTCGATGCCACTATTCCAGCAATAGCGGAGTTCCTCGTGTATTTGCGCGAAGAAATGCGCCTATCAGTCTCGGCAGTAAAAGGCTATCGCTTAGCCTTAAGCCTCGCCTTTAGACTGAACGGAATGGACATTTTTTCATCGCTAGAACTTTCCTTACTCATACGGAGTTATGAACTTACCTGTCCTCAGTCAGAAGTAAGACCTCCCTATGAACCATTACACCTGGCAACTGATCGCCACCTAACTTGGAAGACGGTGTTCCTGCTAACTTTAGCCTCGGCCAAACGAGTCAGTGAACTTCATGGTCTCTCATACGACATCGCCCATTCAAGGGAATGGGGAGAGGTAACGTTCAGCTTCGTCCCTGAGTTTATTGCTAAGACTCAGAATCCGGGAGTAGTGGATCCACGATTCGACTCCTTCCGGATTTCTAGTCTCTATTCTGTAACAGATGACCCAGACCATCTCTTACTATGCCCAGTGAGGAGTTTGAGGCTGTATCTTAGGAGAACAGCCATAACCCGTCCCCGTGTGCCTGCACTATTCGTCAGCACAGGAAGGACCAAGAGGAGGGTCACCAAGAACACCATCTCAGCATGGATTCGCAAGGTCATAGGCCATGCATTGAATCCAGACCTTTCTCCTTCACATCGCCCCAGAGCTCATGATGTCAGGGCATTCAAGAGAAACTTCTCAGTGAGGCAGGTTCTTCAAGCTGGGGTGTGGAAATATCAAACAACATTCACATCCCACTACCTGCAAGACGTGACCCACAGGAGACTCGATACGTTCTCTATCGGTCCTGTGTTGGCTGCACAACAGCTGGTTTAAGACGTCAAGCTCCTTGGACAAGTAGCAGAAGGATGAGGGCATTGTTACCCAGTTTTAGTCTGCATGAATGAAAATGTTTGACGGGCTCTTATTCTTTTCTTCATCCTCCGCTCTTTTGGGGAAAGCAGCATCCTGGGTTCTCTGCACAGCTGACCTCAAACCACTGCAGGTAAACCATGCTCCCTTGTGTACCTAGTATTAAGACTAATACTGTTGCGTCCCCATACCTTGGGGAGGTAGCATTGGGAAAGTCCTGGTTACACAGTTTTTCCTTCTAAAGAACTCGCAATAACTTTACCTGGACGGTCACACTTCTATATACCTCAACACACAGCTTACGTAGCAAGGTTTTAGCAAGGTGCAGGGACTCCTTATTTTTGAGTACTGACATACTCAGATAAGGAGCCCCCGGGTAAAGCCAAAAGCCAGATTGTCAGGGACGTCCTCCCTACCTAATGGGTGAGTCACCTATTTTAAATAGCGTGGTTTGTATTCCAATTACGGAACAAATGACAAATTCGTAGATAATTTGTATTTTTCCTAACTATTCAAACTTTAGCTATTTAAGCAAACTTGCCCGCCAGCCCTATCCCCCCTGAAATCCTACCTCCAAGCAAAGTGAGCTCAATCACAGGTGTGTGAGTGGGGCGCGGTAGCAAGCTAACCTCCCCTACTCCCGCTAACTAGTGTTATGGGTAGTTAACCCTCGCTAAATTTTAATGGCTCGTCATTTCAGCTATGCCGAAAGTAATACCCTTATTAAATAGCTAAGGTTTGTGTTGTTAGGAAAAATACAAATTATCTACAAATTTGTCATTTTACTGGGATGAAGTATGTACAGTATGATGAATATTTGATATTTTTTCTGAAGTATGTAAAATATGATGAATCTTTGATTATGCTGTGCTGAAGTATGCAAAACAGGATGAATCCTTTATATGGAATTCTTGCACTTTTAAAGAAGAATGTTATACACTAGTTCATGAATACTGGACAATAGTTTATTGTTTTAAACATAAGACTTACCCGGTAGTTACATATATAGCTTATGTCTCTGACGTCACGGCAGAAAATTCAAAACTCGCGCCAATCGCCAATTGGATAGCCAGGTGTACCCCCCTTGCGCCCTAGCGAGGTACCTGGGAACCATTCCAGGAACCCTCATATATTCTCTGCCGTCGCTAGCGGCGACACATGATTTCTGCTCTCGTCAGTATTGATCTTATTTTGGTGAAGTACAAAACTTTGGTTGTTGACTCCCGCTTGTTTTTGATCTCGCTTTGGATATTCTTTAATTTGATTTGGATTAGAAGATTTTTTACCTTTGCTTGTCTGATTTCTCTTTAAATTTTCAAAATGGCCACCCCCCCCCCCATAACTTTTAGGTTATGTGTGAGTAGTGGGTGTAAGACCCAAATGGCAAAAGCTTCACTTGACCCTCATTCTCTCTGTGTTGCTTGCAGAGGTAAAGAGTGTGATTTAAGAGATTGCTGTGATGAGTGTGTTCTACTATCAGAGCATGAATGGATTGAGTTTGATAGGTACAGACGTAAACTCAAAAGGGATAGATTGAGACGGAGTTCTTCTCGCTCTTCTAAAGAATTTTCATCTTCCCATGTCATTAATCCTGTTCATTCCCCTATAGTGGTAGATACTGATCCCACTATTGCAACTGCGAATGAGCCGTCACTCAAAGATATGTTAGTGGGGATTCAAGCGATGGGCGCTAAAGTGGAATCGCTTGCTGCGGATAGAACACAGCTGATGGCCGATGTAAGGCAGTTGAAAGGTGAAAGTGATAAAAGTGCAGTGGAGGGTGCGCCTGCTCGTGTCTGTTGTCCTCCTAGTCCTAGACCTCTTCCAAGCTCCCCAACCCTTGGGAGAAGGAATGTCGAAAGGCGAAAGGAGACGAGAGGCTTGAATACACGAGCAGACGTCCCCTCGAATGTACCCCCACACACTCACCTGTAGGCGCCTGATCTGCCCTGAACAAAGAAGGTTCCCCCTACAACATCTCTCCCTTGGGAAGGAGGCACCAACTTCTTACACTTCAAGGACTTACCTCGTCCCCTACTTTGGGTAGGGGAGAAGAATGCACTCAACCTGCCCCCTCTCCTGCCGACGTCGCAGGGGAAGACATGCTAGTTTCCCTCGGAGACCTCTTCGAATCCGTCTTCATCGCGCCGCATTTCCCCCATCGGACCTCGCGCCAACCGGCACATCCGGGACACGGGTCTGACGGCGAACTGGCTTTGACAAGAAAGCCCAACACGAATACCCGGCTCTAGGCCCAGGACAACGGCGATCGTACTCCAAAGCACACACAGAGATCGCTAGACCCAAGCATAAAGCAAGGCAAAGCACTAAAACGCCAATAAAAGCACAAAGGAACGATCCTAAAAGAACACAGATAAGGCACTAATCACTCGTGAAGGAATCGAGACCATGTAGTAACTACATAGTAACGCGCACAAAGGGGGTCGTACAGAGAATGAGGAGCGGTGTGTGTGAACACAACGCGACCAGAAAACATACTGACGAGGTAGAGATCGTCGCCACATGGCTGACCTCGGGCATTGCCCCAGGTCACGTTCTCTTCTGCTAACGGGTCACGTTGGATATAGTAGGGTAAACTACGCAAAATTCTGGTCGTTAGAGAGGAGCCACCAGTGACTCCTAAGCAAAGTGTTTCGAGGTAAGTATGTTAGGAAAAATACAAATTACTTAAAATTTGTGATGTTAAGCGTTTTTCGTCGTCTTCGGATGACCCCTTGCCTAAAAGAGGACCTATGATAAGGCCTACCGACGTCCTGCTAGTTCTCGTCCTGGATGTAGTCACTGGGATACACCAGAGACGTTTGAAAGTCCTCTGATTAAACGTCCTTATAGGACGTTGGATGCTTCCAAGGATCCTCCAATGCAGTCAGGACCAGGCTTAACCTCATTCCAGGCGCCAGCGCAGCGTTCAGACTGGTTTTCACCTTCCAGGTGCTCTATTCCACTGAGCGATGAGGAGAACGTTGTGATTTCATCACCGGTTTCACAACGTTCAGATCCTAATTTTGCTATGCTGAAAGACATGCAAAACAGGCTCTCGTCGTTTATGCAGAACTACCAGCATAGCGACAAACCTCAAACCAGCACATGTGACAGTTTTGGTCAGGATCGAGACAGCGAGCTGGCTGTTCTACAAGTTTCGAAACGTCCCGCAGGACGTGTGCTCGAACGCCCTCATAGTAGAGGATCTAAGCTTCCTACTAGCCTCTATGAATGTCCTTTAGGAAGTGATTGGGAACGTTCTCCTAAGTCCACTGTTGACAGCCCCTATAGAGAACACGAACGCCCTTATAAGCACAAGGAGATCCTGTCAGAGCGTGTGCTCAAACGTCCTTCAAAGAAAGACGTTGGATGTCCTGTGAAATGTGTTATCGAACGTCCTTCCAAATGTGCTGCTGAACGTCCTGAGAAACAGGCTGCCATTCGTCCTTCGAAGCAGGCTGTCGAACGTCCTTCGGAACAGGCTCCTGAACATCCTACGGTGTAGTGGTTTGTGGACTGTGGCCAGAAGTAGCACCGAACTGCCTATTATCCGAATGCCGACCACAACCCGACGTTCACTACACAACAGACATACAACGGTGGAATACCCAAAAACCTAAGTAACAGTTCAAGAGAATGGAGCACTGGGCACCACCCCTTGATTTATAATGGGCAAGGGGACCCAGCTAGATCCTGATTACCCCTTTGCTTCTCCTGCCTTTAGCTTGCTGATCATAAGTAAAAGTATAAGAACATCAGGTGAAAGGGAATATCGTAATTAATAACGGGACACAGTGTGGGAGGAAAGAATTATGATAAATTACAGTACTTATGAGAGATTAAAAACAGTGGCTGAGGAAAAGACACCATGGTGTAAGGAACTGAAATGAGATGCTGTATTCATAAAAACACAAGAAAAAAATATTTATTTGTAAATATTTATCTGTCAGTTCCAATAACCAAATTTAGGGCAAAATTATCAGCCCTTTACACTCCACAAATAACAAACAAACAAGAAATTACCCATAAGAAAATATAAATCTGTGAAAATACTGTACTGCAATACTTTCCCCTGAATCAATACTGTCCCTTCAATATCCAGTTCACCACTAAGCTGCAATGTCACTTAAAATTTATCAAATTCTGAACAGTACGGCCGCATACGATGCCGTGCAGATCCCTGCGGGCGCACAATAACAATGTCTCGAAAAGTTTGTCAACAACAGTAGAACCTAAATCTCTCACTCTTGGAAGGGGTTTTGAATAAGTCTGAATTCAGACTAACTCCGAACAGTCAGTCTCCTCCTAACATCTGAATTCATTTCTTGGGCCTCTGCCCAGATATGCCATTTCAATAGCTCCTGTAAACTATTAATGTCTATGACACACACTCATGTAGCGAAGTTCTTCCCCGTTACTTCGCACATCGAAACTAAATATCTATTAACTTTACTGTGTTGACTGTCGAACACGAGCAATCCCCAATGACCTTATAATACATTGGTTGTGGTGTTATTCAGTTAAACACTTGATGGGACTTACAGTTCACAGGCAATGTAATATGTATACAGAGCAGCATCAAAGACCACTACACACTGGTAACAGGCCATCAACCACATTCATAATTGTTATGAGCAGTACTAGATGGATACTCTGTTTCTATATACATACACTAGTCTCATGAGTAAACTTCCCTTACACTCCCTACTGAGTGTAGGGGCTGCTGTCAATACCTGGAAAGGAATAATAACAGATAAGATATTTTTTTGGAAAGAGGGCTTGAGGGATACAATAAAAAATACAATATAAATAAAACAACATTTTTTTTATACACACAAACCATTAAAGTTTTCTTAGACACAAAACCTTATATATTGCAATGGAACAGGCTGCCGAGCGTCCTTCGGGACAGGCTGCCGAACGTCCTGCGAAACAGGTTGTCGAACGTCCTACATTTCAGGACGCTCTTCACTCATCAGATTATTTTAGTGAACGTCCTCCAGGTCGTGTTTCCGAACGGAAAACAGTTGAACAAGTCGCTGAACAACAAGTGGTTCGCAGCGTCGAACGCTTATCAGGAATTGACGGCAAGCGCTTTTCAGGATATGATCTGGAACACCCTATCCCTTACCATATTTCGGATGTTAGTCTGGATTACGATAATGAGGCTCACTCTTTACAAGAGGACATTGATGCAGTTCAAGTTCAGGAACTCTTTGACTCCGATCAAGTTGACCGCGAGCGTTCAGCTGAGCCGCAAGCTTCACGCCCGCTTGATGTTTCTCATAATGAGCCTGTTTCCATTGCTGTCGGTACTCATGATATTTTTGAAAAGGAGACTGCTTCCAACACTGCTGCTCCCGAAGGAACGTTGCCAGAGAAAGATATAGAAGGCCAGCTTTCTCCTATGGAGTTTGATGAAGTGTCGGATGACGAGGACTCTGTCTCTTTTCGTCATTCTGCTGACTTGAAGAAACTGATGAAAGTTTTTACAGAGGAGTTCTCTTGACATTTTTGTGCCAGTGGCTCCCCGTTCGCCACCGTCTGAGTTTACTCTTGGGAAGGCCTCTAAGAAAACTCGCTTTACTAAGGTGGTGTTATCGCGCTCATCTAAGAGAGCTCTTAAATTGATGGGTGACTGGTTGCAGTCTAAGAAAGCCTTAGGAAAAGCAGCTTTATCCTTTCCTCCGGCTAGACTGGCCTCCAGGTCTAGTATCTGGTACGAGACAGGAGAAGTTCTCGGCTTGGGGATACCTGCCTCTGCCCAGGGAGATTTCTCAAGCCTCGTAGACGCTCCTCGTCGGTCGGCCATGAGAAAGACCAAGATATTCTGGTCTACTTCGGAAATGGACAACCTGCTCGAAGGCATATTCAGAGCCTTCAAAGTTTTTAACTTCTTAGATTGGACTCTCGGAGCTCTGGGTAAAAAAGTTGATACTTTTAAAGAGGGGGATACCTCTGCCCTAGTCCATCTGATGTCCTGCATGGACAAGGCTTTGCGGGATGGATCCAACGAACTAGCAGCGCTGTTCTCTGCTGGCATCCTTAAGAAAAGGGATCAATTATGCTCGTTTCTTTCGCTGGGGGTTACTCCCTTCCAGAAGTCCGAGCTATTGTACGTGCCTCTTTCTCCATTGTTGTTCCCTCAAGAACTAATCAGGGAGATATCGGCAGCCTTGGCTCAAAAAGCTACTCAGGATCTTGTCTCTAAGGCAGCCAGAAAAGCCCTTCCACCCTCATTTACCAGTCGCAAGCCTAAGGAAGAAACTTTTCCCAAGTTTTTGCAGCCCTTTCGAGGGAGATCTTCTAGCAGGGGTAGTTCCAGACTTGACGCTAGGAGGAGTAAGAGAAGAGGCTTTAGAGCAGGGCGAAGCAGGGTCTGGTTGCTGTTGCCTTCAGGCAGTAGGGGCCAGACTACTCAACTTCTGGCAAGCGTGGGAGAAGAGAGGAGCAGATCAGTGGTCTATCCAGATCTTGAAGGAGGGTTACAAGATCCCCCTTTCAAGGGGGGAGTCCTTTGGTCTTAGTTCCTGTAGATTTCTCTCCCAGGTACAGAGAGGAGGCAAAGAGACAAGCTCTATCGACTCAAGTGTCTCTTATGTTAAAAAAGGGGGCCATAGAGAAGGTACAGGATCCTTGTTCACCAGGTTTTTACAACCGTCTGTTCCTGGTACCCAAGACCTCGGGGGGATGGCGTCCAGTCCTGGACGTGAGCACGCTGAACAAGTTCATACTGAAGACGAAGTTTTCTATGGAGACTTCAAAATCAGTGCTAGCCGCAGTAAGGAAGGGCGACTGGATGGTCTCTTTAGACCTCCAGGACGCCTACTTCCACATCCCGATCCATCCGACCTTCAGACCTTACCTAAGGTTCGTCTTTAAGGGAGATGTCTACCAATTCAGAGCCCTATGCTTCGGCCTTTGCACAGCACCCCAGGTCTTTACGAAGCTCATGCTAAATGTAGCAAAGATCCTCTATTCAATGGGCATAAGAGCCTCACTGTATATCGACGACTGGCTTCTCAGAGCGCACTCATACGATCACTGCCTGAAGGATCTTCAGACAACATTGGACCTTTCAAAAGAGCTGGGTCTCCTTGTAAACAAGGAAAAGTCTCTCTTGGTTCCATCTCAAGAGATTCTCTATTTGGGAATGACGATTCGGAGTCAGACTTTTCGGGCTTTTCCGTCTCCTTTAAGGACGGAACAAGGCAGATTGAAACTTCAGTCATTTCCAAACAAAAATATGTGTTCAGCAAGGAAGTGGATGAGCCTAGTAGGAACCCTCTCTTCCTTGGAACAATTTGTTCCCCTAGGAAGGCTGAACATTCGCCCTCTCCAGTTCCATCTCAACAGCCATTGGAACAAGGAGAAAGACCTAGAAGCAATGTCCATTCCGATTACGAACACTATCAAAGACTGCCTTCGGTGGTGGGAAGAACCGAACAAGTTCCAGGAAGGTCTCGACCTATCACAAAAGAGCCCAGACCTTGTGTTATACTCCGACGCCTCGGACGCAGGATGGGGAGCAACCCTAAACAAGCTGGAAGCTTCGGGACTATGGTCAGTGAAAAAAAGTTTCTGCATATAAACCACAAGGAATTGTTGGCAGTTCTATTAGCCCTCAAAAGTTTCGAGGAATCAGTCACCAACAAAGTGGTTCAGGTTAATGCGGACAACACAACAGCATTTGCTTACATTACCAAGCAGGAGGGAACCCACTCGATATCTCTGTACGAGACGGCAAAGAATCTCCTTTTGTGGGCAAGAGAGAGGAACGTTATACTTCTAAAAAGGTTCATCGAAGGGGAGAAAAATGTAATGGCAGACAGCCTCAGCAGAAGGGGTCAGGTCCTACCGACAGAGTGGACACTCAACCTTCAAGTTTGCAAGAGCCTATGGCGCCTTTGGGGTCGTCCATGCATAGATCTCTTTGCAACCTCAAAGACAAAGAAGCTAGAGGCGTATTGCTCCCTGGTGCCGGATCCAGAAGCAGTCCATATAGACTCGTTTCTTATGGATTGGTCCAATCTAGATCTGTACGCCTTCCCACCATACAAGATCCTGTACAAGGTAGTTCAGAAATTTGTAACATCCAAAGGGACCAGGATGACCCTAGTGGCTCCCTATTGGCCGTCAAGAGAATGGTTCACAGAGGTACTGGAATGGGCGGTAGACACTCCAAGAATACTTCCATTAAGTGTAGATCTACTCAGACAACCCCACTTGGAAAGATTCCATCAAAATCTCCACGCTCTTCAGCTGACTGCTTTCAGACTATCGAAAGACTTATGAGATCTAAAGGCTTTTCGAAGGAGGCAGCTCAGGCCATTGCAAGAGCAAGAAGAACTTCGACTATCAAAGTCTATCAGTCCATGTGGGAGGTGTTCAGAGAGTGGTGTAGGGTTAACTCTCTTTCCTCATCCAGTACCTCTGTAGCTCAAATTGCGGACTTCCTGCTCCACCTTCGAAGGAAGTGCAATTTCTCCTCCTGTACTATTAAAGGTTATAGGAGCATGTTGGCAACTGTGTTCAGACATAGAAACCTTGACCTGTCCAACAATAAGGATCTGCAAGATCTTTTTAAGCCTTTCGAGACTACAAAACAACGAAAACAAGATTCTCCAGCCTGGAGTTTGCATATTGTCTTGAACTATCTTATGAGCGACAGGTTTGAGCCACTAGGTTCAACTTCTATGAAAGACCTTGCTATGAAGACTTTATTTTTGGTTAGTCTTGCAACAGCCAAAAGAGTGAGTGAAATACATGGGGTTAGCAGAAACGTTGGATTTCGTGATGGTAAAGCTGCCTGTGCCTTACAATTAGGCTTTCTTGCCAAAAACGAACGCCCTTCTCAACCTTGGCCCAAAGCGTTCGAGATTCCAAATCTTACGGATTTGGTTGGAGTAGAGTTGGAAAGAGTCTTATGCCCAGTAAGAGCTCTGAGATGCTACTTGGATAGAACGAAAGATATACGAGGCAATTTTGAAGCTTTATGGTGCTTGGTCAAAAAGCCCTCATTACAGATGTCTAAAAATGCCTGGTCATTTTTTATCAGGCTTTTGATTAAGGAAGCACATATTCATTGTAAACGAATCAGACCTTGGTCTTTTAAAGGTCAAGACTCATGAAGTCAGAGCAGTAGCAACGTCGGCAGCATTCAGACAGAACAGATCACTTCAAAGCATAATGGACACAACTTTCTGGAGGAGTAAATCTGTGTTCCCATCATATTATTTGAAAGGTGTTCGGACTCGTTACGAGGACTGTTACACTCTGGGTCTATTCGTAGCAGCGAGTGCAATAGTGGGCGAAGGATCCACCACTATGTTCCCATAATCCCAATAACCTTTTCTTCTCTTGGTACTTTTAATTGTTTTTTGTGGTTGTTTGTGGAGATTGTGTCAGTCTTCCACGATCATTGACTTTGTCAGGTGGTCAAATTTGTTCCTTGAGAGCGCCCGGAACGGGTTATTGGAGGAGGTTCTGTCATAATGAGGTATATACACCGGTTTGACAGTCCCTATGAGATCTTCAGCCCCCTGGGAGGACCGCTGGATCTCATAAGGCTAGCAGACATAATGAGGCAGAGTATCATTGAAGTCAGCTTTCTTATCAGGTACAAACCTTTAAGTTTGTTTTAATTAACTCTTAAGCAGAATTCCAGATATACTACCTGTCTCTAACCCTCCACCAAAGGTGTTAATCAGCTATATACATAACTACCGGGTAAGTCTTATGTTTAAAAATGGTATTTGTTCCGTAACCGAAATACAAACCAGGCTACAGTGAACCCTTGTTTATCGCGGTAGATAGGTTCCAGACCCGGCCGCGATAGGTGAAAATCCGCGAAGTAGTGACACCATATTTACCTATTTATTTAACATGTATATTCAGACTTTTAAAACCTTCCCTTGTACGTAGTACTGTTAACAAACTACCCTTCAATGTACAGAACACTTAATGCATGTACTACAGTACCCTAAACTAAAACAGGCACAAATATTAAAGGCGATTTTATATCATGCGTTTCCTAAACACGCCAAAAGGCACGATAAAAAATGGCAACCAATGTTTTGCTTACGTTTCTCTGATCATAATGAAGAAACAAACGCATTTACTGTACACATCTGTGTATAGGTTAGTTTTTGCATCGATTATATTGATTATTCAGTACAGTATGTTGATTTTGTTATTACCAATATGTATATATATATATGGGTTATGAAAAAAATCCGCGAAGTGGTGAATCCGCGATGGTCGAACCGCGAAGTAGTGAGGGTTCACTGTATTTACATTGGGTTTAACTTTTAGCGCAGCTGAAATGGCGAGCCATTAGAATTTAACGAGGGTGTATTACCCCCGCGCTAGTTAGCGGGGGGGGGGGGGGGGGGGGTGGGGGGGGAGTGGTAGCTAGCTACCCCTCCCCCCTCACACACAGATGAATGCTCACTTTCACTTTTGGCTTGGACTGTGACAGATGTCTCTGTCTTGGTCCTCTCTTGGCAGCCATTGTTTGTTTTGTCTTTACTTAATCGCTTACTACTCAATATATATGTAAACATGTTTTCATGTTTGTATATATATTTGAGTATAGAAATCAGAAAGTTTCCTTTTCAGAGTTGTGTGTGTAGTGTACGATATCTACGTGGAGTCCTCGGCAGTTAGGCCACCACGGCGTAATTTTATGGGTGGCGATCGAGTTTGACTTCGGTCTTTCTCTCTCTCTCTCTCTCTCTCTCTCTCTTGAGGTCGTTCACCCTTTTACTACGTGTCACTACGCCCTTGTAGCTTCCTTTCCGTGTAGGGGGGTTGCTACGCCGTACGTTTGTCTCAATTAGTTTATGAATCTAATTGTAGTTGTTAATTTTTCAGCTTGTAGAACAACACCTTTCGAGGTTTTCGTTCTTTCTTAGTGTTCATTCATTTTTAAATTACATAATTACATAGTTTCATAATTATAATTGTTATAATTCTGTTTTGGTTACAGCTCTCCTTCCGTGAGTGTAAGTGGTTGTGAGGGCACGTGCTTGTTGTGTAATTCTTGTTTCCTTTCCTCGGGATTCCTCTTCGGAGCCTTCCCGTGGGAATGAATGTGTACTAATGATTTTTGTTTTATTTTTGTACAGTTACCGATCTAGTTCGTTTCTGTAATATGGCAACGGTGTGAGCTGTCTTGTTGAGGCCTGGGGATTCGGCTGTTGCTGCCTCCCCCCTTGTATTTTCGTCAGGGGCGTGTCTCCTACTGGAAGTACTCCCGTGACAACGGACAGCTCTCCAGTTCATTTTAGAACTCTCAGGAGGCTTGCCTCCTTGGGCGGGTAACTTTCCTTCCGAGGAAAGTTTTTCCTGTCCAGGCTTGAGTTTTTCCCCTTTTGGGGGGTTCTTCTCTTGCCTTTTTTTCGTGCGACTATGCTCTTGGTGCTGAGCGGTCACAACTGCAGTTTCGCTCAAGGGGCTGGGCAACTGCAGGAGCCCTTCTTCGGAGGATTGCTCCTTTTAGGCCACTGGCTGACCAGTCTCTTCTACGAAGTGTTTCTCTTTCGTTCGCGAAAGAGTACACTCATAGAGACTCCTCTTCAGAGGATTCTTCTGCTGCTGTTGCTGTTGGCCTCCTTCGCTGTAAGGCCCACCGTCCGCCTTGTCGTAAGGGCCTCTCATCTCCCTATAAGGGTGCTAAGAGGCGCCTTTTTGAATCTCCGTTTGCACCCTACAATTCCTTCTTCTTGATCTTCCGCCTTGGTGCAGATGGACAGCAGTCTGATCTCGTCTCCGACGGGCAACGGTCTTCCCGACGGACAACGGTCTTCCAACGGACATCAGTCTCCCGGCGGACAGGCAACGGTCTTCCGATGGACATCTGTCTCCCGACGGACAACGTTCCCTTCGGGGCAAAGGGTTGCCTCCCACGGGGGTTCTTCCCTTGCGTGTCAGGGTTCCCCTGCGCGCCCTTCTGCTGTGTTCTCTCCTGCTCCTGCTCAGTGTTAGCGCACAGGCGCTCTCCTGCTCATCAGTGCTTCCTGATCGCTAGCGCTCTCCTTTCGCCAGCGCTCTCCTGTTCGTCAGCGCTCTCATGATGATCATCCCTGCTGTTCCTGTTGGTTCCTGTTACGCGCCCTGTGCGCCCACGTTCGCCCTTGCGATCTAGAACTTCGGTTCAGGTCTGGGTCAAGGACTCTTCTATGCGCAGGCTTCCACGTGTTGCCTTCTGCTCGTCAGCGATCATCAGCTCGCCAGCGATCATCAGCTCGCCAGCGATCACCTGCTCGCCAGCGTTCACCTGCTCGCCAGCGTTCACCTGCTCGCCAGCGTGCACAGGCGATTTTAGTATCGCCTATTCAACAGCGTTCTACACGTCAGCGATCACCTGTCTCTCGGCGATCTCCGGATTGCCCGCGTGTGTTACAGCCGGCGCGCCAACGTTCTCCAACGCTTCTGAAGGAACATGGTTCGCCAGCTAATAGCTCGCTATCGCCCCCCTGCGCATGCTGCTCGCGATCGCCCACATGCGCATGCTGCTCGCCATTGCGCGATCGCCCGCCTGCGGATGCTGCTCGCCATCGCGCGATCGCCCGCCTGCGGATGCTGCTCGCCATCGCGCGATCGCCCGCCTGCGGATGCTGCTCGCCATCGCGCGATCGCCCACCTGCGCATGCTGCTCGCCATCGCGCGATCGCCCACCTGCGCATGCTGCTCGCCATCGCGCGATCGCCCACCTGCGCATGCTGCTCGCCATCGCGCGATCGCCCACCTGCGCATGCTGCTCGCCAAGGCATCGACATGCCACAACGCGCCATCGCCAACCTGTGCTTTAGCGCTCACCAGCTCACCACCGATCGCCTGTTGATCAATATCGCCAGCGGTCTTCCTCGCCCACGCGGCAGCGCGTTTCCTCGCCATCGCGCTAACGCTTGCGTTCGCCGCCTCGGACTCGCGCTCATTCACCTGCCCACCCTCGTAACCGCTCGCCCGCGCGACCGTTCGCCTGCGCGCCCGCGCGACCGTTCGCCTGCGCGCCCGAGCGACCGTTCGCCTGCCCGCCCGAGCGACCTTTTGCCTGCGCGACCGCGCGACCGCGCGACCGTTCGCCTGCGCGCTCGCGCGACCGTTTGCCTGTGCGACCGCTCGCCTGCGCGCCCGCGCAACTGCTCGCCTGCGTGCCCACACACCCACGTGCCTGCACGTCTACGCTCATGCGCGTCCGCGCACATGCTCTCCAATGTTTGGCCGCGCGCGAACCAACGGTATTCCATCGCGCGGACGGACGGTGTTCCGTCGCGCGAACCGACGGTGCTCCGTCGTGCGAACCGACGGTGCTCCGTCGCGCGAACCGGCGGTGTTCCGTCGCTCCAACCGACGGTGTTTCTTCGCACGAACGTCGGCTTAATTCTTTCAGTATCCATTGCTCGTCTATGGGTTATCACTTGCCGACCACCAGCTCTCGCCCTTCCTACCACGCTCGCCCTCCTGCGCTCCTTCGCTCACCTTCGTTTGCGTTCCTGCGTGACCGCGCATGGGCGCTTCCACGTTCGCCCACGCGCCAATCTTTGAATTACCATCGCGCGAGCTCCAGGGCGATTGCGACCACGATTCCCATCGGGGTTTTCGCAGCATGGCCAGCCTGGCGAGTTCTTCTGGAGCGTATTTCCAGAACACGGCCTCACCCCGTAAACGCAGAGCATGACACTTGCAAGAATAGGAAGAAACTTTAGGGAGGTCTGAGCAACACTCCTCTTTCCAGAACCTGGGTTAGCCCTTCCCCGTCATTCTCCATCGGCCAAGGGGTGACTGCTTACCCCTTCCTCTGGGGGCTTACCAGGTCCTTTCCCTCCTCGGTTATGGCCCGAGGTTTGGTTCAAGGAAGCTACAGGAAGATCATGGGTACTTTCCTCCTTTCGGGCTCAGGCACCTTGGCCTTTCGTTGTTAAGTATCTAACTTGCGGACAAGCTCGATGTTGTACCATCTGGACGCGCTGACTGAGGGCTTCCTTCGGGTGTCTCATCTGTGGAGGTCGACAACCTCAGACACCCTTCCATCCTTGAGAAGAGTTTGTTTGTGCCCAAGGACAGAGACTTAGACAGCGGCTGTGCGGAGGAAATCGACTTCCGTTTTCATTCCTCCAAGGCGCTTTCTTCCAGACTCTGCAGGGCTCCAGCGCCCTTTTCTTCAACCACGTCGGCCTAAGTTATCGGCTACAACAACTGGGACAAGGTGTCCAATTGCAGTTTCCTCCTGTCAGGAACAGAGGGCACGGGAGGCTCCCCCGGGGGGGCATAGTCCTAAAAGGAGCGGCAGAGTCCACGAACTCTAGGATTGCAGGTTTCTCGCTGGGAGGATGCTTAAGGTTACTCATCTGGATGACAGCTTCCTGATGCCCATTCCCGCACAATCTCTGTGATCAGCCAAGGATATCGCGCCTACCGTCTCTGTCAGCGAATTCAGTGTCTCTGAACCTCTATGCCATAGCGTCGGCAAGAGTTACCCGGTTGGGCAGAATGATCCATACCTTAGGCGAAGGTCCTCCATAGGATCATCGACGGCTTCACCCCCGGCCTCTTCAGTCGATCCTTTCTTGTAAGGAAAGATCTGAGAGGGGAGTTCCGTAGTCGACCTCTCAGCCCTGATCAAGTTTGTCGAACAAACTTCGGCCAGCGTAGAACAGCAGAATCGATCAGACTAGTAACGAGGCGACAGGACTCCTTAAACTCTGGATCGGAAAGACGGGTACTTTCAGTTTCCATTCCATCCATCTTCCAGGGAGCTCGTGGAATTGAGCCTAGACTGCAAGTATTCCTGCTTATGATGCAGTGTGGCTATCCCACCGTGGCATAGCAGGTTTGTTTCCCCAGAGAACTCTCCCTGCTTTCCTCATGGCCGCTCAGGTGCAGGCTTCCGCCTCCTCAGCTTTTTGGAGGGCTGGTCAATTCCGGTAGGCTCGGGTTCGACCTTCTTCAGCGCCGGGACCAGCTTCCGGATGCTTACCATGAGTGTGAGTTCATGGTATTTTGCTTGGAGCCTTCTCTTCTTCTGCCTCAACATCTGGAGTATCTGGCCATGATATTGAGTCAACGGCCTTACCACGTTGGAAACCCCGCTTCTCGTCCGTCCAGCGAGGTTAAGCAACGTCGGTTCTGGTCGGTACTTGGATGGGTGACCACCTGAGGACGCCAGATTCTGTTGCCACATCCTCCGAGCCTTCCTTTCAGTTGACTGTGGCAAGACTGAGGAGAGTCGCAGTACCAGTTCTCAGTCAAGCAGAGCTTTCAGCCCTACCTTGGAACGTTTCCTAGTTCTCCTTTCCTCATTGACCCGTCTATAGTCCGAACGGTCGCCTCAGGATAAGTTCCATGTGGGGCGGTCCAAGTGCCGGTGGTTTCAGGCAACGTTTAACCGGACTTCCTGGCCCCTATGGGACCAGCGGAACTATTAGACCTGCAATGGGTGTTGACCTATGGAGCCTCTTGATGGTAGTGGATATTCTCGTCCTTTCCCCACATTCTTGATGCGGTTCCCGGACTCGTCAAAGGAAAGGAGGGGGGGGGGGGCATGTTCCGGTCCAGGCCTATGGTCAAGACCTGAAGGATACCTCTCCATCATTCAGGCAGGCTTAGGGGCCGTAGTCTGGCCCCTCTACAGATCCTACAGCTCCTGCCGAGTCGCCCGTGCGCATCGACTTCATGATTCTGGCGTGTTCTAACCAGCAGGGGACGCATTTTCACACCTTCACGTCTTGCAGTAGAGATACCAGGATGATTGAGATTCTCTCAATACCACCATCGGCTCTCTCACTCCAGGCAGAGGAATGTTCTCTCTGACTATCCGAGCAGAGCTTCGTAGAGAGAGTGTACCTGGGGGTCTTTGACCTTGAGTAACCAGCAAGTCCTGGTCTGGGGGACCTGATCACAACAGCTTGGAACCTCAAGCTTCCGCTGTTCTTCCCCCTAGTCTCAGACCCCGAGACTCTGGCAAGATGCATTCCGGTGATGGTGGGACAACTTCGACGCCTGCGTCTTCCCTCCTTTTTGTCTGTGGACAATGGGTCTCAACAAGACCAGGTTGTCTGTCAACCTTTCAATGGGAGAGCTCCACTGGGACTATGCGCAGAACGGTTTCTGGACCCTCTGCTTCCCCTGACGTAACTCCCGGGAGAGCTTCTCCCACGGCGCAGACTACTCAAACAACCACACTGCGACATCTCTCCCGAACCGGGGTGTCGCTTCGGCTTCATGCCTGGAGACACTACGCCTCCTCCTCAAGAAGAGACAACGCGGTACGGAGGTCGCGTCATCTGCGATAGTCATCCGCAGGGGTCTTCCAGGCAAAGTGAAGAGTCTAAGGTGGTTGGTGCCGTGGGAGATATACCTCTTCCCTTGAGGCCTCTTCTCCAGCAATAACGGTCTTATTGCCTTTCGGCGGGAGGAAACTCCTTTCCGCTCTGGGCAATGAAGCCTGTCGCTCAGCCTTTCCCTGACCTTCAGGCTTAAAGGAATAACTTTTTCCTGCCCGCTGGATCTATCCTCGCTCATGCGAAGCTACGATCGTCCCTGCCCTAGTCGGAGGAAGACCTCCAACTTGGAGCATGGCTCGGACTTTTAGTCCTTTAAGAGATCTTCTCAAGACCCTTTACGACAGGCCTCGGATTGTATTCCGCCTTGGGTCTCCTGCTCACTCTGGCCACGGCCAGTGTGTAAGCAATCTTCTTGGTCTCGTACGACTCCGCCCTTTCTAAGGAAGAGGGGAAGGCAACATTCAGGTTCGCTCCTGAGTTGTTGGCTAGACTCAGAATCTGGGGGTCCCGGCCCTTCGGTCCAATTCCTTCAAGATTTCGAGTCTTCATTCTGTATCTGATGTCCCAAGACCTTCTCTTTCTTGCCAGTAAAGGAATCGAGAGGTTAGCTTTGGGAACAGCTGCAGTTTGTCCTCAGTTGCAGCCGATTTGGGAGCACAAGGAGGACACGGGGGAAAGTCACCAGTATACCTCTTCAGCCCGGACTCAAGGACATTCATCTCGACCTGTCTCCAGACCCTCCCCCGTCACGTCGCCCTACAGCACGATGCTGGATACATTGCAACGTCCCTCGCCTTCGAGTAATACTACTCTGTGACGCAGGTGCTACAAGCTGGAGTCTGGAAGCGTCTAATGACCTTCGCAGCCCGCTTCCTGCAGGGCGTGACCCACAGGAGTCTCGATACGTTTTCTATCGCTCTGTGGTGGCTACACAACAGCTGGTCTAACCTCAGGCTCCTTTTTGGACAGGTAGCAGAAGGTTGAGGGCATTATTATCAGGTTTTAGTCTGCATGAACGAAAGAAGTATGTCTGGCCCTTATTTCTTTCTTCATCATCCCCTCTACTGGGGAAGCAGCATCCTGGTCTCTGCATAGCTGACCTCGAACCTCTGCAGGTAAACCATGCTTCCTTGTGTTCCGAGTATTGAGTCAATACTGTAGCGTCCCCCATACCCTGACGAGGTGGTATTGGGAACGTCCTAACCCAGAGTTCCTTTTGGAACTCCAGGTCAACTGCCTAGGACGGGTCACACTTCTTCCTTCACACACAAGCTTATTTAGGCCACACGGTTCCTTGCGGAGCAAGGAACTTGTGAGGAGCAGGGACTCCTTTTCTCGAGTGCGACTCACTCGGATTCTGAGTCCCCGGGTAAAGCCAAAGCCAGTATGGCTGGGGACTTTCCACCCTACCTAATGGGTAAGTCACCCAATGTAAATAGCGTGGTTTGTATTTCGGTTACGGAACAAATGACAAATTCGAAGATAATTTGTATTTTTCCTAACCATACAAACCTTAGCTATTTACACATATTTGCCCGCCAGCCCTGTCCCCCAAGACAAGTCCTACCTCTAAGTGAAAGTGAGCATTCATCTGTGTGTGAGGGGGGGGAGGGGTAGCTAGCTACCACTCCCCTACCCCCCCCCCCCCCCCCCCGCTAACTAGCGCGGAGGTAATACACCCTCGTTAAATTCTAATGGCTTGCCATTTCAGCTGCGCTAAAAGGTAAACCCAATGTAAATAGCTAAGGTTTGTATGGTTAGGAAAAATACAAATTATCTTCGAATTTGTCATATTCATTATAAAAGAAAATTTTGAACATACCCGGTAGTTATATATAATTTTAGTCCCACCCTCCTCCCCTCTAAGAGACTAGAGGCATGGAATATATGAGGGTTCCTGGAATGGTTCCTAGGTACCTCGCTAGGGCGCAGGGGTGGTACACCTGGCTATCCAATTGGCGATTGGCGCGAGTTTTGAATTTTTTGCCGTGACGTCAGAGACGTAAGCTATATATATAACTACCGGGTAAGTACTGTATGTTAAAAATTTATTTTATAATGATATCATGTTGTATTCCTATAAATTGTACACCACATTTACTTTCAAGTTTCATTCAAGTCTTTTCTTTTTATTTCTTCTTGATTGATGCAGAGCTGCCATGGACGACTGGGAGAAATATTTTGCTGAGCATCCAGCGCCTCCTCATCATGATGTAGCTTGTGCTGAAATGAAGTCTTTTTGTCAAAAGCATGTTAATGAGAAGAGGAATATAGCTCTCGTTACATCTGGTGGCACAACTGTTCCTCTTGAAAGAAATACAGTTAGGTATGTTCTATCATATATTGGTTAATATAGACTTTTTTTTTTTTTTTAAATGTTGTTCCTTCACTAACAAACCTTTTATTTAGAGGGATTATCTTTCAGCAAAGCTGAAGCTGGAAGGTTAGCCATTAGACTTTTAAATTGAGGTGGCAACTTTACCCAACTGCTGTAGCGCGGAGGGTAGGGTGTGGCGGGGGTACCTAGCCACTGCTGTATATCTACTTACTCATCGGTGAACTACATTAATTTTTTCTTTTGGCTTGTGGAGACTGAATATATCTGCTCTCTCCTCCTCGAGGAGGACTAATCACTTTATGCAATTCCTTTTTCTTTTTTCAGGTGTGAGTATTCGTTCTTTGACGCTCTCGTGCATACCTGCCTTGGTCGCGAAGGGCACTTATGTGGCACCTTTATGTCATCGGCGGATACCGATTCCCATTCGCTGTGCCCGAACTGCTGGGGGCGTTGCTGCAAGCAGGATTTGCCTTGTGAAGAGTGTAGGGAGTGGCCTGCCTCCCAATGGGAAAAATTTAGGTTTCACAGGAAGAAGGCGGCCAAGAGAGAGCTCTCTCCCGCAGGGTCCTCCTCAGGGGCGAAGAGATCTCAGGCTTCTTATTTTTGCACTCCTGGATCTCTCTCCAAAGCCCCTCCTTGCTTGCCTTCCTCCAGAGTGCAGTTGAGTAGAAGTGCAGAGCAACTAATTCCATGGGAACCTCGGGGTACGGGGGGGACGGGTTGTTGCTTCCTCTAGAGGAACACCTTTATCTCCAGCCACTGGGGAGCCATTCTCCCTTTCAGTTGTGCTGCAGGCATGGCCATTCCATGTAGTGTCTGCTCCCCCTTCCAAGGAAGCTCTACTTTACCTCCTTCATCAGGAGGCACGGAGAGACCCTTCTCCAGTTGTTTCGGAAGCTGACGCCCTTGATGTCAGCAAGGTCCATCTCTCGCCCTCTCCAGGTCCTTCCATGTGTGTACGATGGCTTCCTGCTGATGACGAGCCTTCTCTCCATCCGTTGTCACCTAACCTGCAGCCTTTTGTTTCTCCCCACGGGTAAGGTTTCAGCTCTCGCGCTCGACACTCACCTGCTGCAGAAGTTAGGAAGGGTGATCATCCGGTGGTCAGTGCTCCAACTACTCGCCGATCATCTGGACGAGACTCGTCATCTTCTCGTCCGTATGGACGATCACCCTCAGGATGTCGTCTGCGACAATCCGATGATGATCATCATCAAAGAGATAGCAGGTCATCACGATCTCGGTGTTCTTCTTCACAAAGGCTCTCACATTCACGAGCTAAACGCTCAAAATCAAGAGGCCGCAGGTCATACGGTCTCGGCGCTCTTCTTCTAGAAGGCTCTCTAATTCACGAGCTAAGAGCTCACTATCACAAGTTACACGCTCACGATTACGATCTGGACGGTCGCAATCACGAGCTAGACACTCACGATAGCGAAGTGTGACCTTCTCAAGAACTGGTTGATGACTTTGACTACCCCAGGCTCCTATGGATGGGAACTTGGAGGTAGATGAGTTTCTGGAGACTAATGGGGGTGGGGAACCTTCCAGAGATCAGCACAACACATCAAATCCCTCGACATCCAGGTGCTAAGGTGTCTAAGCAGTCCTTTAAGACTAAAGACCAAAAGGGCTATAAACCTTTCAGAGGAAAGAGTTGGGGGGTGGTGGCCAGGGTGGGCACTAGGGAGGGCAACCCTCTCATCAGTCTACCAGTGGGAGGATGCCAGCAATGCCTTAGGCAGAAGTGGTAGTCCCATGGGGCAGATCAGTGAATGATCGCAGTGATTGGAGTAGGGTATCATGTCCCGTTCATTCAATCTCTCCCTCCTCTTGACTCTGGATCCAATTCCATTGAACTCCTATATCAAGGGATCCGTGAAGGAGCTGGCCCGTCCAGACCATGCTGCAGAAGGGCGCTCTCCAAGAGGTCCTAGACCGGTCTTCAGGCTTTTACAGTCGACTCTTTCTTGTGAAAATAGTTGTCTTTTGGCTGGAGACCAGTCATAGATCTCTTTCCCTTGAACAAGTTTGTTCTACAAACTCCGTTCAGGATGGAGAGGCAAACACGGTCATCCAGGCAGTAAGACCAAAGGACTTCTTGTGCACACTGAATCTCCTCCAAGACATATACTTCCAGATTCCAATCCATCCATCTTCAAGGAAGTATCTCAGATTCATACACGAGAACAAACATTACCAGTTCAAAGTTCTCTGCTTCTGTCTCGGAACAGCACCCTAGGTCTTCACCAGGGTGTTTTCCCCAGTGTCATCTTGGGCTCACAGGAATGGCATTCGTCTCTTAGGATACCTCAACGATTTGCTGATTCTAGCAGACTCGCCAATGACCCTTCCTCATCACTGGAACATGCTTCTCGAGTTTTGTCAGGATCTGAGTAACCTGAGTAGTTATCACTTCTCCCATCTCAGAGACTGATATATCTCGATATGATTATAGACACCAACCTCCAGAAAGTATTTCTATCAGATGACAAAGAAAACATGCTGAGAGAAGTGGCAAGACCCTTCCTAAGACAGGAAAATCTTACAGCCTGGCAATGGTTGTACCTCCTGGGCCACCTAACTCCCCTGATTCGTCTTGTTCCCAACAGCCTCCTCAGGACAAGATACCTGCAATGGCAGATGAAGTGAGTGTGGAACCAACGCTCTGACTCCCCGGACATCTTAGTCCCTATAGGACAGGATCAAGTGACGGATCTTCATTGGTGGGTGGCAGAGGAAAACCTCCTCAAAGGACTAGATCTTCTTGTCCCTCCTTCGGACTTGATGCTCTATGCAGATGCATCAAAAGGAGGAGGGGTCCCCACTTGCTGCATCACACAGTCTCAGGTCTTTGGTCCGAGTCCAAAAGGTGCCAACACATAAATCTCTTAGAAATAAAAGCAACCTTTCTAGCTCTCCAGCAGTTCCATCTGTTGCTGGCCGGTCAATCTGTAGTGTTGATGAGTAGCAACAATACAGTAGTGGCTTACATAAACCAGGCGGTACCTTTTCGTAGCCCCAATGCCATCTAGCAGTAGAGATACTAAGATGGACAGAAGAACATTCGGTAACCCTATCAGCTTGCTTCATTCCCAACAAAAGGAATGTACTTGCAGACAACTTGAGCAGGGCTACTCAGATAGTGGGCTCTGAATGGTTTTTGAATCCTCTGATGTGCTTGGTCTTGTGGTGGTTGCTCAAGTAGTTGTGTAGCAAACCCAGCTCCCATATGGGATGGCAAGCATCTGGTCTATGGAGTTTTTCAAGTGAGAGTGAGGGAAACTCTATCAGAGAGTAAATGTCAGGAAGAAGGAATTCCTCTGGGTAGTGTGCTGAGTGTAACCATGTTTGCACTAGCAATTAATGGGATATCCTCAGTCATTCCCCGGGATGTTCTCTCAACACTATTTGTGGATGATCTCTTCATATCATTTGCTGGAGCTAGAATGGCAATGGTTGAGAGAAAACTGCAACTCTCAATTGACAAAATTATCCAGTGGGCCGATATGAATGGATTTAAGTTCTCGACAAGCAAAACTACTATTGTACCTTTCTGTCGTATCCGGGTAGTACATCCAGACCCGGATATATATTAAAGGTCAACGGATTCCATTTGTAGGGGAAGCTAAATTTTTAGGATTGATTATCGATTGGAGGTTGACATGGATTCCACAATTAAGGCATTAAAAGCTAAATGTCTTGAGGCTCTGAATCTTTTAAAAGTATTGTCCCGTACATCATGGTAGCCAGACTGTAAAACCATTTTAAAATTATACAAGGCCTTAAATTTTTCCAAAATTAGTTATGGGTGTGAAATATACTCCTCAGCCACCCTAAGCCGATTAAAGATATTAGATTCATTACATCATGCCGGTATAAGATTGTTGACAGGAGCGTTTAGAACCTCGCCTATCCCAAGTCTCCTTGTTGATACTGGAGAGTTACTTCTAGACCATTACTGCATGTCTTTCATTATTCGGTATTGGTTTAGGTTACAAAGACTCCCTAACTCCTTAGCCTTTCAGACTGCAAGCCTTGTAAGGAACTCAACATACTCCAAGTTGCACCCAAAATCTCCTCAACCGTATGGCTTTCAAGTAAAACAATTATTAAACAGTCTTGATAAAATTAGAGGTAAGGTACTTCCATTTAAGATACCATCACCCCCTCCGTGGAAATTACCAGAGATATCTTTTTGTAAATATTTTATTGGTGTTTATATACCGATGGCTCCAAATCTGATGCTGGTGATGGATTTGGAGTATATAGTAGTACTTTTAACTGTAGTGGGGCACTTCCTCTAATATCTTCCATATTTACTGCTGAATTATATGGCATACTAACTGCTATTGAGAAAATAGCGTTGAAAGAGGAGGGCAATTTTACCATCTTCAGTATAGTGATTCAAAAAGTGTCCTTCAAACTTTTGAAGGTTTTAATTCAAGTAACCCTTTAGTTTTAAAGATTTTAGAGTGGCTTTTAATTATTGGCCTAAAAGGTATTAACAGTTCGATTTTGCTGGGTTCCGGCACGTTGGTGTGTCTGGAAATGAAGAGGCAGATTCACTGGCAAAGAGTGCTGCAGCCGAGTTGCTACCAAGAAGGTCTCCCATTCTTTGTAATGATTTTTTACCAGCAATTAAGAATTTTGTTTATAACTATTAGCAACAGCATTGGGATAGTTTGAGCAAAAAGAGGATGAGAGAAATTGCGATGGGTATATCCTCTTGGAGGTATAATGTGATGCCCCGAAAATGGGAGACTTCTCTTTGTCGTCTCCACATTGGTCATATTCGGATGACACGAGTTTCTGCGGGCTGGCCAACACCAACCATATTGCGACGACTGTTTGATACCCTTGACAGTGAGGCATTTGTTGACTGAATGCCCCACTTTTAGATATCTGTTTGAGGCTTATGGTGAAGATGGCAGGTTCATCCTTGCCAAGATCCTTGGACATGATGTGTCGTACAATGCCAGTGATATTTTTAAATTTATATCAGAAGCAGGTCTTCTTAATGCTATTTAACTTTTATAACATATTTAATTCTAGTGGCATTTTAAAATTTATATCAGAAGCAGGTCTTCTTAATGCTATTTAACTTTTATAACATATTTACTTCTCTGGTTTTAATTGAATATTCTTTTAATATTTATTTATAATGAGTGATATCGGCGTCAATTATCTTCGATGTCAGGATGCTAGAGAACTTCAAATCAATCAATCTTGTCGATGGTAATGGATAGATGTAAGTCTCGAATGAAGGTAGAATGACTGGTTCTTCTCCTCCATTCATTCTGCCACTCTTCAGGACAAAGCGTTACATGCTGCATCTGACTTGATGCTGATAAACTACACTTCTGAGCTCCATTCATTAGAACCTGGAGAGGTTTTCCCGTATTCTCTGTGACCAAGGGTGAGGATGGTAAAATATATACCAACCATTGATTATCATACACCAAGTATATTATTCTGGACTGCTATCCCCTTTGGGATAAGGGATCCCTCATTTAACTATATACTAATCTACTTGGACATGCCAGGCCCTATCAGCCTGTTCATCATGATAGACGGATAGGTGGTTGCTGGAGTTAGCTGCTTTGCTTTCAAATTGGACCAAACAAAATGACATTTCCAGTAAAGAAAAAGAACCTAACAATTCAGTTTTATGGGAAATTCCAACCCACCAAGCAGTGAGTCTCCCTACGTAAAGGACTATGGGGTGCATTTTTTTGAGAAACAAATCAGAAATTTTAAAGGTCATTCGTATTTTTCCTAGGTGTACAGATTTGAGTCCTTTAGGTTAAGGTTCCCTCCACAACCACCCCTCTCAGTCCTGAGCCAAAAGGTCATAATGAAGAGCTTTTGAGAAGCAGGGGGTTAGATCAGGGCTCCTCACCTTCACTCCTACCTGTCACTCAACTGCTTGTTAAACGATTCAACCACCGCCCAACTCCAGCTGAAAACATATTCCCTTACTTGAAGGACTCAGTTTTGTATAGCTATGAAAAACACAATTTTCAATATTAAACTTAGCCGGTGATTATATAAGCTGCAACTCTGTTGCTCGACAGAAAACTCTACGTTCAAAATACGCCAGCGATCGCTATGCAGGTAGGGGGTGTACATCAGTAGCACCATCTGTCGAGCAGGTACTCAGTACTCAATGTAAACACAGAACCAATTTTCTCTCTGTCGGGCTACCGGCAAGACCTACTAATACGCTGTTACTAACTGGATTTGTTTTCACAACTATTTGGTGAAGTACACTATTCTAGTTTTGAGCTTTCGCTATGCAGGTGTTTTATCTTCATCTCAAAACTTGAACTCGTTTTGGATAGATTTAATTAGGGTGACAAAGAGAGTATGGACTCTCTTTCACTTTTAAATGGCCGACCCTTCCCTTAGACGGAAGTGTGTTTAGGTTTTTAGTAATTTTGCTTAACACGTTATAGATCTATATATTTTATATCTCTCCGCCTTTATTAGGCCTCTTCGATTAACTTTCCATTTATTATAAACATATAAAGATAATTTTTATGTTTTGTTTATATGCGACCTTTCCTGATAGTAGGCGGTCCTAACTTGGAACCGAAGTTAATCAACGTTGAGCCCATTATATCGTATTTAGCCTTTAAAGAATTTAAAACTTTTTAAATTTAATGTTTTATGAAAGAATTTCTTTGATAGTCTTCGTACTGTTTTCAAAGATGAACTAACGTTTAGTTTTTTAGACTACGCAGTTGTTGACGTTCAGGACGTTCAACATGCGCTCTATCGTTACGATAGAGAGAGAGTGTATCACGGTTTCACTTTGCAGTAAGAGTAAATCGATTCTGACGTTTTGTTCATTCTTTCTTAGCTTTAATGTTTTAAATTCTAAATTAAAGGAACTTTTATTTGGAAAACCTTTCAGTTTTTTTTCCTTTAATCAAATTTAATGTTTTTTTGACGATATATAATTGGGCTCTTCTCTTAGGTGCGAAATCAAGAGAGAAAGAGAGAGAGAGATAGAGACGGAGGGAGAGAGAGGAGAGAAAACGTTCCGTTCAAGCGGGTAACGTTGTTCTCGTGTTACTCTCGTCCTTAGTCGCTGTACGGGGAAGAAGGTAAAACGTTTCTAGGGTTTTATTCTTGTCCCCAGGCTATGTGCGGTGAGAGATTGTAAACGTAGTTTATTTGAACTAGTGTTTAGTCTCTTTCCCAGCCACTGAATTTTTTATCTTTATATGTTTTCTGTTTTTTGCTAGTATTAATGAGCTGCATTATACGACTGATTTCGCAATTACTACCTTTTAATGAGGGTAGAATTGCGTGTTTCAGGTAGAAATCAGTAAAAGTTTCGATTTCAGTGAAATAAGTGCAAAACAGAAAATCGAAGTGATAGAGTGATATGCGCAAAGTGTTACAGTGTTGCGTCCGAGGGTTCTTCTGTTCGTGCCTGTCGTTCACCTAGTCCGGGACCTCTTGCAAGCTCCCAAGCCCAGGGGAGAAGTAATGTCGAACGACTTATGGGTTCGTCAGGCCTTGATCAACGAACAGACGTTTCCCTCCGTGGTTTCGGGCGTATCTACCCAAGATCGCCCCACCCACACAAAGACGAGAGAGCCCATTTATTTCTCGTCTGCGGAAGAGGTTTCTCGTAAGAAACCATGGACCAAGGTCTCGCAGCTTATTAAGCACAAGTCGGTCCCTTCCGCGCAAGTCCAACGGCCCAGTTGTAGCCACTGGGTCAGTTCGGACTCGCTGCAGTCTTCCGACGACTGCTCACCTCCTAAGAGAGGCAAAGCGGTACCGCATCAGGCAGTCACACCGTCTGTTTCCGCACCTGCTCCTGTAGACCCTAAGTGGTCTTTGCTGCAGACCATGCAGTCTCAGTTAACGTCATTGATGCGGGACTTTCGTGCGGAGAAGGTTGACACTGCACCAACCTCTAGCCTACAACCAACCACGGTTGTGCGTCCTGTGGACGCTGAGGCGACCTTCTGCCGCACTCCAGCTGAGAGAGTCCCGCCACCCATGCGTTCCAGTGTACCCTGCCAGCCGCATGTTGACGTTCAGTAACGCACGGAACCTTCCGTTGACATTCGCGAGGTACAACAACAGTCTAAGTTGTTTTGTTTTGACGCGGTGCGTCAACCTCCGCATTCTAGAGTTGTTTTGACTGCTCAGTCTAGACAGTCAAAGCAGTCTCGAGTGAACACTGTATGTCCTCACGCACCTGTTGTGGTTGACAGTTCAGTTGTTGACAGTTCACAGACTGTCAAGCAGTTACATGACGTTGCCTTCTGGTCTGCTACTAATGCACCAGTGAGAGACTCACTGAGGTGACCTAGCTTTTATCGGACAAGGTTCCTGTAGATGAGAAAGTGCTGTTCTCCCTCCTACTGATATTCCCTTGAGGACTCTGTGCTGTTCTCCCTCCTACTGATATTCCCTTGAGGACTCTGTCATTTGGAGAGGAGCCTTAAGCTGCTTAGCCTCCTATGGACTTTAATTAAATCATGATGATTTTTTAAGGATCTTCGTTCGGATCTTGTAACTGCTGCTCCTCGTTCGCCTAAACGTCAGAACTTACACTAGGCCTAGCTACTTCGAAGCCGTTGTTTTTAAGCTAGTGCTCTCTCGCTCTCCTAGAGAGCGTTACGTTGCCTAGGCGACTGGTTTTTGCACCAGGAGGAGTTTTAGGGATATAGCCTTTGATTTCCCTTCTTTTAAACTGGCTTATAGAGCGAGAGTCTGATAGGACACGAGAGAAGTTCTCGGCTTGGGAGTTCATGCCTCTGCCAAGATAGACTTCTCAATTCTGGTAGACTTGCCCTGGCGCCTAGCCAGGAGACGCTCCAAGTTGTTTACAGGTCAACTTCTCAACTTTTGTCGAGCCTTTGAAGTTTTGCTGTACTATTATGTCACACATAACAAGGCTTTCAGGGATGGTAAATGGTTCAGCCTCAGTCGCTAACCCCGTCTGTTGCCACACCTGCTCCCGTAGACCCTAAATGGGCTTTGCTGCAAGACATGCAGTCCAAGCTTGCGTCCTTGATACAGGACTTAAATGCGGAGAAGAACCTTCTGGCCAACAACCTTCCAACTGGTTGGTTGTGCGCCCTGTTAACGCTGAGGTAACCTACTCGCGTCTGCCAGTTGAGGTGGTTCCTCCTTCTGGCCTACAACCTTCCAACCGGTCGGTTGTGCGCCCTGTTGACGCTGAGGTAACCTACTCGCGTCTGCCAGTTGAGGTGGTTCCTCCACCGATGTGACCCAGTGTGGGTTGCCAGTCGCACGTTAACGTTAAGCGACGCTCGGAGGTGGTTGTTGACGTTCAGGACGTTCAACAACCAGCAGAGGTGACTTGTTGTGACGCAGTGCGTCAACCTCAGCAACCCGGTAGGGTGTTGACTGCACAACCCAGACAGTCTAGACAGTTTCGGGTTGACGCTGTACTTCCTCGCGCACTCATGGTTGTTGACAGTTCACAGACTGTGCAGCAGTTCCATGATATTGCGTCCGGCTCCGTCACGCATCCACCAGTGCGACCGGATTCAGCGAGTCAGACGTTGCCCACTCCGTTGCCGTTTCCTCATCAGTTTCGGATGAGGAACCCTCTGATGAGGACGTTGCTGAACAAGACGATCAGCCCCCAGCCCTACTATCCATCCAGAAGATGCTGAAGAAGGAACGCTGCCCAGTCAGGCTGTGGATGAGTCTGGTAGGGACACTGTCATCCGTGGATCAATTTGTGTCACTAGGAAGACTACACCTCTGTCCTCTTCTATACCATCTAGCTTTTCACTGGAAAAAGGACAAGACGCTAGAAGCGGTCTCGATCCCGGTTTCCGGAAAGATAAAGTCTTTTCTGACTTGGTGAAAGGACTATATCAACCTTAGAGAGGGTCTTCCCCTGACTGTTCAGACTCCCAACCACGTTCTCTTCTCGGACGCATCGGACGTAGGCTGGGGTGCGACATTAGACGGTCGGGAATGCTCGGGATTATGGAACTCGAGTCAAAGGACAATGCATTTCAACTGCAAGGAGCTACTGGCAGTACGTCTGACCTGGAAAAGCTTCAGGTCTCTCCTTCAAGGCAAAGTGGTGGAGGTGAACTCGGACAACACCACGGCTTTGGCGTACATCTCCAAGCAAGGAGGGACCTACTCTCTGACATTGTACGAGATCGCAAGGGACCTCCTCACCTGGTCAAAAGGTCTAGACATATCACTAGTAACGAGGTTCATCCAAGGCAACTTGAATGTCATGGCAGATTGTCTCAGTCGGAAGGGACAAATAATTCCAACAGAATGGACCCTCCACAAGGATGTATGCAAGAGACTTTGGGCCACCTGGGGCCAGCCAACCATAGATCTCTTCGCAACCTCGATGACCAAGAGGCTCCCAATATTTTGCTCACCAATCCCGGACCCAGCAGCAGTTCATATAGATGCCTTTCTACTAGATTGGTCACATCTAGATCTATATGCATTCCCTCCGTTCAAGATTGTCAACAAGGTACTGCAGAAGTTCGCCTCTCACGAAGGGACAAGGTTGACGCTAGTTGCTTCCCTCTGGCCCGCGAGAGAATGGTTCACCGAGGTACTTCGATGGCTAGTGACGTTCCCAGAACACTTCCCCTAAGGGTGGACCTTCTACGTCAGCCACGCGTAAAGAAGGTACACCAAGGCCTCCACGCTCTTCGTCTGACTGCCTTCAGACTATCGAAAGACTCTCGAGAGCTAGAGGCTTTTCGAAGGAGGCAGCCAGAGCGATTGCTAGAGCAAGGAGAACATCCACCCTTAGAGTCTACCAATCGAAGTGGGAAATCTTCCGAAACTGGTGCAAGTCAGTATCCGTATCCTCGACCAGTACCTCTGTAACTCAAATAGCTGACTTCCTCTTATATCTGAGGAAAGAACGATCTCTTTCAGCTCCCACTATCAAGGGTTACAGAAGCATGTTGGCATCAGTCTTCCATCACAGAGGCTTAGATCTTTCCAACAATAAAGATCTACAGGACCTCCTTAAGTCTTTTGAGACCATGAAGGAGCGTCGTTTGGTTACACCTGGTTGGAATTTAGACGTGGTACTAAGATTCCTTATGTCAGACAGGTTCGAACCGCTACAATCAGCCTCCCTGAAAGATCTCACCTTAAAGACTCTTTTCCTGGTATGCTTAGCCACAGCTAAAAGAGTCAGTGAGATTCATGCCTTCAGCAAGAACATCAGATTCTCATCCAAAACGGCTACATGTTCTACAACTTGGTTTTCTAGCCAAACACGAGCTGCCTTCTCGGCCTTGGCCAATATCGTTCGATATTCCAAACTTATCGTATGGTTGGAAATGAACTAGAAAGAGTCTTATGTCCTGTAAGAGCTCCTAAGTTTTATTTAAAAACCTTTACGAGGCCCGTCTGAAGCTTTATGGTGTTCAGTTAAGAAACCATCTTTGCCTATGTCAAAGAATGCTTTATCCTATTTTATCAGACTGTTAATACGAGAAGCTCATTCCCATCTGAATGAGGAAGACCAAGCTTTGCTGAAGGTAAGGACACACGAAGTTAGAGCTGTCGCAACTTCCGTGGCCTTTAAACAAAATAGATCTCTGCAAAGTATAATCGACGCAACCTATTGGAAAAGCAAGTCAGTGTTCGCGTCTTTTTATCTTAAGAATGTCCAGTCTCTTTACGAGAACTGCTACACTCTGGGACCATTCGTAGCAACGAGTGCAGTAGTGGGTGAGGGCTCAACCACTACAATTCCCTAATTCCATAACCTTTTTAATCTTTCTCTTGAAATGTTTTATTATTGTTTTTGGGTTGTCCGGAAGGCTAAGAAGCCTTTCGCATCCTACTTGATTTGGCGGGTGGTCAAAGTCATTTCTTGAGAAGCGCCTAGATTAGAGGTTTTGATGAGGTCCTGTTGTATGGGTTGCAACCCTTGATACTTCAGATCCTAGGGGTCGCTCAGCATCCTAAGAGGATCGCGAGGCTCCGTAAGGAAGACGTACTTAAAAAGGCAGAGTAATTGTTCAAGTCGACTTCCTTACCAGGTACTTATTTATTTTATGTTTGTTATTTTGAATAACTGCTAAAATGAAATACAAAATACTTAGCTCATAATAATGTAAACAAGTAATGCTGGTCTCTACCCACCCCCCGGGTGTGAATCAGCTTATATAATCACCGGCTAAGTTTAATATTGAAAAATGTTATTTTTATTAATAAAATAAATTTTTGAATATACTTACCCGGTGATTATATATTAAAGGACCCTCCCTTCCTCCCCAATAGAGACCCAGTGGACCGAGGAGAAAATTGGTTCTGTGTTTACATTGAGTACTGAGTACCTGCTCGACAGATGGCGCTGTTGATGTACACCCCCTACCTGCATAGCGATCGCTGGCGTATTTTGAACGTAGAGTTTTCTGTCGAGCAACAGAGTTGCAGCTTATATAATCACTGGGTAAGTATATTCAAAAATTTATTTTATTAATAAAAATAACATTTTTAAACATTTAAACTTACCCGCTAGTTATATATAATAGCTTTATTCTTCTGTCCGGCAGAAATTATAAACTCGCAGCAATCGCATAGATATGTCAGTTATACACTAGCGCCACCTTGGAGTTAGGTCGAACTATCCCTCCTAGTATCAGATTTTCTTCTGCTGCCATATTGGCTACGTAGAAATGGAATTTACTCGTCTTTAACCTGGATTTTAGCAGTACCTTGGTGATGTACTCTTGTTACGGTTTTGAGCATTCGCTTACAAGGTTTTTGTTTTATATTTTATCGCTATGTTATAGCTTAAAAGGTAGGATTAAAAATTTTTCAACCTATTTTTAACTAACGAAAGCATATGGCGAGGTAAACATCTCGCCTGATCAATGACGTCACAGTCATTTGACGTAAGCTTGAGTATGACTTGCATTTTCTTTCTTTACTACAAAGAATGATAAGTTAATGCTATCTTACAATGTATTTAGTGATATGAAATAAAAGGATTATATTATTTTGAGAAAATTTTTCTCCTTTTGGTATGCTCTCTTTGGATAATCTTTGATCTGTTTTAAAGATTATCTAGCATTCATTTTTATTTATGCTACGCAGTCCTCAGTCTGTCGTTACAGTAATACTCTTTGTATCGATATTTATGAAAAGTACATTTTTCTTTAAAAACTAAGTTTTTAAATTATTAAATAAAAGGAATATGTCATTTTCCAATTATATTGGTCCTTTTAGTATTTTTTCTTTTGCTAATCTGTTTACAAAGATTGAAAGGGAATTAGCGTTCAGTAAATTTTTATACGACGTAGTATTCATGGCAATCGATATAGTCACACGATTCTTTGTATCGTTGTTTACTTGTTCGTTTTTGGAATACTAAATTTTTTCGTATAATATTTATAAATATTCCAATTGTTAAATGTGACTATTCGTCTTTTATTGGAACCCCTTAATATTAAGGGTTGATTTAAATATATATATATAGTTCCGGTAGGCCCTGCTGCTTCCTTTGGTGCCTTAGATGACCGCGGAGGTAGCAGCAGTAGGAGATTCAGCATTATGAAGCTTCATCTGTGGTGGATAATGGGGGAGGGTGGGCTGTGGCACCCTAGCAGTACCAGCTGAACTCGGTTGAGTCCCTTGTCAGGCTGGGAGGAACGTAGAGAGTAGAGGTCCCCTTTTGTTTTGTTTCATTTGTTGATGTCGGCTACCTCCCAAAATTTGGGGAAGTGCCTTGGTATATGTATGTATGTATATCTATTCAAGTACAGTGGAACCTCTACACACAAACGTATCTACATCCGAATTTTCCAACATCCGAAGTAAAATTCGAGCAATTTTTCGACTCTACACCCGAATTTTATTTCGACACGAAGTAAGCAATTTTCGTCATACCGGTTGTATCCGAATTTTTCGACACGCGAAGTACAATTCGAACACGTTCCTACTCTACACCCGAATTTTTTTTTGACACCCGAAGTAAACAATACCCGTGCACGTAGATGGTACTCATAGCGCCGGATGTATTTTTTATTTCCGCCGATAGAAGGCAGCATTTCTACCTCGGAGGGACCCTCAATTATCATGGCTTGGGACATTCCTCTGTTCTCGTCGGCTTCGTGTGGTTGTGCCCTGTGCGTTCTGCTATTAACTGTGTTTTAATCGTGATTTTTTACGTTCATCCTTTTACGGTATTTTACGTAAATCATGGGTCCTAAAAGGCTTAGTTTCGCAAGTGGTGAGAAAAGGAATAAGGAAATGCTTTCTTTAGAAGTAAAGCAAGGAATTATTGAAAAGCATGAGAGAGAGAGAGAGAGAGAGAGAGAGAGAGAGAGAGAGAGAGAGAGAGAGAGAGAGAGAGAGAGAGAGAGAATGTTACTACTGAACGTTTGATGGAGATTAAGCATCAAGGAGAGAGAGAGAGAGAGAGAGAGAGAGAGAGAGAGAGAGAGAGAGAGAGAGAGAGAGAGAGAGAGAATGTTACTACTGAACGTTTGATGGAGATTAAGCATCAAGGAGAGAGAGAGAGAGAGAGAGAGAGAAAGAGAGAGAGAGAGAGAGAGAGGGAGAGAGAGAGACTAAAAACATAAATCACACTTTGAGTGTGAGTGAACTTGCAAAAGAACATCACGATGAACTTACTACAGAGGAGCTCAAGGAACTCCATGCTATGTCTGAGCACATGAGTGATGACAAGGAAGGGATCGAGGAGGTAGAACATGTGTTAAGTTCGGTGCAAATAAAAGAGGTGTTAGGAAAATATCAAGACGTGGTCGACTTCATCGACAAATACCATCCAAAGAAATTGCAGGTTTGTCGTGTAGTTGCGCAGTTTGATGATGTTTCCCTAACTTATTTTCGAAACATCCTGAAAAGCTGTACCAAGCAACTTTCTGTCGATAGCTTCTTTAATAAAACTACAAAGCGAACTCGTGATGAAGAGGAAGGAAGTGGTTCAAAGAAAACGGCAAAGAGTGAAGCGAAAGAAAGTGAAACAAAGAAAACGGCAAAGATTGAAGAGAAAAAAATTCAATCAAAGTGTAGAGTGAAAGTGATTAAAATTAATCATCAAAAAGAAAAAAGTAAATGTAAAAATAATATAAAATATGAAACTAAAAAAATATAAATAAGCTAAGTTAGGTTAAAGTTCACTTAGTGTAAGTTAGAATAAGTTTCGGTAGTGTACGTTTATCGTAGTCAACCTCTCTACCTCCTCGCCGCCCGTCCATCTCTCTGCGTAGCAAGACCAACACCTGCGCTGGACTTTCTAAGGTAAAGTGACGCTAAAAACCCGTTTCTTATTTATCATTTCTTGATAATTATTCATTTTTACATGTCTATTATCTAATTTAGAGTGCATATTGTCATGTATAATTATGTGTAGTAATTTATTAAGGAGTTATAGGTTTTTGGGCTCAACCACGAATTAATCTTATTTCAATGTATTCTTATGGGAAAATTCGTTTCTACATCCAAACATTTTCTACATCCGAAGTCGATTGTAGAACGGATTAAATTCGTATGTAGAGGTACCACTGTAATATGTTAATATTTTATATTAAATATTTTGTTACATTTTATATGGGATTCAGTGACTATTGCATCCCCATTCAAGCACTTGACAGAATAGTAAGTTCTCCCTCTACGGGCGTGTATACTTTTGGTTTTATACCAAAAAGTCAAAAATGCAAATTTTTAGTGCTAAATTAGTGCAGTGAATTTTATTCAATACAGTGGAGGGTGCTTCTGTTCGGACCTGTCGTTATCCTAGCCTTAGACCTCTTTCAAGCTCCCGGACCCATGGGAGATGTTAAGTCGAGCGGAAAAGGGAAGCTAGAGGCTTAGCCTGGCGCTTACCGTCTTATAAGACCCGAGCAGAAGTCCCCTCAAGCGTTTTCTGTTGACGATCCCCAGAACGCTCGCCCTCGCCGTAGGTAAGGCGAGGTAAAAGTGTTTTTCTAACTTTAAATGATATTGCACTTCAGGTGCAAAACTGAAAACAAAATTAAAATCATTCATGACAGGTAATGAGCATTTAATGTTCTTACCTCTTAAAAAGAGCTGAACTTGATGGCGCGTCCCAAGCAGCTGAGCATGGTGGCGCTCGCCAGGTGGCTTAGCATGGTGCCTCGCGCCAAGCTGAACATGGCGCCTCGTGCCAAGCTGAACATAACCCTTCACGCTAAGCTGAGTATGTCACCTCGCGCCAAGCTTAACGTGACGCCTCGCGCCAAGCTTTACGTGACGCCTCGCGCCAAGCTGAGCGTGACGCCTCGCGCCAAGCTGAACGTGACAACAACAGAATGTTGCTTATCTAGCTTTCACTGCATGCGATCGGCATAGCTCAGAGCGTCTTAATCGCAAGCGTTATTGTTCTGAAAGTCACGTGGCGCCGAGCGTCAAGAGCTTTTACGACATCAAGTAGAACTTGATGTCTACCTGACCATAAGCTTCTAGCGTTGAAACTTTGTTACGCCAGGCGCTATATTAAGAAATAAATATTAACTAGAAAGATATTTTGTTCTCAGACCAAGGCCTGCTTGAACTAATTTTTGGTTGGGAGAGCTAGAATTAAACCTCTAAAGCATTGAGGTCAGAATTCAGAACCTTAAGGAGTTGACTCCTAGGAAACAAGACATCTCTACCTAGGTTAGAGACTTGTAGGAGGAAGGGAGTGACTTTCAGAAACTCATGAGAGTTTTCTGAGGAGTTTCCATTTTGTTATGTACCTGCTGCTCCTCGTTCCGCCTTCAGAGTTTTTCGCTAAGGAAGACGGCAAAGGAGTCTCTGTTTATTATTTTTTTTATTACTAGCCAGGCTACAACCCTATTTGGAAAAGCAATATGCTATAAGCCTAAGGGCTCCAATAGGGGAAGATGGCTCAGTAAGGAGAGGAAATAAAGAAATAAATAATTGATGAGAATAAATTAGCAATAAATCATTCTGAGAAAAGTAACAAAGTCAAAAGACAGTGCTGATAGTGCAGTACTTTAGGGGTCCTCAAGGCAGCATAAAGAACCTAACTGCAGATGTTGATGCAGCAGCACATTCAGCTGCAACAGCAGGAGGTGCATTAGGGCTTTTGTAAGAGAAGGCAGTGCCCCCCTTTTTTTGCTGTATACGGCCTGTCAGGTTGTCAGAAGTTGGCAAAGCTTTTGTTCAGACTGATAAGGATCTTGTTCCTGAGTCTGGTGTTATGGTACAGGCACCGCCGCTCCCGCCAGACTATTTTCCGTCTGCTGAAATGCGGAGCGTGATGTAAGCGATGAAGAAGGGGAGTTCGCAATCAAAGTTTTATACACCGGTGTCACCTAATATTGATCCTAGTTAGACTATGCTGCTGGCATGAAACAACGGCTCTCATCCGTTATGCAGTCTTATCAGCCTGCTGTTAGCAAAGCGATGGTTTGTCATGATTCTTTTCAGGACGCGTTGTCACACAGGCGGCCTACCAGCAAGCTAATTTTGAACAGCGTGGTAAGGCTTCGATATCCCATTGAGTGTCTTCTCTTGATACCAGACATCAAACGGCCAAACGTGTCATAGAGCGTTTACCTTCCAAGCGCGGCGACGATCGCTAGGCAGCTAAGCACGACATTGGGCGTCTAGCTGAACGTGACGTCGAGCAACAAGCTCGTGACGTCGAACGTCAAACAAACCGTGATGTCCAACGTCAGTCACATACGTTTCAAGCTACGTCCAGAGGACACTCATAAGACTCATAAGACTTTGCTTGCAGCAGTAAAAAAGGTCCACTGGATGATCTCTTTAGATCTCCAGGATGCTTACTTCTACTTCCTCATCCATCCGAACTTCAAGCTACCGGAAGGTTCGTGTATAGGAGGAAGTTGTCCAGTTTTGAGTTCTTTGTTTCGGGCTATGCACCACCCCTCAAATAGAGGGTGCGTCAGTTAGGACATATCGTTGTGTCCTATCCTTAGACCTCTGGAAAGAAGTACTGTATTCTGGTTTCGGGCCTTAGGCTTCGGCCTCACCACCGCCCGTCTAGTCTTCACAAAGATCATGATGAATGTGGCAAGCATGCTCCACTCAAGAGGCATCAGAGCCTCCTTGTACTTGGACGATTGGCTACTAAGAGCCCCCTCACTCAATCGCTGTCTGAAGGATTTGCGTCTGACAATGAGTCTGTCAGAGGAGCTAGGACTTCTGGTGAATTCAGAGAAGTCTCAATTGATCCCTTCCCAGATCCTTTATTTAGGGATGGAGATTCACAGTCTGACTTTTCAGGTTTTTCCATCACCTGCAACAATACAGCTAGCTCTCCTAAGGCTTTGTGCCTTTCTAAAGAAGGAGTTTTGTTCAGTGAGGGAATGGATGAGTCCTGGGAACCCTCTCTTCACTAGAACAATTTGTATGTCTGGGGAAACTAGATTTACCACCCCCTTCAGTTCCATCTCAATTGACATTGGAGCAAAGAGGACAGCCTCGACAAGGAGAGCATTCCTCTTACGGAACCAATAAAAGAGTGCCTTCGTTGGTGGAACAACATATACAGGCTCCAGGAAGGTCTCTCTTTGGAACATAAGAGCCCAGACCTTGTGTTGTTTTCCGACGCCTCGGACTCGGGGTGGGGAGCAACACTGGGAAAGTCAGAGATTTCAGGTCTGTGGACAAAACAACAGCAAAGTATCCACATCATTCAAAAGGAGTGGTTAACAGTCCTGTTGGCTCTCAAGGGGTTCGAGAAGCTAGTACTGAACAAAGTAATACAAATCAATGCATACAATACCTACATAGCGAAACAAGGGAGAACGCATTCGAGGCCTCTTTACGAGATAGCAAAAACTCTTCTCGTTTGGGCACATCAAAGAAAGATATCCCTATTGACAAGTTTCATTCAAGGGGAAAACAATTTGAGGGCAGACAGCCTCAGCAGGAGGAGTCAAGTTCTCCCCACAGAGTGGACTGCATCTAGATGTATGCTAGAAACTTTGGCAGATTTGGGGCCGCCCTCTCATAGATCCATTCGCAACTTCAAAAACCAGAAGAGTAGAGAATTATTGCTCCCCAGTTCCGGATCTCGATGCGTCACACAAACGCGTTCTTGATGGACTGGTCACATCTAGATGTGTACGCTTTCCCTCCATTCAAAGTGCTGTACAAAGTACTACAAAAGTTTGTGTCTCACGAGGGAACCAGATTGACGTTAATAGCCCCCTTCTGGCTGTCAAGGGGTTGGTTCACAGAGGTATTGGAATGGATGGTGGATGTTCCAAGAAGCTTGTCATTGAGAATAGATCTTCTCCGACAACCCCACTTGGCAAGAAACCATCTAAACCTCCAAGCTCTACGTCTGACTGCCTTCAGACTATCGAAAAACTCGCAAGATCTAGAGGAATTTCGAAGGAAGCAGCCAAGGCTATTGCTAGAGCAAGAAGAACTTCTACTTTCAGGGTGTACCAATCCAAGTAGAAAGTTTTTAGAGCATGGTGTAAAACTAACTCAGTTTCTTCATCCAATACCTCTATAGCTCAAATTGCATTTTTCTTTTTAGAGCTTAGAAGAAGGCACAATTTCTCCTCCTCAACCATTAAAGGGTACAGGAGTATGTTAGCAGCGGTCTTCAGGCATAGACATTTAGACCTCTAGAATAACAAGGACCTTCAGGATCTCCTTAGATCCTTTGAAACCTCTAAAAAAACGTCAACAGGATTCACCAGCCTGGAATTTAGAGGTGGTTTTAAAATTTCTTATGAGTGACAGATTCGAACTTTTTAACTCTGCTTCTTTTAAAGATCGGACTTTAAAGACTTTATTTTTAGTAAGCTTAGCAACAGCAAAAAGGGTCAGTGAAGTTCATGCTTTTAGCAAAAACATTGGCTTTAGAAATGGCAAAGCTATATGCTCCCTGCAGCTTGAATTTCTAGCCAAGAACGAATGTCCTTCTCACCCATGACCAAAATCTTTTGAAATTGCTAACCTCTCTGATTTGGTGGGTGAGAAGCTGAAGAAGGTTCTTTGTCCTGTTAGAGCACTAAGTTTCTATTTAAACAGGACTAAAGATTTAAGAGGCAATTCAGAAGCTCTTTGGTGTACAGTCAAAAAGCCTGTTTTTTCCTATGTCTAAAAATGCCTTATCATATTTCATAAGACTTTTTTGATTAAAGAAGCTCGCACACACTGTGGTGAGGCAGACCTTAAGCTCCTGAAAGTTAAGACTCATGAAGTTAGAGCTTTGGCAACGTCTGTGGCTCTTGAACAAAATCGTTCACTGCAAAGTATGATGAATACAACGTTTTGGAGAAGTAAATCTGTATTTGCATCACTTTTTTTAAAACGTGTTCGGACTCTTTATGAGGACTGCTACACTTTTGGTCCATTCGTAGCAGCGAATGCAGTAGTAGATAAAGGGTCTACCACTACACTCCCTTAATCCCTAGTACCCTTTTTCCCTCTTGGAACTTGTATATATTTTTATGATTGGAGGAAATTGTTAGACAATATTCCGTAATCTTTGACTTAGTCAGGTAGTCATTTGTTCCTTGAGAGTGCCCGGAACAAGGGTATTAGTTGAGGTCCTGTCAGCATAGAGGTTATTCACCGTTTGACAGCTCCTAGAGTTCTTCAGCCCCCTGGGTGGATTGCTGGTTCTCAAAGGACAGCAGACTTATTAATGCAGAGAACCATTGAAGTCAGCTTCCTTAATAGGTACGAACCCTTAAGCTAAGTTTTGTTTTAAACTCCTAAGTGAAATTCCATTAATGATGCTGTCTCTGACCCGCCACCAAGGGTGTCAATCAGCTATTATATATAACCAGCGGGTAAGTTTAAATGTTTAAAAATTAAATTTTCATTTTAAAATAAATTTTTTAACATACTTACCCGGTGGTTATATAACTTAAAATCCCCCCCCCCTTCCTCCCCTCTAGAGACCTAAGGACATGGAAAATCTGATACTAGGAGGGATAGTTCGACCTAACTCCTTGGTGGCGCTAGTGTATACCTGACATATCTATGCGATTGCTGCGAGTTTTGAATTTGTGCCGGACAGAAGAATAAAGCTATTATATATAACCAGCGGGTAAGTATGTTCAAAAATTTATTTTGATATGAAAATATTAAAAGATGTATATATATATTTTTTTTTTTTTTATATACCGTATTACAGTATTTTATGGATGTTATTAGTATGGAAGGTATCATTACTACTACAGCTATGTGCAGTACAGTATACTTGTATTTTATATAATGAAGTTTACAGAGAAGGAAGGAGGGGGAGGGAGGAAGGAGGGGGGAGAGAGAGAGAGAGAGAGAGAGAAAATCTGATTTTTGTAATCATACACATCATTATCATATATACAATACATGAACCTCACAACATCATAAACATAGCAAAGAAATATGGATTCCCTGATCTAGCTTTTAACAAGGAAGTTAAAAGCTCTCTAACCCCAAAAACACACTTATCAATGAATTAATGATTGTTTGCAAGCATGCACATCATCATTATGATATGTAAAATAGATCAAACTCCCAACTTTATAAACATTTTGTAATTATGTTAAAGACATTGCATAATTATTTAGGACTTATTGCAGACAATAAATAAAATATCGAATAATATGTAATAGAGAATCTGCAGAAGCTGAGATTTATAGATGAAATTCAATTTGAAATGACTAGTATCTTCATTTCTAACAGTTGAAATTAAGCAACGTATGGTATTTTCCTAAAAAAACAGAATTCAACTGAAAATGCCTTGGCTTCAACGAAGTAAATGAACTTGTTAACCACCCGTCTTTCATATTCTTTTTTATTTTTTGAGAGGGAAATGCACAGTTTGGTAATTTTAGAGGCTTGTATTCCTTCATTGAAATCCTTATAAAAAGATTCTGATAGATATTGTAATTGTAATACTGTATGAAAATTTCCTCTCATATTCTATAAAAATTTCATGTCTTGTATCTTATGTATGGTAGCAGTCATTGTCATAAAATGTAACCACATTTACAACATTTGTGCTGAAAATGTGTAAGATATAAAATTCATGTATATTAAAATGGTTTTGTAGTATAGAAATATTTGTCTGAATTCCAGGTTTGTTGATAACTTTAGTGCTGGGACTCGTGGAGCAGCATCCACTGAATACTTCTTGAATCTTGGTTATGCTGTTATTTTCCTTCATAGAGACGAGTCAATCATGCCCTTTTTCCGCCATCTTAATTCCCGTGTTCTAGATGCCCTTCAAGAAGGTCCTGGAGGACTCTTACAGCTTTCACCAACACACTCTGCACAGGTAAAAACATTGTATGATATTTCTTGTTTATTAATTTAGTTTTTATTATATTGAGAAATTATAATTTGTATTCTTGCCTTAGCAAGTGTATGATTTAGGCTAATTTGCCATAAAGAAAATGGAGTTGAGAACTGAAAAGAAAAGTATATTACTGTAGATGTATGGGTTTTCATTTAACAATCTGGTAGGCCCTACATGAAATGAAACCGTTTCAGAACACTTATAACTTTTGGATTCACGTGGCACAGCAAAATTCGTTAATGGCGAAACACTATTTTTCCTGACAGCATGAGGACTTTGTTATCCAACATTATACTTGATTGCTTTCTGTAAATTTACGAATCATTATATAATGCTATCTTTGCAGCTACGGTAATTAAGGCTAAATATTTTTACTTAATTGGAGGAAGTTAAAAAATGGAGAATTCTGTATCAAGAAAATAAGTTAAAATTGCCAAAATTTAAGATAATTTACTCCAGAAAAGAAATAAGATAGAATAATAAAGGTGTTAACAAAAGAAAAACCTGGTTTTGGGGAGCTGCTATGTGGTCTCCAAGGGCTTTCCTGTAAAAGCTAGAAAGGAATCCAATATAATAGGAAAACTAAAGAAATAGTGTCTCCCCTGCTCTAGGGCCAGAGTTTCAACGTGCAAACCCCAGTCTCAGTGTATATAAGGCAGACCTATGGGTTCAGGCAACTCCAATGCTGAAAATCATCTTGTAACTGATGGCAAATCATAACTGAGAACCAATACTAATGCTGGAGAGACTGCTACTGGCACACTAACTAGTGCCAACCTGTCATGTTCCATACTCGGAGTGATAATCATATGTCCCTCTTCCCAGATTGTTTTTCTAATGATATTTGAAATATAAAAGGGAAGGAGGGTCTTGGAAACCACACAGAACCTCCAAAAAAGATCTGGTTTTCCTTCATCAAAATCCCTTTTTGTGGATTAATCTGGGGTGTGGTTTCCAAGGACTAATACCAGAGAATAACTGCGTTACAAACATGCAAAACAAAGCAAACAACTAAATTATGCATTTATAGGAGAGAAGAAAACCTAACAAGTTAGAAATTCACCTCATAAGGGAAAAACTCTAGAGAAGAAACAAGAATGTCAATATGTTTCTGCTGATGGACCTGGTGTACGGCTTGGATTTGTTTCAGGTAGTGTCTTATAATAAACACCCTGTGCCCAGATGGATGTCCTGAAATTACATTTGTTCCATAACCGAAATACAAACCACGCTATTTACATTGGGTTTACCTTTCGGCGTAGCTTAAATGGCGAGCCATTAGAATTTAACGAGGGTGTATCACCCCCGCGCTAGTTAGCAGGGGGGTAGGGGAGTGGTAGCTAGCTACCCCTCCCCCCCTCACACACCGGTGAACTGCTTCACTTCACTTTTGGCTCGGACAATGGACAGACGTCTCTGTCTTTGTCCTCGCTTGGCAGCCATTGTTTGTTTTGTCTTTACTTAATCACTTACTTTTCTTTTACTCAATATATATGTAAAAATTTTTTTGTTTATGTATATATTTGAGTATAGAAATCAGTAAGTTTCCTTTTCAGAGTTTGTGCTTGTGTGTGTAGTGTACGATATCTCCGTGGAGTCCTCGGCAGTTAGGCCACCATGGTGTAATTTCATGGGTCGCGATCGAGTTTGACTACGGTCTTTCTCTCTCTCTCTGAGGTCGTTCACCCTTTTACTACGTTACTTTTACTACGTCTGAGTAGCTTCCTTCCCATGTGGGTGGGGTTGCTACGCCGTACGTTTTGTCTCAAGTAGTTTATGAATCTAATTGTATTTGTTGATTTTTCAGCTTTGTAGAACGATTCCTTTCGGGGTTTTCGTTCTTTCTTTAGTGTTCATTCATTTTTAAATTACATAACTACATAGTTACATAATTATAATTGTTATAATTCTGTGTTGGTTACACCTCTCCTTCCGTGAGTGTAAGTGATTGTGAGGGCACGTGCCTGTTGTGTAAGTCTTGTGTTCCTTTCCCTCGGGTTTCCTCTTCGGAGCCTTCCCGGGGGAATGAATGTTAACTAATGATTTTTGTTTTTATTTTTCACAGTTACCGATCTAGTTCGTTTCTGTAATGTGACAACGGAGTGAGCTGTCTTGTTGAGGCCTGGGGATTCGGCTGTTGCTGCCTCCCCTATAGATCTTCGTCAGGGGCGTGTCTCCTTCTCCTGGAAGTACTCCCGTGACGATTGACAGCTCTCCAGTTCATTTTAGAACACTCAGGAGGGGTAACTTTCCTTCCGAGGGAAGTTTTCCTGTCCAGGCTTGAGTTTTTTCCCTTTGGGGGGTTCTTCTCTTGCCTTTTTTTCGTGTGACTTGGTGCTGAGCGGTTGCACCTGCAGTTACGCTCAAGGGGCTGGGCAACTGCAGGAGCCCCTCTTCGGAGGATTGCTCTTTTTAGGTCACTGGCTGACCCGTCTCTTCTACGAAATGTTTCTCTTTCGTTCGCGAGAGAGTACACTCATATAGACTCCTCTTCGAAGGATTCTTCTGCTGTTGTTGCTGTTGGCCGCCTTCACCGTAAGGCTCACCGTCCGCTACGTCGTAAGAGCCTCCCATCTCCCTATAAGGGTGCTAAGAAGCGCCTTTTTGAATCTCCGTTTGCAGCCTGCAGCTCCTTCCTCTTTAGATCTCTCCGGGGATCGATCTCCAACGCCTTCTTGACCTTCCGCTCCTGGTGTAGATGGACAGCAGTCTGACCTCGTCTTCCGACGGACAACGATCCCTTCGAAGGGTTGCCTCCCACGGGGGGTGCTTCCCTTGCGTGTCAGGGTTCCCCTGCGCGCCCTTCTACAGTGTTCTCTCCTGCTCAGTGTTAGCGCACAGGCGCTCTCCTGCTCAGTGTTAGCGCACAGGCGCTCTCCTGCTCAGTGTTAGCGCACAGGCACTCTCCTGCTCAGTGTTAGCGCACAGGCGCTCTCCTGCTCAGTGTTAGCGCACAGGCGCTCTCCTGCTCAGTGTTAGTGCACAGGTGCTCTCCTGCTCAGTGTTAGCGCACAGGCGCTCTCCTGCTCATCAGCGTTTTCCTGATCGCTAGCGCGCTCCTGTTCGCCAGCGTGCTCCTGATGATCGTCACTGCTGTTCCTGTTGGTTCCTGATACGCGCCCTGTGCGCCCACGTTCGCCCGCGCAATCTAGAACTTCGGTTCAGGTCTTGGACAAGGACTCTTCTTCTACGCACAGGATTCCACGCGTTGCCTTTTGCTCGCCAGCGACCACAGACACGTCAACGTTTGCCTGCTCGTCAGCGATCTCCTGCGCGTCAACGATCGCCATCGATCTGCCACGCGTGCCAGGTCCCCTGGACACCATCAGTAGCGATCTAGTGCTCGCCTACTGTGGACGATCTCCGGTAGCTGAGTCTTGCCGTAGATCTTCCTCCTGCTCGCCAGCGCTCACCTTTACTTCTGTCCTTCTTTGCGCCAGCTTTCTTCAATCGCCAGCGCACATCTGCGCGCCCTTTCCTGCCACGCACCAATGGGCGCCAACGGTTTTTCCTGACCGTCCGGGATCGCCTGATTGACAGCTCGCTTCAGCGCTCACCTTCCTGATGCACCTGCGCGCCTTCTGTTTAGTGAGATGCGCGCTAACCATCCCTAGTCTCTTACGCGTTAGCGATCTCCTACGCGCCCGCGCGATTCTTCGCCTGCGCGCTAGCGTTTTGTTAATGCACCACCGCTCGCCAACGCGCCGTCGCTTGCCAACGCGCCTTCACTCGCCTACGGGCCATCGCTCGCCAAGACGCGCCATCGCTCGTCAACGCGCCATCGCCCGCCTACGCGCCATCGGTCTTCCGACCGCCTGCGCTCGCCAGCACGCCCATGTGCCTGCGCGTCCACACGCCCACGTGTCCGCGTGACCGCACGCCCACGTGCCCGCGCACATGCGCTCCAATGTTCACCCGCGCGTGAACCAACGGTATTCCATAGCGCGGACCAACAGTGTTCCATCGCGCGAAGCGACGGTGTTCCGTCGCGCGAACCGACGGTGTTCCGTCGCGCGAACCGACGGTGTTCCGTCGCGCGAACCGACTGTGTTCCATCGCGCGAACGTCGGGTCGTTTCCTGCAGTATCCATTGCTCGCCTACGGGTCATCGCACGCCTGTGAACTTTCAGATTCCGACCACCAGCTCTCGCCCTTCCTACCACGCTCGCCCTCCTTCTGCGCTCCCTCACGCACTTTCGTCTGCGCTCCTGCGTGCCCGCGCATGGCCGCTTCCACGTTTGGCCACGCGCAAACCATTGATTTACCATCGCGCGATTGCGACCGCGATTCCCGTCGGGGTTTCGCAACATGGTCAGCCTGGTGAGTCTTCTGGAGCTTATTTCCAGAACACGGTCTTCACCCCGTAAACGCAGAGCATGGCACATGCAAGAGCAGTAAGAATCTTCAGGGAGGTCTGAGCAACATTCTTCTTTCCAGAACCTGGGTTAGCCCTTCCTCGTCATTCCCTGGAAGGGTCTTGCCAGGGAGCTTTCCGTTCGAGATTTCTCCGTCGGGCAAGGGGTGACTGGTTTTGCCCTTCCTCTTCTCCATCTCGTGGAAGGGGCTTACCAGGTCCTTTCCCTCCTCGGTTGCGGCCCAAGGTTTTGTATAAGGAAGCTCCAGGAAGATCATGGGTACTTTCCTCCTCTCGGGCTCAAGCACCTTGGCGTTTCGTCGCCAAGTTTCGAACTTGCAGGCAAGCTCGATGTTGGACCATCTAGACGCAGTGACCGAGGGCTTCCTCTCGGATGTCTCATCCGTGGATGTCGACAAGCTCAGACACTCTTCCATCCTTGGGAAGAGCTTGTTTGTGCCCAAGGACAGAGGCATGGACAGCGGTGGTGCAGAGGAAGTCGACTTCCATTTTCACTCCTCCAAGGCGCTTTCTTCCAGACCCTGCAGGCCTCCAGCGCCTCTTCTTTCAGCCTCGTCGGCCTAAGTTATCGGACCGGCTACGGCAGCTACGACAAGGCATCCAATAGCAGTCCCCTCCTGTCAGGGACAGGTAGCACAGGAGGCTATCCCGGGGGGGCATAATCCTAGAGGGAGCGGCATTGTTCACAAACTCTAGGATTGGCAACCCCCCCTAAGGTTACTCATCCGGATAACAGCTTCCCGATGCCGATTCCTGCTCGATCTCCATGATCAGCCAAGGATATCGCGCCTCGCTCTTACCATCTCTCCGTCTCTGTCAGCGAATTCAGTGTCACTGAACCTCTATGCCATGGGGTCGGCAAGAGTTTTGCCCATTTGGGCAGAATGATCTATGCCTTAGGAGAAGGTCCTCCATAGGGTCGTCGACGGCTTCACCCCCCGGCTTCTTCAGTCGATCCTTTCTCGTAGGAAAGCATCTGAGACGGGAATTCTGTCGTCGACCTCTCAGATCTGATCAAGTTTGTCGAACAAACTTCGTCCAGCATGGAACAGCAGAATCGATCAGACTGGTAACGAGGCGGCAGGACTCCTTAGGCCCTGGATCAGAAGGACGGGTACTTCCAGTTTCCATTCCATCCATCTTCCAGGAAGCTCTTGGAATTCAGCCTAGACTTGAGATGCTGTGTGGCGATCCCGCCGCGGCATCACAGGTTTTTCCCCAGAGAACTCTCCCTGCTTTCCTCATGGCCGCTCAGGAGCAGGCTTCCGCCTCCTTCGCCTTTTGGAGGTCTGGTCAACTCCGGTAGGCTCGGGTTCGACCTTCTTCAACGCCGGGACAAGCTTCCGGGTCCTTACCATGAGAGGGATCATGGTAATTTGCTAGGAGCCTTCTCTACTTCTGCCTCAACATCTGGAGTATCTAGCCATGATATTGAGTCAACGGCCTTACCGATCAGCGAAGTTAAGCAACGTTGGGTCTGGTCAGTACTTGGATGGGTGACCGCCTGGGGACGCCAGATGCTGTGTCCTCCTTCTCCAAGCCTTCCCTTCAGTTGACTGTGGCAAGGCTGAGGAGAGTCGCAGTACCTGTTCTCAGTCAAGCAGAGCTTTCAGCCCTACCTTGGAACGTATCCTGGGTCTCTTTTCCTCATTGACCCGTCTAAAAGTCCCGAACGGTCGCCTCAGGATAAGTTCCCTGTGGGGCGGCCCAAGTTCCGGTGGTATCAAAGCAACAATTAACCGAACTTTCTGGCCCCTATGGGACCAGCGGAACGTTTAGACCTGCAATGGGTGTTGACCTATGGAACCTCTTGATGGGAGTGGATATTCTCGTCCTTTCCCCACATTTTGATGCTGTTCTCGGACTCGTCAAAGAAAAGGGGGCGGCATGTTCCGGTTCAGGCCTATGGTCAAGACCTGAAGGATACCTCTACATCATTCAGGCTGGCTTAGGGACCATAGTTTGGCCCATCTACAGATCCTACAGTTCCTGCCGAGTCGCTCCGTGCGCGACGACTTCATGGTACTGGTGTATTCCAACCAGCAAGGGACGCATTTTCATACCTTCGCATCTTGCAGTAGAGATACTGAGATGATCCGAGGTCCTCTCAATACCACTATTGGCTCGCTCATTCCGGGCAGAGGAATGTTCTCTCCGACTATCTGAGCAGAGCCTCGCAGATAGAGGGTACCTGGGGGTCTTTGGCCTTTAGTAACCAGCAAGTCCTGGCCTGGGGGACCTGATCGCGACAGCCTGGAACTTCAAGCTTCCGCTGTTCTTCCCCCCAGTCTCAGACCCCAAGACTCTTTGGCAAGATGCTTTCCGGTGATGGTGGGACAACATCGACGCCTGCATCTTCCCACCATTGTTGTCTGTTGAGAATGGGTCTCAACAAGACCAGGTTGTCTGTCAACCTTCCGATGGCCCTGAGAGCTCCACTGTGACTATACGCGGAACGGTTTCTGGACCCTCTGCTTCCCCTGACGGAACTCCCGGGAGAGCTTCTCCCACGGCACAGGCTACTTAAACAACCACACTACAACATCTTTCACGAGCCATGGCATCGCTTCGGCTTCACGCCTGAAGACACTACGCCGCCGCCTCAAGAAGAGACAACCCGCTACAGTCGCGGAGCGGAGGTCGCGTCACTTGCGATAGTCATCCGCAGGGGTCTACCAGGCGAAGTGGAGAGTCTTCTGTGGTTGGTGTCGTGGGAGAGTTACCTCTTCCCTTGGGGCCTCTTCTCCAGCAATAACGGACTTATTGCTTCTCGGCGGGAGGAAACTCCTTTCCCCTCTTGGCAGTGAAGCCTGTCGCTCAGCCTTTCCCTGGCTTTCAGGCTGAAAGGAATAGACTTTTTCCTGCCCGCTGGACCTTTCTTCGCTCATGCGAAGCTGCGAACGTCCCTGCCCCCAGTCGGAGTGAGACCTCCTCCATGGAGCATGGTTCGGACTTTTTAGTCCCTTAAGAGATCTTCTCAAAAACCATTACGTCAGGCCTCTGATCGTATTCCGTCTTGGGGGACGGTGCTCCTGCTCACTCTGGCCTTGGCCAGTGTGTAAGCAATCTTCTTGGTCTCGTACGACTCCGCCCTTCCTAAGGAATAGGGGAAGGCAACATTCAGGTTCGCTCCTGAGTTGTTGGCTAGACTCAGAATCTTAGGGTCCCGGCCCTTCGGTCCAACTCCTTCAAGATTTTGAGTCACCATTCTGTATCAGATGACCCAAACCTTCTCCTTTTTACCAGTAAAGGAATCGAGGGGTTATCTTTGGGAACAGCTGCAGTTTGTCCTCACGTGCAACCGGGTTGGGAGCACAGGAAGGACACGGGAGAGTCACCAGTATACCTCTTCAGCTCGGACTCAAGGACATTCATCTCGACCTGAATCTAGCCCCTCCCCCATCACGTCGCCCTACAGCACGATGTCGGATACATCGCAACGTCCCTCTCCTTCGAGTAGTACTACTCTGTGACGCAGGTGCTACAAGCTGGAGTCTGGAAGCGTCTAATGACCTTCGCAGCCCGCTTCCTGCAGGACGTGACCCACAGGAGTATCGATACGTTTCTATCGCTCTGTGGTGGCTACACAACAGCTGGTCTAACCTCAGGCTCCTTTTTGGACAGGTAGGAGAAGGTCGAGGGCATTGTTATCAGGTTTTAGTCTGCATGAACGAAAGAAGTATGTCTGGCCCTTACTTCTTTCTTCATCGTCCCCTCTACTGGGGAAGCAGCATCCTGGTCTCTGTATAGCTGACTTCAAACCTCTGCAGGTAAACTATGCTTCCTTGTGTTCTGAGTATTGAGTCAATACTGTCGCGTCCCCCATACCCTGATGAGGTGGTATTGGGAACGTCCTAACCCAGAGTTCCTTCTGGAACTCTAGGTCAACTGCCTAGGACGGGTCACACTTCTTCCTTCACACACAAGCTTATGTAGGCCACACGTCTCCTTGCGGAGCAAGGAACTTGTGAGGAGCAGGGACTCCTTTTCTCGAGTGCGACTCACTCGGATTCTGAGTCCCCGGGTGAAGCCAAAGCCAGTATGGCTGGGGACTTTCCACCCTTCCTAAGGGGTAAGTCACCCAATGTAAATAGCGTGGTTTGTATTTCGGTTACGGAACAAATGACAAATTCGGAGATAATTTGTATTTTTCTTAACCATACAAACCTTAGCTATTTACACATATTTGCCCGCCAGCCCTGTCCCCCAAGACAAGTCCTACCTCTAAGTGAAGTGAAGCAGTTCACCGGTGTGTGAGGGGGGAGGGGTAGCTAGCTACCACTCCCCCACCCCCCTGCTAACTAGCGCGGGGGTAATACACCCTCGTTAAATTCTAATGGCTCGCCATTTCAGCTACGCTGAAAGGTAAACCCAATGTGAATAGCTAAGGTTTGTATGGTTAGGAAAAATACAAATTATCTCCGAATTTGTCATATTAAGAAAAAATGCCAATGAGGAAGCAATTTTTCTCACGTCGGTTTTTAGGATGGGGAGAGAGAGGATCAGCCTTCTTCATAAGGGAGGTCATTAAGATACAACTAGCCCCAGTTGAAAGGCACTTGTTGGTCTGGGTATTTGAAGCAAACTACTTTCTGAGGGACATGGATCACGGAAGATATACTAGCCGGGTGGACAGTGGACAGATGTTACCATCAACCGGTCTCAAGACTGTAATACAAAGAGGGTCTCACCTCTGCAAAAGGCTTTTTGTTTTTGGCCATAAACAAAAAACCCAGGAGTCATAATTAGGAGACTGTCAGGAGTTAAGGTTATAAACTACTGATCTCTCCCTAATGCTGCAAGCTCACTGACACTTGCTCCTTAGCATAATGCTACAGAAAATAGCTTTTTGTAGTAGCTCTTTAAAGGAAGTGGAGGAATGATCTGGATTTGCCAAAAAATCAAACACTATCAAGGGACAAGGACACTGAAGGGACTGATGGAAATGGTCTATATAAAGTAAAAGACTTAGTAATGTTGTGAAACATGTCCGAGTTTAAAACCACGTCAAAGGCCTGCTTGGGGGATTTTGTCAATGCAAATTTATTGGACAATATGGTGATCTCAAAGAGGTAGACCAGAAAGGAAACCAAAAGGTCTAAGATTATTTGTCATGGAGACCTATTTCTCACAGAGGACCATACATGGTCTTCAACAATGACTGGTTTTGTCTAGTGGAAGGAGACTTCTTAAAGCCCATAAAATATGTCATGTTAGCTGAAATTTCCGTAACGTATATACGGAAGAAGAAATCTAAGTGTGAAGATTCAGGGTCAGAAAGGAGGAAACAAATATATTCTGGTTTCTTACTCCCTGACTGAAGAGGGTGTAGCCTTGGTCTTAGATACTGGAGCAGTGGATGCTTCAGGCTGTCTGGTCAATATGGAACCATCAAGAACCATCTGTTCCAGTCTAGGTTCAAGACATATCTTGCCACTGCCTGAGAATCCACATTCAAAGATACTTTCATATACAGTAGTGGAAGCTTGTGTTTCTTTCCTTATACAACAGGTCTTCTTGGAGATTAGGAACTATCTCTAGGATATCTTGGAAAGAGTTCTGGTCCAAGGTCTATTCTGTGTCCATTAGCTGTCCGCTACTACATGCAAGAGCCGGAAAGATAGATTGGGGAGACGGACAGTTTCGTCTCCTGAAAGAACTTCATAATGGTAAGATTAACTGCATTGGGAATTCTGGTTGTCGATGAAAATCTTGATATGACAGGTAAATCTTGGATCAAGTCTCTTCAGTGACAGGAAGGCCACCAGCAGTTCCAACACATTTACTGCATGTCATATCCTGCAAGCTGATGTGACCATTCCTGAGCATACCAGTCTCCTCTGAGTAACCTCCCCAACACTACCGGATTGCGTTTGTATGAAGGATCATGGATATCAGGGTAGGAACCAATAGGTTCGACATGGAAAGGACCTTTCTCTTTCGTCCACGGCTTGAGAATTCTTTTGCAGTAACTGGGTAACTGGGTTTAGCTGTCTCGAAATCTTTTTGAGTCGCTCTAGTACACATCCAGTTGAGTTCTTTCAAAATTTTTTGGAAAAGTGGATCAACTATTGAAGCAAACTGAAGAACGCTTAAAGACCTCTAATTACCACCATCTGGAGGAGAAGGGATTCCGAAGAATCCTTCTAATGAGAGGATTTTGGCAGTCTTAGAGGCTTTTTGACATTCCATTGAAGATCTAGGCACCGGAATATCCATCTTGAAGCTAGTCAACATTTTGTGAAGTTAATCAGAAAACTTATGTCCTGAAGAACTTGCAAAAATCGCAAGACTTTATTTATGTACCAGAGGCATAATTCTTTTTTCGCTGTCAAACTATACAATCTTGCAAATAGATAATGACCTGAACTCCCTGCAGCCAAAGAAATTTGATCACTGACTGCTTTTTTTTAAACATCTGACTTACCTGGTAGTTATATATATAGCTTAGTCCCTGACGTCACGGCAGAAATTTCAAAACTCGCGGCAATCGCTGATTGGGTAGCCAGGTGTACCACTAGTGTGCCCTCTACCCAGGTACTTGGAACCATTCCAATCATTCCTCAGATCTTCCCTGCCGCCTCACCGGCGACATCGTTGGATTTTCACTCGCTGTAGCCTGTGTATAATTGCAGTTATCTTGGTGTTGTACAATTTGTCTTTGGCTTTCGCTCGTTTCTATTTGTTTTTGGATTTTCTTGGACCCGATTAGATTTTGTTGTTTTGACCCCTGCTTGTATGATCTCTTTAAAATATTCATAATGTCTGACTCTTCTTCAGGTATTAGAAGGTGTGTGAGAGGTGTGAGCTTGAAGGACATGATGGTGGGTTATATTAAAAGATTATCACTAAAAGAGTCACTTTAATGGAGAATGTGGGAGGCAGCAGTACACAGTTCCTTCGGCCATGAACTTGCTGGTTACACTACACGGACAAAAGAAAGCAGCGTCATGCCACGCACATCATGACAAGAATTATGGGTAAAAACACATGATTGCACCCAAGCCCATAATCAACATTACCAATGCATCATAAATAAAAGTTTAATATTCTAACCCCCCCTCATAAACTTTTATTCTCATCAATCTGCAAATTACTACACATCAAACAAATATATGCATCATGGTAATAAAAAAAAAAAAATACATAGCTATCAAAGGTCAATATTACAAAACCATCAATGACACAAATTAAAATAAATCAACTTTGCTTTAGTTACTGGTTTTGTAAACATATCGGCTTTATTTTCACTTGAGGGGACATACTCTAAATCAACATTTTTACTCGTAACTTCATTACGGATGAAATTATAGCGTATGTCTATATGTTTAGACCTTTGATGGTAAACAGGGTTCTTAGCAAGTTTAATTGTCCCTTGGTTATCAACAAATAATATGATGGGTTTGACTTCAACATTAATCATATCAGTTAACAACTGCTGCAAAAATTTTGCTTCTTGGATAGCAAAAGTCAATGAAACATACTCAGCTTCACAAGAACTTAAAGCTACATTGCTTTGTTTCTTACTCTTCCAAGAAATAAGAGCACTATCATCATTAATTTGGTAACAATAACCTGAAATACTTTTACGATCTTCAGAACTACCCCAGTCTGAGTCGCAGTAACCAGAAATCTCAATAGTATCGTAAGACCTCTTAAAAACAAGGCAATGTTGTTTAGTACCTTTAAGAAATTTTGGAACATATTTACACATAGCCAAATGACTTTGAGTTGGCCTAGCCATATACTGTGAAAGTTTAGACACAAAACTTAAATCAGGCCTAGTACAAGTCATGACATATATCAAGCTTCCATCAATGTTTCTGTAAAGAGTACTATCAACTAGTTCAGGACTTTCCTCAAAAGTACACTTATTAACACTTAGATCACAAGGAATTGACTTTGGGTTGCATTCATCCATTTTGAACTTTCTCAAAACTTTCTCAAGGAACTTACTCTGGTTCATTTTTATACAATCTCCATCAAAAACAAACTCAATACCATAAAACCATGAAAGTTTCCCTAAATCTTTCATCTCAAATCTATGACATGATACACGTTTAGTGTCAAACAGAGCTTTCTCATTACTACTGGCAATGATCATATCATCAACCCAAACCAAAATAATTACATGAAAGTTGTCTTTTATTGACATACACACAATGATCACTTAATGACTGCTCAAAATAATTTTGAATTAAGAAATCATGGAGCATATTATTCCAATTTTTGCCTGATTGCTTTAAACCATACAGAGATTTATTCAGTTTCCAAACCAATTGTTCATTATTACTACCTGTCTCAATGTAACCTTCAGGCTGTTGAACAAATATTTCACAATCAATATCAGAATTAAGATAGGCAGTTTTAAAATCCATACAATGCACAATTAAATCATATTGTACTGCCAATTGCATAAGCATTCTAATTGAGGTCATATGCACTATAGGAGAAAAAGTATCAGTATAATCAACACCTTCAATTTGGGAATACCCTTTTGCAACATAGCGAGCTTTATATTGCTCTTCACCATTTAACCCTTCTTTAATGGCATATACCCATCGTCCACCTACAATACAATGGTTGTTTGGTAAACTACACAATTCATAAGTATTGTTATCTCTCAAAGATTGAATTTCATCATCCATTGCAGCTATCCATTTGTGAGCCACGTGAATTTAATGCCTCTCTATAGCTTTCAGGAATTTCAGTTACTTTACAACAATAATGAACAGAATACCCCAGTAAATCAACATTATCAGGATCAACATATTCTTTAAGATATTTGGGAGCAGTTCGCTCCCTACTTGGGTAACAGGACTCTCCTTCCCTTTCAGTTTCAGTCAAATCTATCTGTATTAATTTCACTATGCTGATCTTCAACAAGGATATGTTTAGAAACAGGATCACTTTGATTATCATTAGCAGTTGTTTTCTTTTCATTGCAAATGACATTCTCATTATCAGAATCAGATTCACTATCTTCTGATTCACCATCTTCCTTTAGACTTTGGGATTTATCAAAATTGAATTTATCAGTAAAATGTACTAACCTAACCTTTCTCAAACTGTCAGTTCCTGGATAATATACAAGATAAGTAGGACTGTATGAATCATAGCCAACAAATATTCCCTTTTCACATCTTGGGTCTAGCTTAGCTTTCTTTTCTACATAAGCATAACACAGGGAACCAAAAATATGCATATTTTCAAGTTTAGGCTTTTTAGACGTTAACACTTCATATGGGGTTTTATCTAGTCTAGAATTGTAGCATCTATTCCTTATATAAGCAGCTGCCCTAACAGCATAATTCCACATGAATTTTGGTAGCTTTGCTTCAATTAAGAGACATCTAGCCATTTCAAACAATGTACGCCACATTCCCTCAGCAGTACCATTTTGGTGTGGTGAATTTGGTGAAGAAAAATCTAGTTTAACCTTATTACTTACCAGAATTTCTTTAAATTCTGAAGAAGTAAATTCTCCTCCATTATCACACCTTAATCTTTTAACAACACCATAAGAACTAGTGTCAGCAAGGAATTTCTTAGTAGCATTAAGTGCATCACTTTTTTGCTTCAAGAAATAAACAAAAACAGATCCTGAATAATCATCTACAAAATCAATACAATATTTATATTTTTCCCTTGATTCAATACTCATTGGTCCAGCAAGATCACAATGTACAAATTCCATTTTACTCTTTGCTCTCTCATCTGGTAATCTGTTCCTAGATAAATGCATTTTACCTTCATGACAAGTTATGCAATCAAAATTACTTTTGTCACTAATTTTCATACCTTCAGCTTTATCTTCTAACTTCAAAATGTCTTTAACATTGCAGTGTCCCAAAACCTTATGCCACTCCTCTAGTGAACGAGATTTACATGAGCTTACATTATTTTGATAATATAGCTTACTTTTCTTATTTATTTCAAAAGATACACCATTTGGGCTTATCAACTCAGAATGATTAGGATTAAAGCTTACTGTAGCTCCTTTACTAACAGCTGATTGTACAGAAAATATATTCTGCTTAAAAGTAGGAATATACAAGGCATTATCAAGAACAACATTTTGTTTTATACCATTTGTATCATAAAGTACAATTTTAGCCTTACCTTTACCTTTAACAATATTCTTGCATCGTGCACCATCTGCAAGTTCAACCATATGTTTTGATTCATCAAAGTCTTCATCAAAACACTTAAACTTGGATTTGTCAGTAATGATGGGTAGTAGCACCACAATCAACAAGAACATTATATACATCTGTAGATATGTTATCAACAGAGCAACTTATTTTGAAACAACATTCTTCATCATTATAATTATTAGTGGATCTAGGCTTACAAACATTCACAGTTGCACTAGAAAATCTAGTAGGCCTATTAGCCTTTCTACATTCATCAAAATTGTGTGTAATGGTATTGCATTCTTTGCACCACTTACCTCTGTCTTTCTTCAACTTACACTCGAAAGACTTATGTCCAGTCTTACCACATGAATAACATCTTACTGATGAGCCTCTGGCAGATCCACCACACTGAAAATCAGGATTCTTCTTATAATTCACCTTAAGGATGTTCTCACTCTTCACATCAGGCCTGTGTGCCTCTCGACTCCTCAGGCTTTCTTCATAACTCCGTAGCAGAGACTTGAATTCCGAAAACGTAGACTCACTATCCTTCTGCATAACAACAGTATTAAATGGAGTAAATTCCTCTGGAAGACCCTTCAACACCATAGCAATAAGAAGGCTGTCGCTGATCGTCTCACCAGCTGACTTTAACGAAGTAGAGGTTGCCTCTGCTCGAAGAAAATAATCCATTACACATTCCTTCCCTCTCATTTTCAGGGATGTCAGCTCCGTGTTGAGGGAGATGATTCTTGGTTTCCTAGTACCTCGGTAATGGTCCCGTAGAATCTCCAATTCCTTTCTTCCATCGTTGACTGCATCTCTCATTATTAATTGGAGGCTCTTATCATCTAGAATTTGAATGATCCCGGCAAAAATGTCAGCATTTTTAGCACTGAATTCCGCTGAAGTTTGATCTTCACTTTCGTCTAGGGTAAGTTTTCGAAGTCTCAGATGGGCTATAAATTTTATCTCCCACATTTCATATTTCTCCTCATCACCATCAAAATACAACTTCCTCTTGCTTGAGCTGGGCCCATAATCTGTGAGCTCGAAGGACATGATGGTGGGTTATAATAAAAGATTATCACTAAAAGAGTCACTTTAATGGAGAATGTGGGAGGCAGCAGTACACAGTTCCTTCGGCCATGAACTTGCCGGTTACACTACACAGACAAAAGAAAGTGGCGTCACGCCACGCACATCATGACAAGAATTATGGGTAAAAACAAATGATTGCACCCAAGCGCATAATCAACATTACCAATGCATCATAAATAAAAGTTTAATATTCTAACAAGAGGTTGTAAGACCCGGCTTGCTAAAGCCTCTGTTGATTCCCATTCCATTTGTGTGAAATGTAGAGGTAAAGTTTGTGAGTTGGTTGATCGTTGCGATGAATGTGTTATTTTGTCTGAGAGTGAGTGGTTGGAGTATGACCGCTACTCTCGTAAGCTTGAGAGGGATAGGATCAGAAGGAGTAAGAGTTTATCTCGTTCTTCTAGAGATTGTTCCCCTCCCCGTGTCAACGGACCTACTGATTCTTCCCCTGTAGTGGTAGTTCCAGATCCCACTACTGTTACTCCTGATGAACCAATTCTAAAGGACATGATGGTGGCCATTCAAGTCCTGGGCATGAGAGTGGAGTGTCTCACAGCGGACAGGACCAAGTTATGGTCCGACGTTAAAGAGTTAGAGAGTGCTAGTGTCAGTGCTAAAGGTTCAGTGAATTTAATCAGTGCAGTGGAGGGTGCGTCTGCTCGGACCTGTCGTTCTCCTAGCCATAGACCTCTTCCAAGCTCCCCAACCCCTGGGAGGAGGAATGTCGACAGGCGAAAGGAAACGAGAGGCGTTAGCGCCCGAGCAGTCGTCCTCTCGAGCGTACCTGTTGACGCTTCACAGGACGCTCGCCCTCGCCATGGGGAAGGTGAAGTGAAAGTGTTTTCGTCCTCATCGGATGACGCAGCGCCCAGACGGGGCTGGCGTCTCCCATCGAGACTTCTGAAGAGGAAGATTGCCTCTGTCGAACAGCGTCGTGTTATGACGCCTCAGGCTCCAGGTTGCAGCCATTGGAGCAGTCCGGAGCGTTTTCCTTCCTGCTCCGAAGAATGCTCTCCTGCCAAGCGCCCTTCTACGTCGGTAGGAGATAGAAGGAAGTCGGAAGCTGTCAAGCGTCCATCCCCACTGGTTGGAAGACAGTTTTCGGAGGCTGGCATGACCTCTGTGCATGCTCCTCCTCCTCCGTCAGATTGGTATTCGTCTCCTGAACGCTCTGCACTTTCCTTTAGCGAACTTGAAGAAGCAACGTCTCCTGTTTGGCCACAACAACAAGTTGATCCTCATCTAAGTGTACTGCAAGATATGCAGCAGAACCTCTCTTACCTCATGCAAGTCTATCAGCCTGCAGACAAGTAGAGAGTGGCCCACCAAAAGGCCGAGCGTCAGAAAGCTAAGAGTTGAGAGGTTCCTGACGCCAAGCGTCGAGTAGAGGAACAGCTTACCAAGCGTCAGGAGCCTGGTAGCCATGACGCCGAGCGTCGTAAGGAGGAACATCATGCTAAGCGTCGAGAGACTGGTATGCATGACGCCGACCGTCAGGGAGTTGGACGTCAGGACGCTGAGCGTAAGAGCCTCGGACATCGTGAAACCGAGCGTCGAGATCGTGAACGTCATAATTCCGAGCGTCAAGATCGCAAACGTCATAGTTCCTAGCGTCAAGCGTTGGAACAACATGACGCCAGGCATCATGATATTGGACTCCTTAACGCCAGAAGTCAGGATATTAAGGAGTTGACTCCTAGGAAACAGGACGTCTCTACCTCGATTAGAGACCTGTCGGAATAAGTGATCGACGGTCACCTTTCCCCTAGTGATCATTTAGAGGAAATCTCGGAAGAAGATCCTAAGACCTTTCATTCTTCGGTGGATTTAAAGAAACTTATGAGAGTTTTTACCGAAGTTTCCTAATTATTTTGTTCCTGCTGCTCCTCGTTCCCCGCCTTCAGAGTTTACGCTAGGGAAGGCATCGAAGGAGTCTCTGTTCATGAAGAGGGTGTTCTCGCTCATCTAAGAGAGCCTTGAGAATGATGGGGGATTGGATGCAATCCAAGAAGGGCCAGGGAAAGACTGTTTATTCTTTTCCCCCTGCCAGATTGGCTTCCAGATCTAGCGTTTGGTATGAGACTGGAGAAGCTCTCGGCTTGGGAGTTCCTGCCTCTGCCCAAGGAGACTTTTCGAGTCTGGTAGACGCCCCTCGTCGGACAGCCATGAGGAGAACCAAAGTGTTCCGGTCAACGTCGGAGCTGGATCACCTTCTCAAAGGCATCTTCAGAGCTTTTGAGGTGTTTAATTTCCTTGACTGGACTCTGGGAGCCTTGGGAAAAATGTTTATGCTTTGAAGGATGTAAACACTGAAAGCCTCGTCCACATTATGTCTTGCATGGACAAAGCCTTAAGAGACGGGTCTAAAGAGTTGGCAGCCCCTTTTTCGGCGGGTGTTCTTAAGAAAAGAGCCCAAATGTGCTCTTTTTTTGGCTAATGGGGTTACACCCATACAAAAGTCGGAACTGCTGTACGCACCTCTTTCTTCCTCCCTTTCCTCCCAGATGCTGAAGCCTTGATGAGGATGGGGGGCTTAGGGATTAGCAGCTGGGCTCTAATGAACAGTGGGAACTACTTCCCACTGGACCTCGTTGCCCAGCTGTCGATCCAACTAAATCAGTCAGCATTTTCTCTTTTACTTTTGATTAATTCTTTTTTCTCCCATCTCTTCCTTTTGGGCTCGATATTGTTGACGACTTTGGCATGTTCGATTATACTTTGGATGCTGCATTGGATTTGGCACAGTGTGGGATGGACTGCATTCCATCTCAACCTGTGCCAATTTAGACGCCATCACCCTCTGGCAGACCTCATTGGGTGCAGACCAAGTCTGTTAAGAGTCGGGCTCCAGTGATCCGGTTTTAATTCACCCATATTTGCGGGTAATGGGTGACGCCAGGCATTGGAATCGACGGTGGGAGGGGCTAACTACCCCCACTGACCAGTGTACGCCCACCTTAAGAGAGGCAGCCCCTCTCTAATAGAGGACTGGTCCCCACTGAAGCCTCTTCTCGTGTTGGGCCACATGGGATAGGAGGACTGACATCCTCCGATAAGAGGTGGATAACCTGGCTTGCTCATAACAAAAAAATCCCACCCCTCTGTTGACGACCTGGAAATTACAAACATGGACCTCGGTACAGACAGCTCCAACTCGGGTTCTGACATTGTAACGTTGGAACCTTATTCACTTCATGTGAATAATAAAACGCTAGAGAAGAAGAGAGAGAGAGAGAGAGAGAGAGAGTGATAAAAGATGACAGTACAGAAAGATATAGAAAAGTAGAAGTATTACCTGGTCACTATGAAGTAGTGAATTATGAAAAATTTTTTATCTTGGAATTTGAAAACGGAAGAAATGAGCGTATAAATGTTTTTAAAGCTAATAGGGAAATAGTTACTTTATGTGGAGGGCAGCCAAAAATTCTACCCCAGGGAAATGGAAGTCTCTTCATAGAGACACTGTCCCCATTACAAGGTGAAAGGTTAAAAACACTTACAACATTGAATGGTCATAGCGTAAAATGTGTTTCGCACCCTACTTTCAACCAGAGTAGAGGTGTGATATAATTATGCTCCAGAATTGTTGGATATAGAGGAAAAAGAAATTGAGGATGAACTGAAAAATCAAGGAGTAGTTAAAGTAGTCAGAATGAGAAAGAGAGTTGGAGAACAACGTATCCCTCTTGCTACTCTGATTATAACATTTGATCAATGCCGATTACCAAATGTTATAAAAGCTGGTTGGCTATCTTTGAAGGTAAAACCATATATCCCTTCACCATTGCGATGTTATCATTGCCAAATGTATGGCCATTTAAGCCAGAAATGTAAGGAAAAACTAAACAATAAGCCAGCTGTTTGTGCCAACTGTGGAAAAAGTAGTCATGGATTATGCATAGAAAACCCTAATTGCATACATTGTGGGGAAGCACACCCAGCTACATCTAAAAGCTGTGTAAAGTTTATTTTTGAAAAAGAAATTCCGGCCATTAGGACCATGGAAAGGGTTACTTTTAAAGAGGCTCGTAAAAGAGCTCTTGAAGAAAAACTTGCCAAACCACACAGACGAAAATTATATCTCTACTTCTAAGATAAAGAAACAAATGAAAGTAGTTAAAGAGGTTGAAAGTCCCATCAAAAATGTATATCCAGAAATTGTAGAAAAATCAAAACGGATACTTGAAAATCTGAAAATTATTCAAAAGCCAACTACTCCGATTTTAAACAATAGTATAAACCTCTCACAGGCCGTGTCCTTGCCTGATCTGATGGAGGTTCCACTTGAAACCAATTTACCTGGTGAACCTGTAGTGGGGAAGGTGCAAAAACCTGACAGATCACAACCTTTTAATCGAAAAAGAGAGAGACCTCCATCTCTCTCGCCTCCTACCATAAGAAACATTAAAGTCACGACTTCAAATAAATATGATATCTTGTCTGCTGATGTTTCTGATCAACTAGAAGGTAAATTGAACCAATCAGAAATTCAAGTTGAGGTCCACCATCCTCCTCAACAATCAGATCAAAAGGACACAAAGAAAAAGAGAAACACAAAACCTACTATATCAAGATCCTCTCTAGAGTTACCTCCGGGAAATATTGTTAGATCAAATATTGCCAATGGGAAGACTTCATCTAAGGTGTCTTCCAAAAATTAAACCATATTTTTTTCCTCCATTCTGCAATGGAATTGCCAGGGTTTAAGGGCGAAATATGAACAACTTAAGCTCCTCATATGTGAACACTCCCCTATAACAGTATGTCCACAAGAAAGCAAGCTCGATGCTAATACTCCTTGTCCTTGATAGTATGTTAGCTATAGAACACCATATGATCAATGAACAGGGAGCCATGGGGGAAGTCTTATATACGTTCGTCGAGATGTTCCCCAAATATCTTTGTCTATCTGTACCCCTCTGCAGGCAGTGGCTGTACAGATTGATATAGGGAGAAAATACACAATCTGTTCTCTTTACTTGCCTCCAAATGATAACATCTCATATGATAATATATTAGAAGTGATTAAACAACTCCCACAACCCTTTCTCTTACTAGGAGATCTTAATAGTAGACATCCTTTATGGGGTGATGTTTTGGCAAATGCAAGGGGTAATATTATATCGTCAATTTTGGAGAATGAAGATGTCCGACTCTTCAATACAGGAGAGCCCACACATTTTCATGTACAGACAGGTACCTTGTCCTGCATTGACCTATCATTTGCAAGCTCTAACTGTCTTCTCAATTTTAATTGGAGAACATTAGATGATTGGCATACTAGTGATCATGCACCAATCATTATAAACACCAACAATGGTCCACCTTTACAAAGATTGCCTCGATGGAATCTTGATAAGGCGGACTGGGATAGATTTCGGGAGCTAAGTGAAATTGAAGGAAATGCAGAACAGTTTGAATGTGTTGATGATGCCATAGATTTACTCAATGGAACTCTTCATACAGCAGGAGTAAATTCCATTCCCAAAACAACAGGGATATTCAGACGACGACCAGTCCCCTGGTGGTCATCTGAACTAACTGCCCTGCACAGAGCCACAAGAAAGTCTTTAACTCGATTGCGCATCCGCCGTACTGAGGAGAATTTAGTCATATACTGTACAAGAAATGTAGAGCACAGTTCCGTCGTGCCATGAAAGAAGCTAGGCGCCAGTCTTGGATGTCATTTGTTTCCTCCATTAACAGTAGAACACCAACTTCATCTGTGTGGAGGAAAGTCAAAAAGATGCAGACAAATTCACCCCGAACCCACCACCAGTGTTGAAGGTAAATGGCCAGTATATGACTGGAGCAACCGAAGTTAGCAATGCCCTGGCTGACCATTTTTCAAATGTATCGTGCAAGTGTGAAGCAGCTCCTGGTCACCAGTATAGGAGCATTGAAGAAAAGAAGTTTTAAATTTTGCAACAAGAAAGCAAGAGTCATATAATTTTCCTTTTACTAAAAGAGAATTTGATTCTGCTCTTGCTACGTGTAACGATATAGCCCTTGGACCCGATGGAATTCCATATGCAATGATTAAACACGTACATTTTAATACAAAGTTATTTATTTTAAGCATTTTTAATAGAATATGGCATGATCATAGTTATCCAAGTGTTTGGGAACTAGCCATTATTCTAGCCTTTTTAAAACCCGGTAAGGACAAGCTTTTAGCAGCAAATTATAGGCCAATTGCATTGACATCTTGTTTGTGCAAAATCATGGAAAAGATGGTCAATGTAAGACTGATGTGGTACCTTGAAAAGAAGGGTATTTTATCACCCATTCAATGTGGATTCAGAAAAATGCACTCAACGACTGATGTGCTGATACAACTTGAGTCCTCCATTTGTGAAGCGTTCGCTTCCAAACAGCACCATGTGACAGTCTTTTTTGATCTTGAAAAGGCATATGATACCACATGGAGGTACGGTATACTTAAAAGAATCCATGAGTTAGGATTAAGAGGAGAGCTACCACTATTCATTCAATCATTTCTTTCACATAGAGTTTTCCAAGTGAGAGTTGGGGAAGCTCTATCACAGACTAAATGCCAGGAAGGAGTTCCTCTGGGGAGTGTGCTGAGTGTAACCCTTTTTGCATTAGCAATTAATGGGATATCCTCAGTCATTCCCCGGGATGTTATCGCAACATTATTTGTGGATGATCTCTCCGTATCAATGGTTGAAAGAAAAATACAACTCTATTGATAAAATTATCCATTGGGCCGATATGAATGGATTTAAGTTCTCGACAAGTAAAACTACAATTGTCCATTTCTGTCGTATCCGGGGAGTACATCCAGACCCGGATATATACATCAAAGGTCAACGGATCCCATGTGCAAGTGAAGCTAAATTTTTAGGGCTGATATTTGATTGTAGGCTTACATGGGTTTCTCACTTAAAAGTATTAAAAGCTAAATGTCTTGAAGCTATGAATCTTTTAAAAGTATTGTCCCATACATCATGGGGGGCAGACCGCAATACAATTTTAAAATTATACAAGGCCTTGATTTTTTTCCAAAATTAGTTATGGATGTGATATATACTCCTCAGCAACCCCAAGCCGGTTAAAGATATTAGAGTCTATACATCATGCTACTATAAGATTGTCCACTGGAGCCTTTAGAACTTCGCCTATCACAAGTCTCCTTGTTGATGCTGGAGAGTTGCCTCTAGACCTTTACCGAATGTCCTCTATTATTCGGTATTGGTTTAGATTGCAAAGACTCCCTAATTCTGAAGCTATGAATCTTTTAAAAGTATTGTCCCATACATCATGGGGGGCAGACCGCAATACAATTTTAAAATTATACAAGGCCTTGATTTTTTTCCAAAATTAGTTATGGGTGTGAAATATATTCCTCAGCAACCCCAAGCCGGTTAAAAATATTAGATTCTATACATCATGCTACTATCAGATTGTCCACAGGAGCCTTTAGAACCTCCCCTATCACAAGTTTCCTTGTTGATGCTGGAGAGTTGCCTCTAGACCTTTACCGAATGCCCTCTATTATTCGGTATTGGTTTAGATTGCAAAGACTCCCTAATTCTTCAGCTTTTCAGACTGCAAGCCTTGTAAGGCACTCAACCTACTTTGAGTTGCACCCAAAATCTCCTCAACCTTTTTGGTTTCGGGTTAAACAATTATTAAACAATCTGGATATAATTAGAATTAAGGTGTTTCCATTCAAGGTATCATCAACGCCTCCATGGAAATTACCTGACATATCTTTTTGTAGATACTTTATTGGAGTTAAGAAGAATATGACTGACTTAGAATCCAGGTCTCCTTTTATGGAACATGTTGAAGAACATAGGGGATCGACTTTTATATATACTGATGGCTCCAAATCTGATGCTGGCGTTAGATTTGGAGTAAATTGTAATGATTTTAATTGTAGAGGTGCACTTCCTCTAACAGCTTCCATTTTTATTGCCGAACTGTATGGCATATTAACCGCTATTGAGAAAATAGCTTTGGAAAAGGAGGGTAATTTTACAATTTTTAGTGATGCAAGGAGTGTTCTTCAAGCTTTAGACATTTTTAATTCTAGTAACCCTCTAGTTTTAAAGATTTTAGAATGGCTTTTTATTATTGGACGGAGAGGTATAACAGTTCGATTTTGTTGGGTTCCAGCACATGTAGGTGTGTGTGGGAATGAGAAGGCAGATTTACTGGCGAAGAATGCAGCATCCGAGTTGCTAACAAGGAGGTATTCCATTCCCTGTAATGATATCCTACCTTACATCAAGAAATTGGTTTATGATAAATGGCAACAGCACTGGGATAGTCAAGATGGCAATAAAATGAGGGAAGTAACAAATATCATATCACCTTGGAGGTATAACATGATACCCCGAAAATGGGAGACGACTCTTTGTCGTCTCCGTATTGGTCACACACGGTTGACACACGAGTTTCTGCTGAAGGGCCAACACCAACCGTATTGCGAGGACTGTTTAGTACCTTTAACAGTGAGGCATTTGTTGACCGAATGCCCTAATTTTACTAACTTAAGAAATAGATTTGTTCCAACACAGAGTACTTACCTAGAACTACTTTCTTAGGAGTTACTGGTAACTCTTCCCAACCGACCAGAATTTTGTGTAGTTTACCCTATTCTCATTTTTTATGGGTGACCTCAGGCAGAGTGATACGCGCCCTGAGGCGACCCGGGGTCAGAGAGCGTGCTAGATTAGGTCGTGCTCCCCAGTAAGTTTCTGGTCGCGACGTGATTCACATCCCGCCGCGCTCTCTCTTACCCAGTGCGACCCTTTGTGTTTACCACGTGGTTCCTGTGCCCGTATCCTTACCCCTTTCCCTTGTGTCCTTGTGTCTCTTGGTGTTAGTGTTTTTAATATGGAGCATCCACACCGTTGCCGTGGGCCTGTGGCCGGTAAGTCTTGTGGGGCTTTCCTTTCGAAGCCCTAGGTTGATCCACACACGCGTTGTTTGTCATGTAGGGGAAAAGTATGCTCCCCTACCGCCACGTGTTCGGAATGCGAGTCTTGGGGCGAGATTCAGTGGGTCCGTTATGGGACTAAGAAGAAGAGGTCGGCCAAGAAATTGCCCAAGAAAGCTACCGCGTCCTCTGCTTTGGTGCCCCGGGATGCCTCGTCAGAACGTGGTTCCCTTTCATCTTCCCCTACCCAGGGTAGGGGTCAAGGTAAGTCCGTTGCGGGGAAGCGGCCCATTGTCCTTCCCCAAGAGTCTGATTTACCTGTGGGGGAAGTTTCTGAGGTGTTACAGGCATGTTTGGGGCCTGAGGGAAGTGCGGTAGAGTGTGTGGGAGACGAGGTCCTGGTGCCCGCAGGGCCCGTCTCTACCGAAGACCCGATGTGGGGGAAATCAGGTACTTCCTCTTCTCCCCCATCTTGGGCGTGTGTTTCAGGTACTTCGGCCGCCGGGGGGGATGCTGAGAAAGGCCATTCGTCAAATTCAGACCCCGTCGTTTGGGATATTCCTAAAACACCCTGCAGGTCACCCTTCAGACTAGAAGAGGAGTTTGACCATTGGATCGGCTGCAAGAACGTTCCTCGGACCCCCCCAGCGCCCGCGGCGACTCTTCCGCCCATCTTCATGCAACCTGCTTAAACAGAGGTTCGGCATGGATTTACCCTTAAGGGATGCCCTTCACAACCGAGCCCCCGAGATGCTTCTCTTCACAGACGCCTCCAAAGAGGGGTGGGGAGCACATCTCCTCAACGAGTCAGCGAGATGAGCTTGGACGGACGAAGAGAAAGATCAACACATCAACGTCCTAGAGATGAAGGCAGTCCGAGAAGCGTGCCTACAGTTCGTAGATCTTCTGAGGGGAAACACAGTGGCGTTGATGTGTGACAACGCCCCTGTAGTAGCGTACATAAAGAAACACGGAGGTCTAAAATCGAAGGAGTTGTGCGATCTCGCGTTGGAGATCCTGGATTGGGCCGAGTCAGAACAGATCGTGATTTCAGCTAGGTTCATTCCAGGCAAAAGGAATGTCCTAGTCGACGGGCTCAGCAGGATTGGCCATGTAGTGGGTACCGAGTGGTCTCTCCTCCCAGGAGTAGCCAGACTCATCATTCAAAAATGGGGCTCGCCGGTGATGGATCTCTTTGCAACCAGACTGAACGCACAGCTCCCCGTATTTTGTTCTCTTGTCCCAGACCCAAAAGCGGTGTTGGAGGATGCTTTTCAACACAAATGGGACAACCTCGACGTGTATGCTTTTCCCCCCTTCGCATTGATCAGGCAAGTGCTCAACAGAGTACGGGCAGCTCGAAACTTAAGGATGACTTTGGTAGCGCCCTGGTGGCCGGAGAGAGAGTGGTTTGCGGATCTAAGAGATCTGGCATGTCTTCCCCCGTGGCCTCTGCCCGACAGACCGGACCTACTACGGCAGCCACACTTCCAAAGGTTCCACGACAATCCTCGGTCTCTTCGCCTTCACGCTTGGAGACTATCGAGCGACTCCTGAGGAAGGAAGGATATTCGGCAGGTACAGCAGAAAAGATGTCGCGTTATCTGAGACGATCTTCAGCTGCGGTCTACCAGGCAAAATGGGCTACTTTTACGAAATGGTGTGCCTCAAAGAACATCAAGCCTCTAAAAGCCTCGGTTCCGGATATTGCGGATTTCCTCGTGCATCTCAGAGACGGGGTGGGCATGTCAATACCGGCCATCAAAGAAGTCCGTGCGGCCTTGGGCCAAGTCTTCCTTCTGAAGGGCATTGATCTGGGCTCCTCTAGGCACATCTCTATGCTCATCAGGAGCTTCGAACAAGCATGCCCTCCGCAAGCCTCCAGGGTACCGCAGTGGGACGTGGCAAGGGTATTGAAAATGCTAAGTGAACCACCGTTCAAACCCCTGAAGGACATAGTGGACAGGGATCTCACTCTCAAGATGGTCTTCTTGTTGGCCTTGGCCTCAGCTAAGAAAGTGGGAGAAATCCATGGGTTGTCCTACGAAATCTCTCATTCGAAAGGGTGGCGGGAGCTCTCCTTCAAGTTCGTCCCTTCTTTTGTAGCGAAAACACAGAATCCAGTGATCTGGGACCCTAAGTTCGAGGGCTTCTCAATGCCGGCTATTTCT
>NC_090725.1:98643487-98668487 GCF_036898095.1 Palaemon carinicauda | reverse complement strand
TCAAGGGGCTGGGCAACTGCAGGAGCCCCTCTTCGGAGGATTGCTCCTTTTAGGTCACTGGCTGACCAGTCTCTTCTACGAAGTGTTTCTCTTTCGTTCGCGAGAGAGTACACTCATAGAGACTCCTCTTCGGAGGATTCTTCTGCTGCTGTTGCTGTTGGCCTCCTTCGCCTTAAGGCCCACCGTCCGCCTCGTCGTAAGGGCCTCTCATCTCCCTATAAGGGTGCTAAGAGGCGCCTTTTTGAATCTCCGTTTGCAGCTTACAACTCGTTCTTCTTGATCTTCCACCTTGGTGCAGATGGACAGCAGTCTGATCTCGTCTTCTACAGGCAACGGTCTTCCCGACAGGCAACGGTCTTCCGATGGACATCTGTCTCCCGACGGACAACGTTCCCTTCGGGGCAAAGGGTTGCCTCCCACGGGGGTTTTTCCCTTGCGTGTCAGGGTTCCCCTGCGCGCCCTTCTGCTGTGTTCTCTCCTGCTCCTGCTCAGTGTTAGCGCACAGGCGCTCTCCTGCTCATCAGCGCTCTCCTGTTCGTCAGCGCTCTCATGATGATCATCCCTGCTGTTCCTGTTGGTTCCTGTTACGCGCCCACGTTCGCCCTTGCGATCTAGAACTTCGGTTCAGGTCTGGGTCAAGGACTCTTCTTATATGCGCAGGCTTCCACGCGTTGCCTTCTGCTCGTCAGCAATCATCAGCTCGCCAGCGATCACCTGCTCGCCAGCGTTCACCTGCTCGCCAACGTTCACCTGCTCGCCAGCGCGCACAGGCGATTTTAGTATTGCCTATTCAACAGCGTTCTACACGTCAGCGATCACCTGTCTCTCGGCGATCTCCGGATCGCCCGCGTGTGTTACAGCTGGCGCGACAACGTTCTCCAACGCTTCTGAAGGAACATGGTTCGCCAGCTACTAGCTCGCCATCGCGCGATCGCCCACCTGCTCATGCTGCTCGCCATCGCGCGATCACCCACCTGCGCATGCTGCTCGCCATCGCGCGATCGCCCACCTGCGCATGCTGCTCGCCATCGCGCCATTGCGCGATCGCTCACCTGCGCGATCGCTCACCTGCGCGATCGCTCACCTGCGCAATCGCTCACCTGCGCATACTGCTTGCCATCGCTCGCCAACGCGTCGACATGCCACAACGCTCCGTTGCCAACCTGCGCGTGAGCGCTCACCATCTCACCGCCGATCACCTGTTGATCCACATCGCCAGCGGTCTTCCTCGCCATCGCGCTAACGCTTGCGTTCGCCGCCTCGGACTCGCGCTCATTCACCTGCCCACCCTCGCGACCGTTCCTGCGCGCCCCGCGCGCCCACACGCCCACGTGCCTGCACGTCTACGCTCATGCGCGTCCGCGCACATGCTCTCCAATGTTCGCCCACGCGCGAACCGACGATGTTCCGTCGCGCGGACGGACGGTGTTCCGTCGCGAGAACCTACGGTGTTCCGTCGCGCGAACCTACGGTGTTCCGTCGCGCGAACCGACGGTGTTCCGTCGCGCGAACCGACGGTGTTCCATCGCTCGAACCTACAGTGTTTCTTCGCACGAACGTCGGCTTAATTCTTGCAGTATCCATTGCTCGTCTATGGGTTATCGCTCGCCCGCTTACATGCGCGCCTGCACGTCTACGCTCATGCGCCTCCGCGCACATGCTCTCCAATGTTCGCCCACGCGCGAACCGACGATGTTCCGTCGCGCGGACGGACGGTGTTCCGTCGCGCGGACGGACGGTGTTCCGTCGCGCGAACCTACGGTGTTCCGTCGCGCGAACCTACGGTGTTCCGTCGCGCGAACCGACGTTGTTCCGTCGCGCGAACCGACGGTGTTCCGTCGCGCGAACCGACGGTGTTCCATCGCTCGAACCTACAGTGTTTCTTCGCACGAACGTCGGCTTAATTTTTGCAGTATCCATTGCTCGTCTAGGGGTTATCGATCGCCGACCACCAGCTCTCGCCCTTCCTACCACGCTCGCCCTCCTTCTGCGCACCATCGCTCACCTTCGTTTGCGTTCCTGCGTGACCGCGCATGGGCGCTTCCACGTTTGCCCACGCGCAAATCTTTGAATTACCATCGCGCGAGCTCCAGGGCGATTGCGACCATGCTTCCCATTGGGGTTTTCGCAGCATGGCCAGCCTGGCGAGTTCTTCTGGAGCGTATTTCCAGAACACGGCCTCACCCCGTAAACGCAGAGCATGGCACTTGCAAGAATAGGAAGAAACTTCAGGGAGGTCTGAGCAACACTCCTCTTTCCAGAACCTGGGTTAGCCCTTCCCCGTCATTCCCTGGAAGGATTTTTGGCGGGGGGCTTTCCGTTCGAGATTTCTCCATCGGCCAAGGGGTGACTGCTTACCCCTTCCTCTGGGGGCTTACCAGGTCCTTTCCCTCTTCGGTTACGGCCCGAGGTTTGGTTCAAGGAAGCTACAGGAAGATCATGGGTACTTTCCTCCTCTCGGACTCAGGCACCTTGGCCTTTCGTCGTTAAGTATCTAACTTGCGGACAAGCTCGATGTTGTACCATCTGGACGCGCTGACTGAGGGCTTCCTTCGGGTGTCTCATCTGTGGAGGTCGACAACCTCAGACACCCTTCCATCCTTGAGAAGAGTTTGTTTGTGCCCAAGGACAGAGACTTAGACAGCGGCTGTGCGGAGGAAATCGACTTCCGTTTTCACTCCTCCAAGGTGCTTTCTTCCAGACTCTGCAGGGCTCCAGCGCCTTTTTCTTTCAACCACGTCGGCCTAAGTTATCGTCTACGACAACTGAGACAAGGTGTCCAATTGCAGTTTCCTCCTGTCAGGAACAGATGGCACGGGAGGCTCCCCCGGGGGGGCATAGTCCTAAAAGGAGCGGCAGAGTTCACGAACTCTAGGATTGCAGGTTTCTCGCTGGGAGGATGCTTAAGGTTACTCATCCGGATGACAGCTTCCCGATGCCCATTCCCGCACGATCTCTGTGATCAGCCAAGGATATCGCGCCTGCCGTCTCTGTCAGCGAATTCAGTGTCTCTGAACCTCTATGCCATAGCGTCGGCAAGAGTTGCTCGGTTGGGCAGAATGATCCATACCTTAGGCGAAGGTCCTCTATAGGATCATCGACGGCTTCACCCCCGGCCTCTTCAGTCGATCCTTTCTTGTAAGGAAGGATCTGAGAGGGGAGTTCCGTAGTCGACCTCTCAGCCCTGATCAAGTTTGTCGAACAAACTTCGGTCAGCGTAGAACAGCAGAATCGATCAGACTGGTAACGAGGCGACAGGACTCCTTAAACCCTGGATCGGAAGGACTGGGACTTTCAGTTTCCATTCCATCCTTCTTCCAGGGAGCTCGTGGAATTCAGCCTAGACTGCAAGTATTCCTGCTTATGATGCAGTGTGGCTATCCCGCCGTGGCATAGCAGGTTTTTTTCCCCAGAGAACTCTCCCTGCTTTCCTCATGGCCGCTCAGGTGCAGGCTTCCGCCTCCTTTGCTTTTTGGAGGGCTGGTCAACTCCGGTAGGCTCGGGTTCGACCTTCTTCAGCGCCGGGACAAGCTTCCGGATGCTTACCATGAGTGTGGGTTCATGGTATTTTGCTTGGAGCCTTCTCTTCTTCTGGCTCAACATCTGGAGTATCTGGCCATGATATTGAGTCAACGGCATTACCACGTTGGAAACCCCGCTTCACGTCCATCCAGCGAGGTTAAGCAACGTCGGTTCTGGTCGGAACTTGGATTGGTGACCACCTAGGGACGCCAGATTCTGTTGCCACATCCTCCGAGCCTTCCTTTCAGTTGACTGTGGCAAGACTGAGGAGAGTCGCAGTACCTGTTCTCAGTCAAGCAGAGCTTTCAGCCCTACCTTGGAACGTATCCTAGTTCTCTTTTCCTCATTGACCCGTCTATAGTCCGAACGGTCGCCTCAGGATAAGTTCCATGTGGGGCGGTCCAAATTCCGGTGGTTTCAAGCAACGTTTAACCGGACTTCCTGGCCCCTATGGGACCAGCGGAACTATTAGACCTGCAATGGGTGTTGACCTATGGAACCTCTTGGTGGTAGTGGATATTCTCGTCCTTTCCCCACATTCTTGATGCTGTTCTCGGACTCGTCAAAGGAAAGGGGGGGGGGCATGTTCCAGTCCAGGCCTATGGTCAAGACCTGAAGGATACCTCTCCATCATTCAGGCAGGCTTAGGGGCCGTAGTCTGGCCCCTCTACAGATCCTACAGCTCCTGCCGAGTCGCTCCGTGCGCGTCGACTTCATGATTCTGGCGTGTTCTAACCAGCAGGGGGACGCATTTTCAGACCTTCACATCTTGCAGTAGAGATACCGGGATGATTGAGATACTCTCAATACCACCATCGGCTCTCTCATTCCAGGCAGAGGAATGTTCTCTCCGACTATCCGAGCAGAGCCTCGTAGAGAGAGTGTACCTGGGGGTCTTTGACCTTGAGTAACCAGCAAGTCCTGGTTAGGGTGACCTGATCGCGACAGCTTGGAACCTCAAGCTTCCGCTGTTCTTCCCCCCAGTCTCAGACCCCGAGACTCTTTGGAAAGATGCATTCCGGTGATGATGGGACAACTTCGACGCCTGCGTCTTCCCTCCTTTTTGTCTGTGGACAATGGGTCTCAACAAGACCAGGTTGTCTGTCAACCTTTCAATGGGAGAGCTCCACTGGGACTATGCGCAGAACGGTTTCTGGACCCTCTGCTTCCCCTGACGGAACTCCCGGGAGAGCTTCTCCCATGGCGCAGACTACTCAAACAACCACACTGCAACATCTCTCCCGAACCGGGGCATCGCTTCGGCTTCATGCCTGGAGACACTACGCCTCCTCCTCAAGAAGAGACAACCCGCTACAGTCGCGGTACGGAGGTCGCGTCATCTGCGATAGTCATCCGCAGGGGTCTTCCAGGCAAAGTGAAGAGTCTTCGGTGGTTGGTGCCGTGGGAGATATACCTCTTCCCTTGAGGCCTCTTCTCCAGCAATAACGGTCTTATTGCCTTTCGGCGGGAGGAAACTCCTTTCCGCTCTCGGCAATGAAGCCTGTCGCTCAGCCTTTCCCTGACCTTCAGGCTTAAAGGAATAACTTTTTCCTGCCCGCTGGATCTTTCCTCACTCATGCGAAGCTACGATCATCCCTGCCCTAGTCGGAGGAAGACCTCCAACTTGGAGCATGGCTCGGACTTTTTAGTCCCTTAAGAGATCTTCTCAAGACCCTTTACGACAGGCCTCGGATTGTATTCCGCCTTGGGTCTCCTGCTCACTCTGGCCACGGCCAGTGTGTAAGCAATCTTCTTGGTCTCGTACGACTCCGCCCTTTCTAAGGAAGAGGGGAAGGCAACAGTCAGGTTCGCTCCTGAGTTGTTGGCTAGACTCAGAATCTGGGGGTCCCGGCCCTTCGGTCCAATTCCTTCAAGATTTCGAGTCTCTATTCTGTATCTGATGTCCCAAGACCTTCTCTTTATTGCCAGTAAAGGAATCGAGAGGTTAGCTTTGGGAACAGCTGCAGTTTGTCCTCAGTTGCAGCCGATTTGGGAGCACAAGGAGGACACGGGGGAGAGTCACCAGTATACCTCTTCAGCCCGGACTCAAGGACATTCATCTCGACCTGTCTCCAGACCCTCCCCCGTCACGTCGTCCTACAGCACGATGTTGGATATATCGCAACGTCCCTCGCCTTCGAGTAATACTACTCTGTGACGAAGGTGCTACAAGCTGGAGTCTGGAAGCGTCTAATGACCTTCGCAGCCCGCTTCCTGCAGGGCGTGACCCACAGGAGTTTCGATACGTTTTCTATCGCTCTGTGGTGGCTACACAACAGTGGTCTAACCTCAGGCTCCTTTTTGGACAGGTAGCAGAAGGTTCAGGGCTTTGTTATCAGGTTTTAGTCTGCATGAACGAAAGAAGTATGTCTGGCCCTTACTTCTTTCTTCATCATCCCCTCTACTGGGGAAGCAGCATCCTGGTCTCTGCATAGCTGACCTCGAACCTCTGCAGGTAAACCATGCTTCCTTGTGTTCCGAGTATTGAGTCAATACTGTCGCATCCCCCATACCCTGACGAGGTGGTATTGGGAATGTCCTAACCCAGAGTTCCTTCTGGAACTCCAGGTCAACTGCCTAGGACGGGTCACACTTCTTCCTTCACACACAAGCTTATGTAGGCCACACGGTTCCTTGCGGAGCAAGAAACTTGTGAGGTGCAGGGACTCCTTTTCTCGAGTGCGACTCACTCGGATTCTGAGTCCCCGGTTAAAGCCAAAGCCAGTATGGCTGGGGACTTTCCACCCTACCTAAGGGGTAAGTCACCCAATGTAAATAGCGTGGTTTGTATTTCGGTTACGGAACAAATGACAAATTCGAAGATAATTTGTATTTTTCCTAACCATACAAACCTTAGCTATTTACACATATTTGCCCACCAGCCCTGTCCCCCAAGACAAGTCCTACCTCAAAGTGAAAGTGAGCATTCACCTGTGTGTGAGGGGGGGGAGGGGTAGCAGCTACCACTCCCCTACCCCCCCCCGCTAACTAGTGCGGGGGTAATACACCCTCGTTAAATTCTAATGGCTCGCCATTTCAGCTGCGCTAAAAGGTAAACCCAATGTAAATAGCTAAGGTTTGTATGGTTAGGAAAAATACAAATTATCTTCGAATTTGTCATTTTGATATGCCCACTCCTCTTCTGCTAAAACACTTTCCAAAGAAATATTCCTTCAGAAATGAAGATACAACTGGACTCTTATTATGCGAAACACTAACCTTCAAGTCTTTCCAATATCTTCCGGGATCCTATGACCAAGCCTTTAAGAAGAAAGGACATTTTTGGGGGGACAAAATTTTTTTTAAATCTTAACCCCACTAAACAAATTAGTAATATGGTATCGGCAGTCTTGTCCAAATGATACCTAACACCTGTCAACAGACGGAGAAACCTATTTTCTGACTTGACACTCAACTTCCTTCTCTAAATATGGATTGTTCCAACACGGAGTACTTACCTCGAACTACTTTCTTACGAGTATCTGGGATCTCCTCCTAACCGACCAGAGTTTTGTGTAGTTTACCCTAGTCCCGTTTTCTATGGGGGGTAACCTCAGATGGAGTGATACGCGCCCTGAGGCTAGCCCCGGGTCAGAGAGCATGCTTGCTCAGGTCTCGATCTCCAGTAAGTTCTCTGGTCGCGTCGCGACCCCCCTTTGTGTCTCACGCGGTCCCCACGTGGACCCGTTGTGTTCATTCTATACCCTTTCCTACCCTTCTCCTCTGTGTTCGTCGTGTAGGGGCAGCTTATGTTCTCCTACAGCCACGTGTCCGGAGTGCGAGTCCTGGAACAAGGTGTAGTGGGTGCGCTTCGGCACCAAGAAGAAGAAGGCGTCCAAGAGGTCACATAGGAAGCCTCTCCTCTCCTCGCCGCTTACTTCTCCCGATGCCTCGTCGGGTAGAGCTTCTCAGCCACCTTCCCCTATCCAGAGTAGGGGACGAGGTAAGTCAGTTGTGGGGAAGAGGCCCATTGCTCTTCCCCAGGAGTCTGTGTGGATGCGGTATAGCACCAAGAAGAAGTAGGCGACGAAGAGGTCGCCTGAGAAGCCGAGCTCCCTTCCTCCTTTGCTTCGCCGGGCGTCTCGTCTGACCGAGCTTCCCTACCACCCTCCCCTACCCAGAGTAGGAGACGAGGTAAGTCCATTGCGGGAAAGAGGCCCGCGGCCCTTCCCCAAGAGTCTGATCTTCAGGATAGTGGGGTTGTGGCGTCGTTCCAGGCGAGTGAGGGGCCTGAGGGAGGGGCGGGAGTGTGTACGGGAGACGGAGTCCTGGTGCAAGCAGGCCACGTCTCCTCTGATGACCCCATGTGGGGGAAAAATGTCCCTAATTCTTCTCCAGCCTTTTTGGCGTGTTTTTCAGTCACTTCTGCAGCCGAGGGCAATGCCGAGAAGGAGTTTTCCCCGCCGTCGGACCCCATTGCGTGGGTTTCCCCCAAGAACAGTGAGTGGGTGATGGTTCACTGCGACAGGCTGCTGGAGCTAGCTGCGGCGCTGGGCCTTTCAAGTTGGCGTCCGAGGACGAGCTCCCCGGATAGATACTTCTCCGGCAGCAGCGGCACCTGACGGAGGGACTCATCATGGCAGGTTCCAGTCGACAGGCGTAAGACCGCGAAGGTTCCGGCTCCATCCGCCCAGCGGAGAGAGTCGCCCCTTCGGTCTGGCAGCCGAGTCCTGACCTCCAAAGGCCACCTAGCTCGTCACGAGCGCAGCCCTCGGCTTTCCTTGACGGGCAGGCCCGCAGATACGAGAACCTCCGGAAGAGATGTTGGACCCAGGACGGAGGCCCCCTTCCCGACAGCGATGCCCATCCTTCGACGTAAACCCCCGCGAGAGCGTCGGTCCAGGACTCCCCCACGTGCGAGGTCCTCCGACGGAGTACCCCCGTCACATGTGTCAGCGCGCCCGTCGGAGGATCTCCCAGAAGGAGGCACAGAAGAAGTCTTCCCCCTAGGGAGGAATGGGTGCGTGTCGCCATCCCACGTAGACACCTCCTGGGAGCTTCAGCAGTTCCGGGTACCTCTGGCTGGCTCCCAAGGGCTCGTTCCCCCGCTTTGAAGGACGCCCCCTACAGCAGGCTCTGGCAGACCGGCATAAGTCCGCGAAGGTTCCGACTCCGTCCGCCCAGCGGAGAGTGTTCCCTTCAGTCTGGCAGCCGTGTCCCAGCCTCCAAGACTTCGACAGGCCGGCCAGAACGTGAAAGACAACCAGCAGTCACGAGGAAGTCCGCAGCAGCTTGGTCCTCCATGGTGAGAGACAAGTCCAGGACGGAGGCCTCCATCCCAGCGGCGATGCCCGTCCTCCATCCAGAACCACCGAAGTCGTACCACGACAAAGGATGCCTTTACCCCAAGCGGGGCCCCCCGTCGTAGGTGCTCCTTCTCAGGCAGAAGGGCATCCGACGGAAGGCTCAGCGGACGAGGCCCCCGCGTACAGAAAAATACGAGCCCTCATCAGACGGCACCACAGGCTGGACGAACCGAAGCCCGCAATGGATGAGGACTGGCTCTCGAGCCTCAGCAGGTTGGTAGATACCCCCGTGCAGCAGAGGCCCTCACTGGCTGGTTCCCTAGAGCTCCTTCGCCATCCTCGCGGTACGTCTCCTCCAGCAGACCCGATCGACAGAAATCATCGCACCAGGTCTCGGTCGACAGGCATAAGCCCGCGAAGGTTCCGACTTCTCCCTCCCAGTGGAGAGAGTCGCCCCTTCGGACTGGCAGCCTTGTCCCGGCTTCTGGTTCTTCGATGGCCCTCCCTGAACGAAGGAACCAACCAGCCAGCACGGGGAAGCCCGCGGCTCCATGGATCTCCACAGGAGCTCCATCCATCCAGCGGAGGCAGCCGCTGACTCGACCCGGCAGCATGGCATCCATACCCGGTACCACGACAGCTCCATTCAGGCTTCATGGTCAACCGCTGGTATACCAGGGTACTCACACCCCATGGATTCCCCGGGAGGGGGTAGACCCATGACAGATACCTCCGTCCCGGCCAGCCCATCCAAGCATTGGAGGTGGCCGCTGACACACCCATGACGGCTACCTCCGTCCCGGCGGCTCCATCCATGATGGAGCCAGCCGTGCCATCGTCCCGGCCAGCCCCATCCAAGCATCAGAGGCGGCCGCTGACATGGCAGGGTACTTAAACCCCACGGATTTCCCCAGGAGGGGCTAGACCTATGGCAGCTACCCCAGTTCCTGACGGCTCCATCCGTGACGAAGGCAAAGTGGTTTTCCCCCTAGTGGGTCAAACAGGGCTATTGCCTCTCCAGTGCCTGCCTCAGTGGCCGCTGGAGAGAGAGAGAGAGAGAGAGAGCCCCGGCACCTTTGCCCAGTGCCTCTTTGGTTCCATCCGCCCGTCGGATGTAGAAGTTGGCACACGTATCTTTCCCTTGCCTTGCCCCCCGTAGAGGAGTTTCGACTCCACAGTTAGCCTTCAGACCCTCCTACTCGGGCTCCAGGAGAGGGCGTTCAGGCCGCGGCTCTCGAAGGAGATAGGAGGGGAGGCCCCCTACTCCTGCCGACGCCTCAGGTGGGGGGATGCCTCAAACGATCTTGGCAAGCATGGCGGGACCACAGAGTGGATCCGTGGACCGTAGCAGTACTAAAGGAGGGGTACAGGCTGCCCTTCCTAGCAGACCCCCCACCTCGGATCCCAGATCAACAGGCGGAGTGGTTGGCACCCAAGGACCCCTTGAGAGTAGCAGCATTGCAGGAAGAAGGCTCGGCAATGCTGGCGAAAGGGGCAGTAGAACCAGTCGAAGAACTGGGTCCAGGGTGCTACAACAGGCTCTTCCTGGTGGAGAAGGCGACAGGGGTCTGGAGACCGATCATAGACCTTTTAGCCCTCAAAAAATTCGTGTGCAACACCGACTTCAAGATGGACACTTCGAAGTCGGTCCTAGCAGCCTTGAAGGAGGAGAACTTCATGAGCTCCATAGGCCTCAAAGACGTCTACTTCCAGGTCCCTGTCCATCCCTCCAGCAGGAAGTCCCTAAGGGTAAAATGGAGTACCCAAACGTTGCAGTTCAAAACCCTATGCTTCGGTCTGTCGACAGCCCTCAGGGCTTCACGAGGGTCTTCGCAACAGTTTCAGACTGGGCGCACGAACAGGGCGTCTGCCAGATTCGGTACCTAGATGACTGGTTGTTGCTTTCAGCCTCAGAGGAAGTACTGAGGGAGCAAGGCGCGAAGCTCCTGCAGTTCTGCAACGTCTTGAGTATCATCATCAACCTGGAGAAGTCCCAGCTGATACCCTCCACCAGGATGACCTACCTAGGGTTGGTCCTAGACTCCCAGATGGCAAGGGCCTTCCCCTCCACGGAGAGACTGGACAACCTGAAACAGATACTCTGGCCCTTCCCGTCGGGCCAGCCCAGGAGAGCCAAGGAGTGGCAAAGACTGATAGGACTCCCCGCACAAGATAGTCCTTGTGTCCCCGGAGACGAAGGAAGTCCTGGAGGGGTGGCACGTCAGAACGAACACCCTCAAGGGAATGCCCTTTGCAACCGACCCTCCAGAGATGCTCCTGTTCATGGACAAAACCAAGGAGGGCTGGGGTGCCCATCTTCTCGACAAAACGGCAAAAGGTAAATGGAAGTCGAGGAGACAAACCTGCACATATACATGCTGGAGATGAGGACCGTACAAAGGGCGTGCCTAGAGTTCGTCCACCTACCCCGGGGAAGCACCGTGTCTCCTGTGTGGCCTACGTGAAAAAGCAAGGAGGACTGAAGTCGAAGGAACGGTGCAGTCTCACGATGGAGTTCCTAGAATGGGCCGAAGTGGAACAAATCAATTTGTCAGCCAGGTTCTCTCCGGGGAAGAGGAACGTCCTGGCCGACGGCCTCAGCAGGATGGGTCAAGTGGTAGGGCCCGAGTGGTCCCTACACCCAGAAATGGCCAAAACCCTCTTCCTGAAGTGGGGCTAGCCGGTGATAGACCTCTTGGTCACGAGACTAAACGCACAGCTCCCCGTGTTTTGTTTTCCTGTGCCAGATCCAGCAGCAGCGTTCGAAGGCGACTTCCAACACCCTTGGGACAACCTCGACGTTAACGACTTCCCACCCTTCGAGATGCTCAGACAGGTCCTCACAGGGTGAGGAGAGCGGTCATCATGTGGATGACTTTGGTAGCGCCCTGGTGGCCAGAGAGAGAGTGGTTCGCGGATCTAAAGGAACTGGCGCGCCTTCCACCTTGGCCCCTTCCGGACAGGTCAGACCTTCTTCGGCAACCACACTTTCAAAGGTTCCACGAAAACCCTTGGTCCCTCCGCCTTCACGCGTGGAGGTTATCAAGCGTCTCCTGAGAAAGGAAGGATTTCCGTCGAGGACGGCATCAAAGATGTCAGGGTACCTGAGGCGTTCGTCAGTCGAGGTGTCCCAGGCGTAGTGGGCTACCTTTTCTAAGGGGTGCTCCTCGAAGAACGTTAGGCCTTTAGGGGCCTCCATCCACGAGATAGCAGACTTCCTGGTCTATCTCAGGGACGAAGTGAGTACGTCCATCCCAAGTCTAACTCCTGAAGGACCTAGACCTAGGTGCCTCCAGATATATCTCGACGCTCATCAAGAGCTTCGAGCAATCGTGTTCCCCCCCAAGCCGCTAGAATGCCCCAGGGGATGTGGCTAGAGTACTGAAGATGCTTTCAGAACCTCCCTTCGAGCCTCTAAAAGATATTCTAGACAAGGAGCTCACCCTCAAGGCAGTCTTTCGTTTAGCTCTGGCATCAGCAAAGAGTAGGTGAGATTCATGGCCTGTCGTACGAGATCTCACACTCGAAGGGCTGGCAAGAAGCTACCTTCAGATTTTTACCCTCCTTCGTAGCCAAGACTCAGAATCCAGCTGTTAGGGACCCCAAAGTTGAAGGGTTCTCAGTACCAGCTATCCCTCGCTCGGACAACCCGAGGGACTTGCTGCTGTGCCCTGTCAGGGCAGTATGGCAGTACTTAGAGAGGACAGCTAGACTTCGTCCCGAGATCAAGAGTCTGTCCATTTTCCTCGGGACTGTGGAGAAGCCAGTCTCCAAGAACACTATCTCCTTCTGGCTAAGGCAAGTGATCGTCAGGCCCTACAGTAGTGCAGGGGTCCCCCTTCCAGGAAAGCCCAGACCCCACGACATTAGGGGTCTAAATACTTCATTGGCGTTTGAGAAAAACATGGCAGTGGGCCAAATCCTGAGAGCAGGTATTTGGTCTAGCCAGTCAACCTTTACGGCTCACTACTTGAAGGACTACTCGAGAAAGTCCCTGGATGAGTTCTCGCTTGGTCCTGTCATTTACACGCTCCAAACGGTTTAAAGGTGTAGCCCCAGTGGTAACTGCAGGTAGTAAGTCCAAGAGACACAGGTTCCTTCCTGAGCCTCCTTGTTCTTCCTTCCCCTATTCCCTTACCGGAAATGACTCGGGTAGCCCCCTGAAACTGCCATGGGATACACTATCATTGGAAGGACATGTCTCCTAGGATTCTTGCAGAAGTGAGTTACTTAGACACTAAGATGTTTTTTTGCATAGTTTTCCCTATTTTCTCGTGTTTTCCTTGAGGTCAGCAGAACCTATTCTCCTACCTAGGTTCTTCTTCTATACTCGTTACGGTCCCTAGGTCCTGAAGGACACTCCCACCTCCTAAGGTATAAGTCTTCTAAGAAAGTAGTTCGAGGTAAGTACTCCGTGTTGGAACAAATCATAAATTTTAAGTAATTTGTATTTTTCCTAACAGTACTTACCTCGAACTACTTTCGGGTAATGGCCCGCCCATCCTACCCCGAGTGCCTTGCTGGACTTCATAGATACCTAAGCTATCAAGAACTTACTGGAGATCAAGACCTGAGCAAGCATGCTCCCTGACCCGGGGTTAGCCTCAGGGCGCGTATCACTCCACCTGAGGTTACCCCTCGTAGAAAACGGGACTAGGATAAACTACACAAAACTCTGGTCGGTTGGGAGGAGATCCCAGATACTCCTAAGAAAGTAGTTCGAGGTAAATACTGTTAGGAAAAATACAAATTACTTAAAATTTGTGATATTTAAAGGATTTGTAGGGATTCTTTTGTCTGAATTTCAGTTTTAGCAATCAATGTAGGCAAAAAGACAAGATCTTCTTATTTCATCAAAAACATACATTTTATGAGAGCTTGTAGTTTACTAGTACGTTTGACTTAACACTAATGTTCGCAAGGTAAGTCTTAACAATGAGATCTTTAACGTAACGGTTTTTCAAATGTTCAAAATGCGGACATTTCAAAAATTTGTAATATTATGCTCCGTATAGATTCCCTCATCCCTAAGAATTCTCTCCCCCTACCAAAAAAATCATCTGATTTTATTGCCAGAGGATTTTCAAAATTCAAAGATTTTCTACAATACAGTATTTGAAATTGGTAAATCCAATCCTTGATGCATGGGCACAGTATTAAGCATGTAATTATAGCCCTTAATAGCTCTAATGTACAGTTACTTTTGATAGATAAGGTAATGCAGATATTTGACTATTATCCAAAATTCTTAGACACTGACTCCTCTTTTGACTTTCACCCATCTAAAAACACATTCAGTTGTCTTTGATACAGATGATTATGAGACTGCCTTTTGGAACCAATGATCAACAGTCTAAAGGATCTTGAAAACTCTTTGCCTCTGAGAATATGGTGGACTGTCTCTATACAGTTAAATGCAGTATGTATGGGCTTTGATGCTTTTGACCTTGAAAATTGTTGTCTGAGAAGATTGGTTTTGTACAGCAACCTTCCATGACACTCCGACAACAGAGGTCTCAGATCTGTAGAACTCTTTATGATGTCAAAATGGAGTTACCGGTAGTTACAGTAATGTACCAGAGTCATCCTTTTGTTTGTAGACCCCTTTGCTCCTGTTATCACTGTTTAAATTATGGCGAACAGTGGAAAGGCAACCAGATTCAGATTTTGATAGTCCTGTCACAGATTTCTGGTGAACAAAAAACCACGCATGGTTCGTCCCACCAATACCAAATCTTTAGCCTCTGTGACAGATGCAAACACCATTCGTTTGGAATACTGTATTCTGATTTTGCCTGCTTGAATAATGTGCTAAGATATTGGATTTTCCTCTGGATAAACCATGGGAAAAGGACTATTCTCCACAAATTTGTCCAAGAAACCAGAGAAGCAATTGCCTGTACCCATTTCCAAATCATGCCTCTCCAAATTTTAGCTGTATTGTAGATTTTATTATTGTTTTTATTGTTGGTGTTATTATTGTTGTTATTATTATTTACCTAAATCAGACCCTGTGATGACATATCTATGTCAAATAGAGCTAGCAAGAAAGGCTTGATTTTCCCCCATGAAATTTGAAGTGTTTAATGATACCATCAATTGAAAACTTTTTCCTGTATGTCATTACACCTCAACATATTCAAAGATGATGAAAGCTTCCTCTTGTCCAGATATACATCCATGACTCTCGTAGTCTCTGGTGTTGGTTAAAAATTTCCCTGCTAGTTGGTGGCACAATACGCACCTTTGCTCTTTTGCTCCTCTGAGTCACAATTTCTTTATTTTTTCCCTCAGTAATTGATAACTTTTTACGAATATTTTTCCATTAAATTTTATAATATACTATTTTTTGTAGATTCATTAGCGAGTTTTTTCCTCGCTGGCTGAAGTACTGCAAGTGCCTTGTTTCCGTAGTTCTTGGCCACTTTAGAGTACTGTACGGTTTTCCCTTTCATTTCTAAGGTTTTATGTAAGTTTTGATTAATTCTTTTTATGCTGTAGCTTATATCTTTTTCTGTGTTGAGTAATAAAGTTCTGATATTGTGCACATGATTTTAGTTCTTATTAAGTGTAATTTTAGTTGGGTAAAATTCATTTTCTTCTTTACTTTGCTTAAGCATTACTGTACTGTTGCTATTCTTCGGTGTTGGTTTGTTACGTATTATTTTCTCCTTCTGGTTGCTGTTTTTTTTCCAGTGTCTTCACTTCCACTTAGTATGTTCACTGGATTATTAAGGTTTTCATTAAGGATTAATTATCGTGTTTTTTCTGCAAATAGGTAGTCTCCTGCTTACAAACAAGATCCGTTTCCAAGTCTGTCTTCAAGTCGGATTTGTAAGCATGTCAGAACAGGTACGTACTGCTCGTACAGTGTTAGTCAGTCTAAACAAATTTCATTTTTCTATGCATATGAAACTCTTACTAAACACTTCCAAGTACATCTATAAAACATTTCTAAATGCACCAAAGTATCTTAAACACAATGATTATGACGAAAGTAACTGCAAGTACACATGGTGTTGACAGAGAGAATTTGTATGTATTTATGTGTATACTCAAATAATTTTTGACGACTTTTTTATTCCCAAAAATTCATGATTTCATCATACCACATTTTGGTAGCTTAGACCTTCAGTAACTGCACAGCAAACCTTAGGGAACCATTCCCCTTTTGGATCTTGATACTGGAACTTATTTACCAGTGCTTCAGCGAGATGAAAAGGCTTCAGCTGTCTTTCATCACAAAGTTTTTCATTTTTGGAGTTTGTAGATCCCAGTCTTCTTTTTTAATACAACCATCTGATACCCCAATTCTATTAGGTCTTCACTGGTAAAATGCTCAGCATTATAATTGAGTAATTCTTTGAAATCCTTTTCACGAATGGCTAAGTACATTTGCGGACCAGAATCTATCAAAGATTTCCTGATTATTGTCAGTGTTGTCAGTGGCTAAAGTAGACAACCAAATTGATGGCACAGTTTTTTCCATTGTTCTTTTGAATAGTACTTGATTACCTCATTCATAGATTTGGTAATATTTCAATAGTATGATAAATGTTATAGTTCTTCCCAAAATCCCTTAACTCCATTCTATCATCTTGCATAGTTCTAATTTTTTTTAAGTCTTTTATTAAATAATAGGCTTAAAATGAAGCTGACACCTTGAACCATTGGCTGCAGTATGGAGGTGGGGTTAAAGGATAGAAATACAATCTTTACATTATTGCAGTAGAATAAAGATTATCTAAAGTGCAGATTTATGGAAATCCCCTTTTGATGGCATTTGTGGACTTTGAAAAAGCCTTTGATAGTGTGCACCGGCCAATTTTGTTGAGAGTCCAGCATTATTATGGAATTCTTCATAAATATGTAAATTTGATTGTCTGTTCATGAGCATAGCAAGTGCAAAGTGGATGTTAATGGAGTCTTATCAAATGAATGTCCAGTGAACAGGGGAACGTGTTTTCACCTATGTTGTTTATCCTCCTCATGGATTTTGTAATGTGTAGAACAGTCAGAGGTGGTGGAGAAGGATTGGAATGGATTGGTGATAGGAATTTAGCAGACCTGAAATATGCTGTTGATGCTGTCCTAGTTAGCAGAACACCACAGGATTTGCAATGCTTGCTTGCCAGAATGCAAGAGGTATCACACGAGGTTGGGCTGAAGATAATGGAAGAGAGATAGAGATGATGAGAACACAGTATGCAACGGAAGGTGAAATATCATTGGAAGGAGAGAAGATTAATGAGGTAGAATCACTTAAGTATTTAGGAACCTTAGAATTAGAGTTTAGTGAAAGATTGAAAAAAAGCAAATAAGACAATTGCTAGGCTAAGTAAGATTTAGAAATCAAATTGCCTGAAATTACATATAAAAATCAGACTATATATCAGTTTAGTGAGATCGATGTTACTGTATGGACATGAGTCATAGTATGACAATGAAACAGTCTCCAATAGATTTAGTAGATTTAATAATAAAGCCCTCAGAAGGATATTGGGAGTTGAATGGCTGGACAGGATTAGAAATGAAACTATGAGAGAGATTACTCGAGTGCTATATGTTGATAAGATCATGATGAGGGGTAGATAGAGAGGATTTGGCCATGCTCTTCGCACTCCCCAAGAGAGATTAGTACACCAAACATTCAGCTGGGCTCCACAAGGTACAGTACTAGAAGAGTTGGAAGACCCAGGTCTACATGGCTGTGGACTATGAAGTGTGAAGTAGGAGATGATAAATGGAGAAGTATTGAATTAAAAGCTCAAGAAAGAGATGACTGGCGAAATCTAACCGAGGCCCTTTGCGTCAGTATGCGTAGGAAGAGATGATGATGATGAAGATGATCTTGTTTACATTGTCAAATGCAAGCTGAAATTTGGAAAGTGCATTATTCCAGCTATAATGTTAAATAGCAGGGATAAAGGAAACTACTTTATGAGCCATCCAGAAAAAAATCACAATTGAAACCTTTTTACATTTGAATCTCAGGGTATAGCAGAAGTTTCTTATATAAAACAACTAAGTTCATTTGTCTTAGGAGAATGATAAACAAGGAAACTCTTTTTCTTAAAATCTTCAAAATTGTTCCTTCCTGATCATAATTGTATCCCAAGAAAGGATTCATCTCCATTTCAGTGAATTTTGTATTGCATTAAGAGATGGTGTAAGGTTTCTTATGTGTCAAATTGACATACTGTAAGTGTCTTCAAGGACGCTGTCTCTGTCATCCTTGTAAAAGTATTCCTCAACAGGGCCTCTGCCACCAAGTCTGGTTTTTAAGTAATTGAATACAGTATGTTAAAAGTTGAAGAGCTACCTTTTACTACGCTATATAAATAAATAGGGAAATGCTATTAGTATCGTGAAGATTTATCTATTTCTCTTGCAGTTGTCTAGAGAAATAATAGTGATAAAAATTTTACAAAACAATAGCTACAGCAAAAGTGCAAACAAACGTGCATACCTATTTAGAATAAAACAGTAAAAAAAATCAGACCACCTGTGTTACTGGAGCTCATATCCCATTAAAGGGGGCACAATCACAAATTTTAAAGGTAATTTTGATTTTTTCTAGCTATGCTAAGTCCTTTAGTAGGGGTAAGATTCTGGCAAAAGCTGGGCCAGAATCTTGACCCTACTAAAGGATAAGTGTTTGTATTTGCGTAGGAACAAATGGTTTGAATATATAAGTGTTCAAAGTCCTTTGGCTTTTATATCAAGAGTATTTCAATAGCACCTTGGCATGCATGTTTAACCACTGGAATCCAAAAGTCTTTAGGGCTTTTTTAGTGAAATATCCTAGGTGTGATATATGACTGTGTGATGTACTCTTTTGTAGGATATACAAGTGATTTTAACTTCCATATAGTTTATATTTGTAAATGACATAAATGTCAACATGTGTTGTATCTGGCATGTTTTGACTTGGTAAACGTCATCTTAACGAAGGAGTTGATACGTTCCAAGAGCAATTTCGTAAACCAAAACATTATTCTCATTAGAAATACTATAAAGGAAATTCACTCGATGCATTCCATATGTTTATAAATACACACATCCAGTAGGCTAATTTTTAAAGGTTTTTACAGTAATCCCTCACAATATTGGGGTTCACCTATCTCTCCTTTAGTACATGGCAGATTTATAGATATATTAAATGTAAATCTATATCACGGACTCCTCTTTATATTGCGGGTTTCTGACAATAGCTAATTTTCATTTATTCCTTTGTGGATAAAACTTCCGAGTCATTTAAATGGGTTACTCCTAGTTGCATTTTCTATGACCAGACCCTAAAAAAGAAAAAGAATTCATTTGCATCATAATTGGTTACCTAGAAACTCTACTACATGGCAGTGTTATGCACTGCTGCAGGGTAGGCTTCACCTCTGTACTGGTCACTATAACAATAAGAGGTCTTCCCTCTTATCTTCTATAGCAATGACCTAAAATTATCCACACTGGATTACCTTTATAGGGCTTAGTGCCTTTTCTTTATCATTGTCACTAATTGTATTTATTATGATTTATGCTGCGAGTGTGCTTAACAATTGCTGGTGCTTCTAGTGACGTGCGATCTTGCCCCGGCTGTAATGGTCGCCCTTATGGCACCTTCATGAGTTGGGTTGATGTCGATCCACATCTTTTTTGCCCCTCATGTTGTGGCAAAAGATGTTCAGTGTAATCTTCATATGAGTATTGTAGGGAGTAGCCGACTTCCCAGTAGAAGAGATAGTGTTCTTAATGCAAGAAACTAGCTAAGAGAGATTGTTCTTCTTCCTTGTCTTCCAGTAATGGTAAGAAGCACAAGTTCCTTTCTGCATTGAAAGTTGTCCCCCATCCTGCTCCCTCGTGTCTAGAGTCACATGTGACTCTAGTTAGAGAGGACGACAACCATAATTTAATTGTTGATTATCAGGATTTTATAAATGTATTATCACCTTGTATTGAACGTGCTGAGTTATCCTGAGTTGATGGTTGTGACAGATACCTTGCCAATGGCTGCTGCACACCTTGAATTGGATCCAGTCCTAGAATCCTTGGTCAATGTTCTTCGATGTCAGGATGCCAGAAAACTTCGAATCATTCATTCATTCAGAAATGCGTAGATCTCCCTCGCTTCCTACTAGTGTTTTGAGTGGCAAGTCCTATAAGGGTGATTTTATCTGGGATGACTTTTTACTTTTGGAGATACAGTATCTCCTATCAAGGTCTCAAAAGTCTCTCCTCATTCCCGTACGTAGAACCCTAGAGTCAAGACTGCTGTTTCTCTCTGTACGTAAGGAGCCCTCTTTGAGGATCCATTTTGTCCTTCTCCCGAGCCAGGCTTGCCTCGTATCCCAAGAGGTCCTTGGCATCACTCTTCTTCTCACGAGTTCTCTGGACTTGTCCCAGAACTCCGAATTATATTGCATCGAGGTTGCTCAGACAACTTTGGCTGTGTGTACAACCACAACTTTTGCCAGACAAAGTTGCTCAAAACCTTTTTTGTCTTCCGAGCAGTTTAGCAATTTCAACGCAATTACTAATTTCACGTGTGTTGTCCATGCATGGATTTGCCCGGATGTGTTCAGGAAAACAAGTCTTTACACGCTACTGTGCTAACGCTTAATGACTGTCACTAAATGCACTGCCATTTCAACGCATGATGGCTATGATACCATGTCACATGATAATGCACATCTGATCGTGCTACCACAACCTAAGCTTGTGTATAAATGGAACCCCCTTTGTGGTCGTATTCCATCATCGGCTTTGGTTCAGTGTCTGGTAGCATCGACATACAATCCCCAACAATATCGTTTTCATTACTCAACAACCATTGGTTATATGCAGGACATACCTGTCGCTTTACTAAGCCGTACTCACACAATTACCTTGCCTAATGTCTTCGGAACAGCAAGAAAAATATTTTTAAGTGAATCTTCTTTTCAGGTTCAGGATAGGAAAAGGGCACCAAAATCCTTTGCCTCATTTCCTCTAGGGATACCCCTATCTGCAGCAGACAACGTCACAGTAATCAGACACCGTAGACACTGTCTTCGTCGTAGGCGCTCTTAATGGCCTGCCTGGGAGAAATTCTTCTCCTCACAGGTCGAGTTCAGAAAAAGAACTTCCTGTTGTTCGTTTGCAAACTGGTAGAGCTAGAAACTCCTCCCGTTCTTTTTCCGCCTCCTCTCCATCCACTCAATATCATAAGATAGGAATGATGTTTGAGGAAAAGTAAGTCTTCTAATGTGCCTGTTAAGGTAGAAATCCAGTTATCCCTAAAGTGGAACCATCTCATGATTGGGATATTATCACTTATTAATGACTCTCTGGAAAACCTTGCTTGAGCAACAGCTCAGCTGATGTAGCCCTCCTCGAGGTTCTGACGTTTGGTTCGGAAGCATCACATTTCATCATGATCTTGAGCCTAATCTGTCACTTGGATGGCCTAGATGAGCCTGCTCGTATGCAAATTGCTAATAGGCGGTGTGTGATAGACACTTTATTTCCTTAGTTTCAAAGCCTAAAATATAGGTTTGATGTGCTCTCTAATGACACAAGACACACTGGACTTATTTAACACTCAAGTCTCAGCCTCAGAGAACTTGCTTAAAGCAAGCAGATCTTCTAAGCTACCTCCCTTAGCACTTTCGCGCCAGAGGTGATTTGATGTTTGCTCTGGCACCTGTCCGAGCCTACTCCCAATTGATGCCATGCCAATGTTGTCAACCTGGTACTGAGCGTATCTAGCAACAAATTCTCCCCTCCATTTTCTTGGGTCCCGAGATGCAGAGGTAGCAGCTACGTCTGCTATACAGACATGTTCCTGGATGAAACATCGGTCAGGAGCAGTATCATGCTTCACCGGACAGAGAATCTGTGGGATGAGAGCACCCTGAAGAAATTTGAAGACCTCTTGAGTTCAGGAGCCAAGGCGCTGAAGTTCTCACTTCATCTGGCAGTCTCCCTTTGGGGCAACTGTATCTTAAAAAGACATAACGCCGTCTTAGCCAAATGCACTGAACAGTTATATCCCAGGGACACTCTGTTTTAGGAACTTCAACCTGGTGAGCTCCCTATATATTTCTCCTCCATCAGATGTGGCCACTGCCAATAGAGAAGGCATACAAAATAGGATAGGCTTTTCTTATGAAGAGAGTTGTGGCACCAAGGATGCCTGCCCCTCAACAACCCCAAAGAACTTGCTTTTTAAACAGGTTAACCAGCAAAGACCCTCAGCCCACCTTGCATTATAGAGGAAACTCCTCGAGCCACAGACGTCAATGGTCTTCGATATCAGGATGCCTGAAAAGCTGGAATCAATCGATCAATCAATCCAGTCATAGAAATCACTATCGTAGGGGCTCCCGCTAGGGAGGTCATATCCCCCAACTTACTACCAGTAGGGAAATGACTACAAAGCCATTGGAGCAGGTGGCAGCTCTTGGGGGCCGATCCCGGAACTGTGGAAGTACTATGTTCAGGGTATTGAGTCCCATTCATAGACTATCTGATTCTGATAGCCCAACCATTCTATTTGAAAGGGTCAGTAAAGGACCTTCTCCTACTAGAGGAGGTGTCCAAGATGTTGGCCAAAGGAGCCGTAAAGGAAGTGTTAGACGACTCCCGGGACTTCTCACAATTTATTTTTAGTAGAAAAACTGACGGTATGTTTGAGACCCTTCATAGACTTATCCCATTCAAATCTTTTTTGTCTTAGAAAATAAGGTTCAAAATGGACACTCCAGCTACTGTTCTTTAGGCCATCAGGAAGAATTACTTCTTTCTGACCATGGAATTGAAGTATGCATATTTTCAGGTCCCCATCCATTTTACATCAAGGAAATACCTAAGGTTTCTCTTTCGAGACAGAATTTTCCACTTCAATATGCTATGCTTTGGCCTGTTAACAGCACCACAGGTCATTACCAGAATCTCAGCCTAGGCTCATGCCATGGGCAACAAGCTTCAGGAAAGTGGCAGAAACATTGGGGTTTTAGCATCAGGCTTTTCCAACTAGGGTTATAGCTCAGCTAGTAATAATAATAATAATAATAATAATAATAATAATAGAAGTAAAGTGGGGGAAGAAAATAACAACTTGGTCAACTTTGGTCTACAAAGCCATGTAACTTTTTTGGCAGGATGCCACCCATTACTTCTGAAAGATAATCGATTATAGCTTAAAACCTAGTAGGGATTTTATTTTAGGAAAATATCTTATATGGTTTTTTTGTTATTTTGTGTGTATTTTTTTTCCCGTAAAAGGGGGAAGAAAAAAACATGCATGGGGAAAAAAATATTTATTGATTTTATCCTATAAAGCTGACATTTCTTCCGTTAATGATAACATGAAAATATGAATTTATTTTTAAAACATCAAATCATATCTAGGAAGGGTCAACTTGGCATTAGAAAACATATTCAGTAACTAAATGTTCATGTTTCATTTAAAAAAAAAAAAAATCTTTGAGTATAAACTGCTTACTTGCTGGTTGCTTGTGAATGATTTACAACTTACAGGCTTTATGAAGCTTATTCAGGTAACCTGACACAGTTACATCTGGAAAATAAAAAGTTGATTTTGTGATCTCTGGATGTACAGGCCCAAAAAAACATACGGAACAGAAACAACTGAAACATCGCATGTTTTCCTCTCGATCCACGACCAATCCTTTGGGTTACTACCAACAGTCTTTTTCTTGAGAGAGTTTAGTTCCACTTCTGACATTTCTTCTCCTTCCTCCTTGGAAAAGGTTCTCAAGACTTTCCCCCAGTAGTAAGTTACACGAGGTTCAGTATAGTATACAGCAAAATATTTTCCCTCTGACTCCCGAGTTATTTTCAGCATTTTGAACTTAGTTTCCTTAGGAGTTGTAATTTTTGGCTGTGTTGTGGGTTCGTCTATTTCCATTGGTGCATCCTCCTCTGCTTCCTTCCTTAAATCTTCCAAAGATATATCTGATGAGGTGTTACCATAATCTATGTATTCATCTTCCGTGGTTGTTGATTCAATGTCACTGTCGCTGTGGTGTTATTTTCTTTTTTCTGTTTTGTTGTGCCGGTTTCTTTTTCGGTCTTGGTTTTTCTTCATTCTTCTTTCTTAGCTGCTCAACACACTCCTTCTGTGTTACCACTTCACTGTGGGTATTTATTTTATTTCTTTTTTGCTGAGGAGTTACGCCAGATCTCCCTCTGGAGTGAAGGACTTGCTCCAATGTTGTCTCTGTTTCTTTTGTTGTTAGGAGGACATTGTATTTCATTCCTTCAGGCGCTCTTGCCTGTATTTCATTAACAAGAGTTCTAAAGCTTAATACTTTGGCATACAAGGATTCATTAGCCAATACTTCTTGGACTACATCATCGTCAAGGAGTGTTGATTGACGTGTATATGGTGAAGGTTGCCTTGATGTGCTTGGATGTGGTGAAGGTTGCCTTGATGTGCTTGGATGTGGTGAAGGTTGCCTTGATGTGCTTGGATGTGGTGAAGGTTGCCTTGACGTGCTTGGAGATGGTGAAGCTTGACTTGACGTATGTGGCGATTTCAAAACTTGTCTTGGTGAATCTGTCCATGGTGTTATGGTAGGAGGTTGCCATGAGTCACTTAGAGTAGGGTTATCGATTTTTTGTTCAGGGAAGTCTGTTTCTTGGCCATCTGCAGCATTTGGGGGAGGAGTAAGCATTAGAATCCAAAGGACGTCCTTGCTCTATCCATGTATCGTATGTTTTGGGTTTGATGGGATCAAGTCTCTCTCTGCTATATTTTTATGGACTAAATGATATATACCAGTGGCTTTAAACCCTGCTTTAATGTTGCTCTCTGAAAGCCCCCTGCCTCCAAATTTTACAGAGCAAGTTTACAAAGCCCCTCTTTCCTATGGGTTTGCGGGCCCCTGTCTGGTGAACTATCTCCATCAGGCTTTTTTCATATTAGGTCTTTGCCGGGGCAAAGCAAGAAACACCCAATGGTGGGAAAAGATCAGTACAGTGAGCTGGTAGTTTGATAATAGAGATATTTTCTTTAATGGCCAGTTCAATTGTCGGCAAATTTGTGTGACTGAGAAGACCTTCTAAAATCAACAAAAGTGGATGTTTGTCTTTAGTTTTTTATGCAAACCCTTTGAAGAATTCATGGAAGATATAACGGTTCATCCAGCCCGATTCTGAAACTGCATACTGAGTGTCTGGCAGTGCATTCTCATCTACCCAGGTTGTTTGCATGTTCTTACCTTTAAAAA
>NC_090725.1:98633487-98640987 GCF_036898095.1 Palaemon carinicauda | reverse complement strand
CTGTGAAACCTCATTCCAAGCTTTATCAATCATCTTCAGGCATTGAACGATGTCAAATTGCCCCTTCCAAAATTCACGGAGGGTGAGTTGAGTGCTTTCACTCACTTCGAAGCATCTTCTGAACAGATGCTTCATGTAAAGCTTCTTGAAGTTGGCAATCACTTGCTGGTCCATAGGCTGGAGGAGAGGGGTGGTGTTCGGTGGCAGATAGAGAACCTTGATGAAGGAGAAGTCAGGATGTATGTTGGCCTCGAGACTAGGAGGGTGAGCAGGGGCATTGTCCAGTACCAGAAGATATTTTAGAGGAAGATTGTTCTCTCCTAAAAATTTCTTGACAGCAGGACCGAAGCAGACGTTTACCCACTCAATAAATATGGTCCTTGTGACCCAGGCCTTGGCATTAGACCTCCAAAATACCGAGAGCCTATCCTTCGAGATATTTTGTGCCTTGAAGGCACTAGGATTCTGTGAGTGGTACACCAGTAGGGGCTTAATTTTTTAAGTCCCTACTAGCATTTGCACAAAATGCGAGGGTAAGTCTGTCCTTCATCGGTTTATGGCCAGGAAGTTTCTTTTCTTCTGCTGTGATATATGTACGACAGAGCATTTTCTTCCAGAAAAGGCCAGTTTCATCACAGTTAAACACTTGCTGAGGAATGTAGCCTTCTCTGAAAATTAATGTCTCAAACTTGTTGAGGAATTCTTCTGCTGCTTTCTTGTCAGAACTGGCTGCCTCTCCATGCCTGACGACTGAGTGAATACTAGTCCTCTTCCTAAAGCGATCAGACCACCCATGAGAAGCCTTGAACTTTGGGGGGTTTGCTGCAACGTTCCTTCATCTCCGCCATCTCTCTGGGCTTCCACAAGATCGGCGAAGATGGTGCTCGCGTTGTGTGAAATTACCAATTGCGTGAGTGTATCACCAGCGATTTCCTTCTCTTTAATCCATAGTAGGAGTCTCTCCATCTTGTCGTTGATCAAGGTCCTTCCACTGGCAAGGACAGTCATGCCTTTAAAAGACTTACTTGCTTTAATGGCTTCCTTGTTCTTGATGATTGTACCAATCGTTGACTGGTTACGGCCATATGTACTAGCGAGGGTAACGCTGTGCATGCCTTCTTCGTATTTCTTTATTATCTCCAGCTTCGTTTCCATAGTAATCATCTTCTTACTTCTCCCTTTAACATCACTAGCAATTTTGGGACCCATGGCTAACGAATTAAAGTTGTAATTAAGCACTAAAATGCACAAAAAATACGATATTGTAAGCATTCACACGAGATCAAGTCTTTGCGAAACACACACAAGATTCTGAACTGAGCGCGCGATTAACGAAGAGAGAGAGAAAGGCATTGTGGGAGAAATTTCGGCCAATAGCGTATCGGCATCTTAGTGACGCCGTGACACCGACCAATAACAGACCAGCTTCTTAGTGACGTATGAGCGTGGTGGTAGGCGAGTGACTCGCACAGTCGTACGCGTACCGACCGCCAAGTTTGAATTTTGGAATTTGATGCCGTAAGGTGGGGAAAATGGCGTAACAAGGGGGGAAAAAACTTAGTATTCCACACCGTAACGTGAAAAAAACGTAAGCTGGGGAAGCTGTATCCCGGAGGTCCACTGTGTGTGTATATATATATATATATATATATATATATATATATATATATATATATATATATATATATATATATATATATATTTTTGGGCTCAAGCCATGTCGTCCTGATGGAAGTTCCTATAGGGTAGCTTCCTAGGGTATATTACAACTACGGCGATATTCCCAGAGAATTTACCTTAAGGTACCCAGAATTCTAACTCCTGGAGCGAATATCCCTAATAAAAGAACCAGGGATATCGCGAAATATCAGAGGACGTGTTTTTGACACGCCACATGGCAATCTGCACCCCGAACAGAGATAACACTTCGAAGGGGTCAATTAGCAAGAAAACAAAAACGAGAAAGAAAAAGGAGAGCCGCTCGCAAGGCTCTCTCTTCTCCCGTTTCGTAAGCGTGCATTGCGCCGATCCTGGCGCCATCTGTATTCCTTTTTGCGTAGTTTAACAACTCGTTGTTTTTTCCTGTGTTTCTCGCAAAATCTTGGATTTAATCAAGTTATTATGCTTTCTCCAACTTCGTCTGCCTCTGATAAGTTTAGTATTATTTCTTTTATGTATAAATGTAGGCTCTTGGTAATTTTTAAAGTGATTAATAGTCATAATCTTTGTTACAAGAGCCGTTGCCTACCGGAGGCGTCCTGGACGCTGTCGCTCGCTAGGTATGAGTTTTAGTTAGCCAGAGCGACGTTCCCGGCTGTTTTGCTTTAATAATTTTAGCTATTTAGCGTTACATAGGATTTCCTTATTCGTGCTTTTAGTATTACTTGTTTTGGCGAAGTATTCGCCAATTCTGGCCTACGCTAGACCATGTAGCCTAGTCGTTTGGCCCTAGTACTTTCCTGCATGATTTTTGGATTTCCGAGTGTTTTAAAATTTTGTTGAAGCTTTAGGCAGTTTTATACATTTAAGATTATGTTGATTTTTTCCAAGATAGTATACGAGAGAGTTTCGGTGATTTAGGTAATCGATTCTCTTGGCGCCTAGGCTAAGTTGCCTATGGGGCCTTAGTATACTTTCTCATACTCCCCGGTTGCTCTCTTTTCTTCGGAGAAGGTATGCAATCCCTTTCCCTCTGTTTAAGCCTTGGGCTTAACCCTAGTAGTTTATCTGAATTAACTTTCGATACAACTTTATTGGGGTGTTACTGTTCCTTCCTGTTCCAGTAAGTCTGGCTTCAGAGAGGGGGCAGAACATCAGAGTTCTTAGTCTGAGTCTGTGTTTGTCTGGCTTGGGGTAGAGTCTCCCTCGCTAGACACAGACATAGGAGGCTTAGCCTCCTTAGGTCACTTCCGAAGGTTTCTGTACGAGATGATTCCTTCTTGTGATCTAGCAGACTAGTCCTTGTTGCTATTCTCGGTGGCGAGGATAAGATCCTTTCCCTGGGAGTAGCAACACCTTCCTTGCTTTGGTTCAGTGGGGGTTGGCAAGTATTGCTGGCCTCCCTCCTTGGATCTCCCTTAGGCTAAGATGAGTTTTCTTGGCTGCGGGTGATTCTTTACTAAAGAAAGGTTGGTAGGACCCTCTTCGTCCCTTCCCCCTTTTTTCTCTGTAATGGCCTAGCCATTACAGTACTGTACGTTATTCTACATCTGGACCTAGTATAGGTTAGGATGTGGAGTTGACTCAGTCCCTTGCCGGCCGGCAAAGGTCTTCTGCTTTGAGTGCTGCCCGGACCTCCCTTGGTCCCTCATCCATGTCTGTCTGTAGAGCCAGATGACATTGGTCAGGAAGCCTGAATTAGATTCTCCCCTTCCTTGTATGCACTCTTTCGGATTGCCGGGCTTTGAGGTAGTACACTCTCTTATCCCGGCATCCATTCTGTTTCTTCTAGTGTTGTACCCTAGCCGGCTGCCGGCCTATGTGGCCGGCAGTCGGACAGTCGGAGTTCTCTGGTTCTTTTGCTGCTGGCCGGCATTGGTTGTATACCTTTGCCGGCCGGCTATTGTCACGCCTTTGTCAGCCGGTCGCTACGAGCGGTGGCCGGCAGCTGGTTGCTACCTTGTGTAGTTGCCGGCCGGCACATGCATTTGAACCAGCGTTCTGCCGCCTTATAGCTGTTAAGTAGTATACTTTAAAGCTAGTTATGGTGAGTGCCGGCCGGCACATTACCTTCTATACTGTACCAGTATTCTTCAGTATAGCATATACTGTTGGGAGAAAACTATAGTATAGTATTGTTACAATACTGTGTTTTCTAACACTTTTGTGTTGTCTTGCACAGCCCTTTGGTGTTGCCTTACAGATAAGAAAGTGAGTTCTTTCTTGTCTACTATCCGGTATTTTAAAATCATACCTTAGGTGTGAGCTACACCTGTTTCCTCTGGAAATTTTTCATTGGTTACTCTAGGACAGATTAACCATACGATTTTATTATCTAGAAGGCTGCAACATTTGACTGTGCGGGAAACACAAGTGCGTGTCTTTCCTTTCTGTTTTGTTATGCTAAACTGTGCATATCCAGTGATACGTAGTTCACTTGATACTCATGGAAATTTCCTCTCTTTACAGGAGGACCATCCGAAGTGCGGAAGTGTTTTCTGCAACGTCCGCAGCAAGAACTTCTGCGGACATGAGTTATGGAGGAGGCACGCAGCATGCGCTGTCTCCAAGGGTGATCTCCGGTATTGGGACCCTCAGGTATGTACCGTGTGCTCTAACCTGATTACTGAGGCTTTTGATTCCCCTAGGACGGCGGAATCAAGGGATTTAGCAAGGGAGAAGCTTCGTGCCTGGGTAAGGGGCTTCCAGAAGAACACCTCTGGACCTTATCTTCCAAGTGAGAAGATGAGGGCTTACCTTTTCCCCAGGGCATCAGCTGATGCAGTGATTCCCCAGCCTCAAGAGGAGATCCCCCTAGTTCAGATCCCGGTGGATGCTGAAGTTGCGGTCGCCTTGCAGGACATCCAGTTGGACGACAGGATGTCAGACGTGTCCGAGCGTCTGGAGGAAGACCTCCTGGCAGAAGGCCAGAATGAAGATCAAGCCCCAGACATTGTAGAGGAAGAGGCCGACGAGGCGTCGGCTGCTCCGGTTCAGGTCCCTGAACCTATTCCCTCAACATCGTCCGCTCTCCCAGTAGAGCTGGGACAGGCCCTCTCCTCCATTGTTGGAATGATCCAACAAATGCAGAAGGAGAATAATGAGAAGGCGGCTGCAATGGAACTGCAGATGCAGAAGCTTGCAGCATCACGTGGGCCCCAGAAGAGGCTCAGCGTGAAAGACCTTCCCTTGTGCACAGATGCTAACCCGTGGTGATATGCTGAGCACATGCCGATGACGATCGGAAAGATCGTCATGTCGGATGAGTTGGGTTCAGTTCCCCTAGAGGAGGTGGAATTCTGGCCCAGCAAAGGGTCATATCCGGACTGTTATGTCCGTTTGAGGAAGGAACCAGCTTCAAAGGAGGAGACAGAGCCGAAGGAGGTCATAGTGATGGACCATGCTAAGGCTCAAGCTTTGCTTTCATCTTCAATGAAAGAGAGGGGCTTCACGAACTTAAAGGTGGCTGCATTGAGTAAGAAGCACCCTTCCTTTGTGTCCTCTCCTGCTAGAGCCTTCCCCTTTTTGCAGAAAGGGTTTGCGGCTGTGTTAAAAGCAGTCGAGGCTGGCAAGCCATGCCCCTCCTTGGAGGAGTGTAAACCCCTGTCGCTGGCCCTACCTATGGACCACAAGGACTGGAAGGACGTCCATCTTACCTTCTCAGTCGGGAAGTTGGAGGCTGATATTGCCGGACGTCAGTTCGGTGAGAACCTCCCTAAGCTATCTGACTTTCTTTTGCGGAGGGAGCTCGAGACGAAAGAAAGACTGGCTGCCTCAATGTCTCTTCAGACCACTCTTGAGATGATGGCAAGTGACCCCAAGGTCCATGAGATGTTCATGGTAGTGGCCAAGACTCATCTGGCCACAGTGACGAAGGATCTTTACAGCTTCGTCAGGGCGAGGAGAGCTTGTAGGGAGTTTGTGTTCGCCTCGGCTGCGGTGAGGCACAAGCCAAGGAAACTAATCTCCTCCAACATTTGGGGCAAAGACCTTTTCCCTAGCGAATCGGTCAAGGAGGTTGTTGATAAGGCCGCCACGGAGAATAGGAACCTTCTCCAGAAGTGGGGCCTGTCTATCAAGAGAAAGTCTTCCCCGGATGAGGGTCCCCAACCAAATAGGAAGACTAAGAGGACTAGGCTACCTTCTCGGCCGGCCAAGCCATTTAGACAGCAACAGCAACAGCAATTGCCGATGCCTTCAGTGCCCCAGGTGGTGGCACAAACCCCGACCACATTCCAGTGGGTACCCCAAGCCGTGTCGACACAGTCCCTGGCATTCAACCCAACGTTCGAAGGGCAGTCAACTTCCTTTCGAGCAAAGCCTAGAGGAGCAGCCAGAGGCTCGTCTGGGCGCCCCTCAAGGGGAAGGGGATTCAGGGGTGGTCGCGGTCAGGGAGGCAAGACCTCAGGACAACAGTCCAAGTGAGATGATACCGGTAGGAGGGAGACTTCAGAATTTTCGGGATCGGTGGACCTTCGATCCCTGGGCCCACAGCCTACTCAAGAATGGACTGGGCTGGAGCTGGTACAGCATTCCACCCCCGTGCCCTCGGTTTTTCCAACACTCCACCCCCGTTCTGGAGGAGTACATCCAAGATCTGTTGGAGAAAAAAGTGATCCGAAGGGTAAAGTCCATCAAATTCCAAGGGAGGCTGTTTTGTGTTCCCAAGGACTCAGAAAAACTCAAAGTCATTCTGGACTTGTCGCCACTCAGCAAGTTCATAGTGAACTGCAAGTTCAAGATGCTAACACTGCAACACATAAGGACCTTACTGCCCAAGAGGGCATTTACCGTCTCCATAGATTTGTCAGACGCCTATTGGCACGTTCCAATCAATCGTCGACTCTCCCCCTACCTAGGGTTCAAGCTACAACGAAGACTATACGCCTTCAGAGCCATGCCATTCGGGCTAAATATAGCCCCAAGGATCTTCACGAAGCTTGCGAGCGTAGCTCTCAAACAATTATGCCTAAAGGGAATTCAGGTAGTAGCCTACCTGGACGACTGGCTGGTGTGGGCAGCATCCAAGACAGAATGCTTGCAAGCTTCCCTGCAGGTGATCCAGTTCCTAGAGTATCTAGGCTTCAAGATCAACAGAAAAAAGTCTCGACTTTCTCCATCTCAAAAGTTCCAGTGGTTGGGAATCCACTGGAACCTAATGTCACACCAATTCTCCATCCCGGCGAAGAAAAGGAAGGAGATAGCTGGTTCTGTCAAGAGACTTCTGGATTCCGAAAGGATATCAAGACGCGAATAGGAGAGAGTACTGGGTTCTCTCCAGTTTGCTTCGGTAACAGACCCGGTGCTAAGAGCACAGCTAAAGGATGCAACCGGAGTTTGGAGAAGTTATGCATCAAACGCGCGAAGAGACCTGAGAAGACCAGTTCCGCTTCGTCTACGTACTCTTCTCAGGCCTTGGTCCCATGCCAGACTACTAAAGAAGTCGGTACTTCTTCAGCCACCTCCCCCGTCAGTGACTATTCACACAGACGCCTCGAAGGAGGGGTGGGGAGGTCATTCTCATCGGAAGAAGGCCCAAGGGACTTGGTCCAATCTATTCAAGACATTTCACATAAACTTTCTAGAAGCTATGGCAGTGCTCCTTACCTTGAAGAAAGTCTCCCCGCGTCGCTCGATCCACATAAGGTTGGTGCTGGACAGCGAGGTGATTGTGAGATGCTTGAATCGACAAGGATCAAGGTCGCCACCTCTCAACCAGGTGATGTTGGCCATCTTCCGACTGGCGGAAAAGAAGAAGTGGTACCTGTCGGCAGTTCACCTTCAAGGAGTCCGCAATGTGACAGCGGACGCTCTATCCAGGTTCACACCGATAGAGTCGGA
>NC_090725.1:98535987-98625987 GCF_036898095.1 Palaemon carinicauda | reverse complement strand
CCATAGGAGAGGAAAGCAGGTAGTAGGTTAGCTATGATACCAGCCACCCGTTGAGATACTACTGCTAGAGTTATTGGGTCCTTTGACTGGCCAGGCAATACTGCATTGGATCTCTCTCTTTGGTTACTGCTCATTTTGTCTGTGACTACACATACTGTACACCGAATAGTCTGTCCTATTGTTACCACATTCTCCTCTGTCCTCGTACATCTGACAACAGTGGAATTACCAAACAATTCTTCTTTGCTCAAGGGGTTAACTAATGTAATTAATGTAATTGTTCAGTAGCTACTTTCCTTTTGGTAAGGGTAGAAGAGACTTTAGCTATGGTAAGCAGCTCTTCTAGGAGAAGGACACTCCAGAATTAAACGATTGTTCTCTGGTCTTTGGTAGTGCCATAGCCTCTGTACCACTGTCTTTGATTAGAGTATTCTTGCTTGGGGGTAAACTCGCTTTTCTCTTCTATCTTATTTCTCTTCCTCTTATTTTTTTTTTTTTGGTTTTTTTAGTTTTTTAAGTTTATGTGTGAAGGATCTAATTTAATGTTATTACTGTTCTTGAAATATTTTACTTTGATTATTTATTCCTCGTAGTTTATTTATTTCCACGTTTCCTTTCCTCACTGGGCTATTTTTCCCTGTTGGAGCCCTTTGGCTTATAGAATCTTGCTTTTCCAACTAGGGTTATAGCCTAACTTGTAATAATAATAATGATAATTAATAACTATAGTAATTGATAATTAATTTTACCGCCTGGCAGTTCTAGACCTCGTCTGGAACTTCCTTGGTCAATCCTGACCTCAAGAGCTTTAGACAGGGTTGGCTCAAAAGTGTCTGGAGAGAAGGATTCCTTGAGGGGGGGAAGGTCGTCCTGCCTGATTCCAGCAGCCCTCACAAGACAGAAGAAATGTTTCCAAACGGAGGGGGTGCTCTTCCTTCCCCCACTCCTGATCTTGCAGTACAGTAGCTCCATTGACACCAGGTGTCATGACAGCGTCTGACAGCATCTTCTATCTCCTCGGTGGAGGCGTTGTAGTGGTTTGTGGACTGTGGCCAGAGGTAGCACCCGAACTGCCTAGTGTCCGAATGCCGACTACAACCAGACGTTCACTACACAACAAATATACAACGGTGGAATACCCCAAAAAACCTAAGTAACAGGTCAAGAGAACGGAGCTCTGGGCACCACCCCTTGATTTATACTGGGCAAGGGGACCCAGCTAGAATCTTGCTTTTTAACATCCTTTCATTGGGCTAGCTGGATTATAAATAAAAGTATAAGAACATTAGGTGAAAGGAAATATTGTTTTTACTGATAACTAGAGAGTGAGGGAATTTTAATTTTAAATAACTTGACTAAGAAAAAACAGTGGCTGAGAAAATAAACAGCGGCTGAGTAGGAGACCTCATTGGTGTAAGGAACTGGAATGAGATGCTGTATTCATAAAAAACAAGAAAAAAATATTTATTTGAAAAACTGTTAGGGTTATGTTAACATGGACCCATCAATCCAAATAGAAAATTAAAGGCAAAATTAGCATTCCTTTACATCAAGCTTCAGTAACAGGGTAACAAGATAAACAAACAGGAAATTTTTTTCCCCCCAGGTGGGACACTCATAAGTGTTCCTATACAGTACAAGTATAAACCAAGGCACACCTAACCGTGTATCTATTTGGGAAAGTACCAGTATGTTATTTCAATAGTCCCAGTTAACTATTAATGTTTATGACACTTAACGGTTTTGGATATCTCCGCAAAAAGACGGTTTTAGGCCCCTTTACGTTCACTTGGTTCTGTGGCAAACATTTAAAAAAAAAACTGTCCATCACTAAGTTCAAGTATGGAATCACCTTTTGTGATCTGGTGATGTGGAGTAGCAATATCTTGTTCCTTGTTGATGATCGAACACGAGCAATCGCCAATGGCCTTATAATACATTAGTTGTGGTGTTATTCAGTCAAACACTTGATGGGACTTACAGTTCACTGTCAATGTAATATGTATACAGAGCAGCATCACAGACCACTACACACTGGTAACAGGCCATCAACCACATTCATAATTGTTATGCGATACACTGGATTCCAGGGACGGATTTACTCACTCTTTTCTATATACATACAGTAGTGGGCTAGATAATCTTCCCTAACACTCCCTACTGAGTGTAGGGGCTGCTGTCAATACCTGGAAAGGAATAATAACAGATCAAAGCATTTTTTATATATATGGGCACAGAGGGATATCAATATATATATATATACAGGTTTAATAAAATGACTATGTTTCATAAAATACAAATCCACTAAGTTTTCTTAGATACAAACACCTTATATATTGCAGCGTAGAATATGGAGGCTACGTTTATAGTGGAGCAGCAAGTGACGGTCTGAACTGACCAGTGGTTAGGAGCTGTAGCTTTAAACCAGACACTCAGGACTCCCCTGAAGGACATTTTCTCAAGGGGGCCAAAGTGTTAGAGTTGTTGATACATCAGGCAGCCAATTGGGTCCTTGAGAGACTTGATGCCATGGCATCCAAATTCCATAAGCAAATTGGCCAATGAGAATGATTTGACCTCCGTAACTACTGAAAGAATCCTACCTAATATCCCGCAGTGTAGGTAGAATCTACGACCAAGAGGTGAAGGAAATACAGCCAGGACTCCTTACTGTATTGAACCATTTCCTTCTGGCAACTGCAGTCCACCCCCACCGCAGGTTAAGCTAAAGCTGCTACTTAGTCAGCACAGCCAGGCAAGCCAGCTCTGAGGGGCTATTGTTGGCCTCAGGCATCCATCCTAAAGGGAGGATCAAGTTAGCCCTTTACTGCTCATCTAGGCCAGGGACATTTCAGAGGTAGAGGAAAATGTCGTGGACAATGACCCTGTTGGGAAGGCAGTCCTTCCACTATACCACCAGTGGGAGTATGCTTACAATACAGTTAGATTAAGTGATGGTGTCATGGGGCGGAAAGATGGACAATGAGCATCTATCGATCCGGGTACCTCCCTATCATCATGGATCGGCAAAGAATCTAGCCCTTGAGGCAGAAGTCCAGGTATGTTGGAGAAGGAGGTTCTTCCAGGGGTCGTCAATGGCTCCCTAGGCTTTTTCAGTCGACTATTTTGATTAGAAGGCTTCGGGAGGCTGGAGATCAGTCATTGACCCGGCAGCCCTGAACGAGTTTGTTTTGCAGACCCCATTCAAGATAGAGACCACAATCATGGTCAGGCAAGTGGTCAGGCCTTTAGACTATGTAGTGACCATTGACTTAGAAGACGCGTACTTCCTAATTCTAATACATCCGTCCTCCAGGAAATACCTACGTGTAGTAATAGCTGACAAAGTATTCCAGTTCAGGGTACTTTTCTTCCGGTTTTCTACAGCTACTCAAGTACTTACAAGAGTCTTCCCTGTAGTTTCAGCATAGGTACACACCAGCGGTATTTGTCTCCTACAGTACCTGAACAATTGGCTAATCCTGACAGACTCGTAGGAAACCCTTCTCCACCAAGACAAACTCCTTTCATTTTGTTACGATCCAGGGATTGTGATGAATCAAAAGAAGCTTGTGCTAATGTCCATACAAAGACTTACATACCTTGGAATGGACATAGGCACGGTTCTCAAAAGGATGTATCCATCTCAGAAAGGATGTATCCATCTCAGAACAGGATATCTCGCCCAAGAAAGGTGGTACTTCTCTTTGTTTGACAGCTCCATCTGTTAGCACATTAGTGGCAGCAGTTACTAGGACACCTGACATCCTTGGAATATCAAGTATCAGATGGTTGCCTTAAACTTCAGTCACTTCATTGGGAGTTAAAAGGGTGTTTGGCTCAACATCTCAACCATCCCTTCTCTCTAGTGAAGATAGGGGAAGAGGCCAAAAATGATCTTCATCATTGGCTGGATAAGTCTGCTGCCTCGAGAATTCCTGTTATTCACAGACGTGCCTAAAGAAGTTTAGGGAGCACACCCCCATCAACTTAGGGTTTCCAGGCTCTGGTCTGAACCGGAGCACCTGGTCCATATAAATGTATTGGAGCTGAGAGTGGCTTTTCTGGCATTCCAGTATTTTTACCCTCTTCTAGTAGGTCACTTGGCATTGATGAGCAACAGCACCACTGTGGTGACCTATATAAACATACAAGGATGTACTATGTCTTTGCAGCTTTGCCATTTTTCAGTAGAGACACATGAATGGTTGGAACTTGACTTGATATTCTTGACAGCCCACTTCATTTCAGGCAAGAAAAATGTAGTGGCGGACAACTTGAGCTGGAGAACGTAAGTGGTGGGATCCAATTGGTCTTTGAGTCCTTGGATAGCGACAGAGATCCTGAATTTTTGGAATTCTTCGATGTTATACCTATTCATGAACTTCATGGTCTCTCTTGACAATTCCCATTTAAGGAATGGAGGTAGGTTTCAGTCTCCTTTGTCCCTGAGTTTTTTGCTAAAACCTAGGTCCTTCATTCCTGATTCCAAGTGTTTATCTTTACAGATCAACATCCTTAGAAAGGTAACTGATTATCCTGGTCAATTGTTATTTTGTCCTGGGAGGGTGCTGAGGCACTATTTCAAGTGTACACATGGTGTTAAACCTCTCCTGCGATATCTTTTCATCAGCAGAGGGAGGACGAAAAAAGGTAATAAAGAACACAATTTCTACCTTGTTGAGAGAGGTCATCAACCAGATAATTTTGTCACTCTCCCCTTCTTCAAGAAAAGCACGAGTAAGAGTGCACGAAGCCAGGAGTATAAGTGCAACTTGGGTAATCAAAAAGAATCTTTGTGATACAAACATATGAAAAGTCAAACGACGTTCACTGCCCATTAACTACAGGATGTAACCCATAGGTCCCTATACACTTTTTCTTTAGGTCCTTTCATAGCTGCACAGCAGGTAGTAGCCTATAACTACATGGGCTCCTCTCACAGGACTATTAATATTGGATTGAGGGCAAAAGTTACATATGAATCTGGGATGAAAGTGAAGAATAACTGGCTTTTTCATTTCCTTTCAGTCTTCTCCTCTCTTGGGGTACAGCTTCAAAGACCTTGCCATCTGGAATTTATCTTGATGCAAGTAATCTCCACTTGGCATGTGGCTATTCTGTACTCACGGAAGAGTCTTTAACCCACACTCCTAATGAGAGGTAGTGTGACATAACCAGGCAAACCCATAATTAGTTATGTATGCCATACAATGTAATTCAGACAACCCATCACATATATACAGTATGTCAGGTCTACAACAGAGATATTCTTAGAACAGCCCTTGAAGCCAGGGCCATGGACCTGCTGGTATTACTAAGCCACTGGTACACATTGTAGCAGGATCCTTAACTCTTTCAGCATCTCAAATTCTCTAGTTGTTAGTATCTCAGGATATGTTTCCAGGCAGTTTGAATAGGGACTTCCTCTCACCTAAGAATGAGTCTTATAGGTAGTAGGTTGGCCAGGGCACTAGCCACCCATTGAGATACTACCACTAGAGAGTTATGGGGTCTTTTGATTGGCCAGACAGGACTACATTGGATCCTTCTCTATGGTTACTGTTCATTTTCCCTTTGCCTACACACACACACTGAATACTCTGGCCTATTCTTTACACATTCTCCTCTGTCCTTGTATACCGGACAACACTGAGATTACCAAACAATTCTTCTTAGTTCACTGTAATTGTTCAGTGGCAACTTTTCTCTTTGTAAGGGTAGAAGAGACTCTTTAGCTATGGTAAGCAGCTCTTCTAGGAGAAGGACACTCCAAAATCAAACCATTGTTCTCTAACCTTGGATAGTGCCATAGCCTCTGTACCATGGTCTTCCACTGTCTTTTTGGGTATAGTTCTCTTGCTTGAGGGTACACTTGGGCACACTATTCTATCTTATTTCTCTTCCTCTTAGTTTGTTAAAGTTTTTTATAGTTTATATAGGAGATATTTATTATAATCTTGTTGCTCTTCTTAAAATATTTTATTTTTCTTTGTATCCTTTCCTCACTGAGCTATTTTCCCTCTTGGGGCCCCTGGGCTTATAGCATCCTGCTTTTCCAACTAGGGTTGTAGCTTAGCAAGTAATGATAATAATAATATGTAGAGGATGAAGGTTTGTATTTGTGGAGGAACAAATGCATACTTTGTTGCAAACACCAACCTTCTAGAAAGTCCCAGCTGCTATCGAAGTGGTTTGTTAGTGAGCCAGCAGTAGGCAGTTGCTTCTCCACCACCAGCAGGTAACAACCGGCTTGTTGTTGACACCTCGTTATGATTTTTAACTGCCGTATTCCAGCTTTGCAATTATCATTCTCCTATGTAAAGGACTTCCAAATTTATCATGTTTTCTTATTATTTTACTTGTAACCAGAATGAGTTACTGTACTTTACTATTCTTTCTCTGCATTAATACAATACAGTAATATCCCTCTTTACATCATTTCAATATACTGTACAGCCGTTCCGACTTTGTCACTCTCCTTGAATATCAAATACAAAATCAAAATTCAACATATTTGGTTTTATTCCACCTTACATCGGTCTTTAAGTCATAGGATAACAATTAAGTGCTGCTCTGTACAGTTCAGTAATGTACTTCACATGGAAGCTTATTAATGTAAGTTCTGTATGCAGTTTTTATAAAAACAATGACAGGTTGTAAGCATTTTTTTTCTTCACGTTATGTATAGGGCCGCAGGGGCATAAAAACAATTAGAATAGCGCCAACGTTATCCCTGCGTGTCGTGAGAGGCGACTAAAAGGGACGGGACGAGGGGGCTGGGAACCCCCTCTCCTGTATCTACATCCTGTGAGACATCGACAAAGAGATGGAGCTGGGGAGAAAGTGACTGCTCCCCGCACTCTAGTTTTGGGGTGTTTGAATGTGCGTGGATGTAGTACGATAGAGTAAAAGATGTGAAATTGGAAGTATGTTTAGGAATAGAAGGATGGATGTATTGGCCTTGTGTGAGACGAAGATAAAAGGAAAGGGTGAAGTGATGTTTGGTGAAATGTCTGGTAGAGTGTCTGGGATTGAAAGGGGAAGAGCGAGAGAGGGTGTGGCTTTATTGCTGAGTGAATGGATGACAGGTAAAGTAGTGGAATGGAAGGAGATATCATCTAGGTTAATGTGGGTAAGGGTTAGGTTGGGTAGGGAATGTTGGGCGTTTGTCAGTGCGTATGGGCCAGGTAGTGAGAAAAGTGAAGAAGAGCGGAATGAGTTCTGGAATGAATTAACTAGGTGTGTAGAAGGACTGGGTAGAAGGATTTATGTAGTTGTCATGGGTGACTTAAATGCTAGAGTGGGCGCTAGAGAGGTAGAAGGTGTCATTGGGAAGTATGGCGTACCAGGTGAAAATGAGAGTGGTGAGAGACTGGTAGATATGTGTGTTGAGCAAGAGATGGTGATAAGTAATAGCTTTTTCAAAAAGAGAGATAAAAATAAATATACATGAGTAAGAGTGGCAAATGGAAGAGTAGTAGAAAGGGCATTTTTGGATTATGTGTTAATAACTAAAAGAATGTTTGGAAGATTGAAAGACGTGCACGTGTTTAGGGGTATGGCTAACGGTATGTCTGATCATTTTTTGGTGGAAGGAAAATCAGTTGTAGCAAAAGAGTGGGGGAATAGAGTAGGTGGATGTAAAAGGGAGCTAGCGAGGGTGGATGTAAAAGGGAGCTAGCGAGGGTTGAAGAGCTAATAAAATCGGGGGTAAAAAGTAAATATCAGGAAAGGTTGAAAATGACATATGACGAAGTGAAAGTAAGAGAAACCGGCAATTTAGAGGAGGAGTGGAAGTTAGTAAAAGAAAATTTTGTTGGGATTGCAAGTGATGTGTGTGGCAAGAAGGATGTTAGAGGCAGCATGAGGGAGGGCAGTGAATGGTGGAATGAAGGAGTGAAGGTAAAAGTGGAAGAGAAAAAGAGGGCTTTTGAAGAATGGCTGCAGAGTAATAGTATAGAGAAGTATGAAAAATATAAAGAGAAAAATGTGGAAGTAAAGCGCAAGGTATGTGAGGCAAAGAGGGCAGCTGACCTGAGGTGGGGTCAGGGATTGGGTCATTCATATGAAGAGAATAAGAAGTAGTTTTGGAAAGAAGTGAAGAGAGTAAGGAAGGCTGGCTCAAGAATTGAAGAGACGTGAAAGATGGAAATGGAAGGTTGTCAAAAGGAGAGGAGGCAAGGAAAAGATAGGCGGAATATTTTGAAAGTTTACTGAATGTTGAGGATAATAGGGAGGCAGATATAATTGCTGTTCCAGGTGTTGAGGTGCCAGTGATGGGAGATGAGAATGAGAGAGAGATTACAATAGATGAAGTGAGGAGAGCACTAGATGAAACGAGAGTAGGAAAAGCGTCTGGTATGGATGGTGTGAGAGCTGAGATGTTGAAGGAAGGGGGTGTGACTGTACTTGAATGGTTGGTGAGATTGTTTAATATGTGTTCTGTGTTGTCAATGGTACCAGTAGATTTGGTTTGTGCATGTATTGTACCACTATATAAAGGTAAGGGAGATGTGCATGAATGATGTAATTCAAGAGGTATTAGTTTGTTAAGCGTAGTTGGAAAAGTGTAAGGTAGAGTAATGATTAATAGGATCAAAGATAAAACAGAGAATACAATCTTAGAAGTACAGAGTGGTTTTAGAAGAGGTAAGGGTTGTATGAATCAGATTTTTACAGTTAGGCAGATATGCGAGAAATATTTAGCAAAAGGTAAGGAGGTGTATGTTGCGTTTATGGATCTGGAGAAAGCGTATGATAGAGTTGATAGGGAAGCAATGTGGAATGTGATGAGGTTATATGGAGTTGGTGGAAGGTTGTTGCAAGCAGTGAAAAGTTTCTACAAAGGTAGTAAAGCATGTGTTAGGATAGGAAATGAAGTGAGTGATTGGTTTCCGGTGAGAGTGGGGCTGAGACAGGGATGTGTGATGTTGCCGTGGTTGTTTAAATTGTATGTTGATGGAGTGGTGAGAGAGGTGAACACTCGAGTGCTTGGACGAGGATTAAAACTGGTAGACGAGAATGACCATGAATGGGAGGTAAATCAGTTGTTGTTTGCAGATGATACTGTACTGGTTGCAGACACAGAAGAGAAGCTTGGCCGATTAGTGACAGAATTTGGAAGTGTGTGTGAGAGAAGGAAGTTGAGAGTTAATGTGGGTAAGAGTAAGGTTATGAGATGTACGAGAAAGGAAGGTGGTGCAAGGTTGGATGTCATGTTGAATGGAGAGTTACTTGAAGAGGTGGATCAGTTTAAGTACTTGGGGTCTGTTGTTGCAGCAAATGGTGGAGTGGAAGCAGATATACATCAGAGAGTGAATGAAGGTTGCAAAGTGTTGGGGGCAGTTAAGGGAGTAGTAAAAAATAGAGGGTTGGACATGAATGTAAAGAGAGTTCTATATGAGAAAGTGAATGTACCAACTATGATGTATGGATAGGAGTTGTGGGGAATGAAAGTGATGGAGAGACAGAAATTGAATGTGTTTGAGATGAAGTGTCTAAGGAGTATGGCTGGTGTATCTCGAGTAGATAGGGTTAGGAATTAAGTGGTGAGAGTGAGAACGGGTGTAAGAAATGAGTTAGCAGCTAGAGTGGATATGAATGTGTTGAAGTGGTTTGGCCATGTTGAGAGAATGGAAAATGGCTGTCTGCTAAAGAAGGTGAGGAATGCAAGAGTTGATGGGAGAAGTACAAGAGGAAGGCCAAGGTTTGGGTGGATGGATGGAGTGAAGGAAGCTCTGGGTGATAGGAGGATAGATGTGAGAGAGGCAAGAGAGCGTGCTAGAAATAGGAATGAATGGCGAGCGATTGTGACGCAGTTCCGGTAGACCCTGCTGCTTCCTCCGATGCCTTAGATGACCGCGGAGGTAGTAGCAGTAGGGGATTCAGCATTATGAAGCTTCATCTGTGGTGGATGATGTGGGAGGGTGGGCTGTGGCACCCTAGCAGTACCAGCTGAACTCGGTTGAGTCCCTTATTAGGCTGGAGGAACGTAGAGATTAAAGGTCCCCTTTTTTGTTTTGTTTCATTTGTTGATGTTGGCTACCCCCCAAAATTGGGGGAAGTGCCTTGGTGTATATATGTATGTATGATGTATAGGGAACCATTAAGTCACTTTATAGCAGACACGGGCAACCTGCGGCTTGTGACGTGTTAAAATGTGGCCAGCGGAGCTTTTTAGGTTTCTTGAAACAAAAACTCAAAATATTGAATGCACAGCCTTTCTCCTCAAAATTCCTCTCTCAGTCAAACTGGTAGTTTACAGGGGGAAAGGTAACCTCCTGACTTGAAGATAAAGATTCCGTTATATTTCTACTTTTGGAAGTACCTGTTTATGAGAACATATTCTAGAATGAAACATGTTGAATTGAAAACTTAAATCAAGACTTGCTAATGAACATTTGCAGCTTAGCATAAGAGGAGCGACATCTGTAATCCTCCCTGATATTAAAAGTTTGGTAAAGTATGTAAATGTTCAACATTTCAAATTATATTTGTTAGTATTTTTATCAATATAAAATAAAGAAGTGTCTTTTAAGCATTTATAAAGTAAAATGAGATAAAAATAAAATTGAGGTTGCAACAGTAAAGTGAATAAAAACAAATAAGTGCAAAAAAAGTGTGTGTGTATAGGGAAGTAATAGTTCTTGCATATGTGTTTTATCATGCGGCCCTCACCCACTTGAGAATAGTGTAGGTGAAAGTCCAACCTATGTCGATAATCAATTTCTTTCACGTCATAGTCTCTTGAAACCAATTGGCATAGGTGGTGGTATTGCAGTAATTAGGGCTTTTATAAATCACTCATGTTCCATTTAACTTATTTTTAAATTGTCATGTGTGTTTTTTAAACTGATGAATATGAATATTTCTTTTCTTGTTACTTAGGTCCATCCAATTTGGCGAAACTATCAAATCGTAAAAGCTGAAGGTAGACTGTTGTGGCTGACATTCACATCTCTCTCTGACTACCTTTGGCTTCTTCGCTCGGCCACTCAGTGTCTTCAGCAACATGCTCCAAAAGCTTTGCTGTACCTGGCTGCTGCTGTGTCTGATTTCTACATTCCTCAAGGTAGGAACTATGAGCTGTAAAAGCAATTTTGTTGTTATTAAACTGAAAGGTGTATTAGTTAATTAAGAGTGAATTTGTATGCGATGTTTTATTGAGACAGTTTAGAATTATTCATCTATATACAATATTACATTAGTTTATTTTCCTAATTACAAGCTTTTCCTTAGACATTTGTGTTTGAGAATACAGTAGTATACAAAAATGCTCTCTTTTACTCTTTGATTGCGGATCATCTCTACAAGAAGTGAAAAGGTGCAGTTATGACTGTTACTTTAGTCAGGAAAATTCAGGAACTTGTGAATTTTATATAAAAAAAAAGAATGGAAGTACAGTATTATGATTTGTTGTAGGAAAAAAAATCTCTCTCTCTCTCTCTCTCTCTCTCTCTCTCTCTCTCTCTCTCTCTCTCTCTCTCTCTCTCTCTCTCATACCTATTTTTTCAAAGTGCTTTTGACAAAGTTACTCATAAAAATTAATGGTCAAAATTAGTGCACTAGGCATCATTGACGAATCAACAGAATGGATCAAAGATTGGTTAACAAATTAAAAACAGAGAGTTGTAATCAATGGAGAAGCTTCGGAGGGGACAGCTGTTACAAGAGTACCTCAAGGATCCGTCCTTGGCCCATTGCTATTTCTGATCTACATTAACAACGTAGATTTAGGATAAACTATTAGAATAGCCAAATTTTCTGACAATACTAAACAAGGCATAAATGCCATGAATTCAGAAGACGTAGAAGCCTTAAGGGAGGATTTTATGAAGCTAGGAGAATGGTCTAGAAAATGGCAAATGCTTTTCAAATGTGGGAAATGTAAAGTCATGGACATAGGTTATAGTAACCCACAATCAGATTGCTCTCAGGTGGGTAATGAACTAGAAAGTTTTGGATCAGGAGGAAGATCTTGGTATTATTATCAGCAAAGATTTGAAGTTCACCGAACAGAGCATAAAAGCTTTAAAGGAAGCACAAAAAAAAACAAAAACTAAAGGTGCATACACAAGGTCGAACAGTGTCCGTCGAACATAATTGTTACCGGGTAACATTATGAAGGAAGTGTTAATGACGTCAATAACGAGCACAAAGTGGTGTGTCTGACAGTGCCTGTGTTCGTAGAGTCTGAGCTTCAGACACTCCGGAAGTATAGTAGCACTATGGACAGAGTTGTTGAAATCCAGTTACGGAGGAAAGCTGACTTTGAGATAGAAGAGAGGCTCAGTTGCTAATCAAATAGTACTGGCAGAACCCATGCTTATAAAACATCAAAGAAATGTTTACAAAGACAGAAATAAACGTGTAGCAGCAATAAATAAAATAACGTCAGAACTTCCGAGAGGTGGAATGTCTGTAACTGATTTAGAAGTCGAATAGAATATGGAATCCAAAATAGGTCATTACAAGAAGAGCTACACAAATTGGAGAAATAAAAAAAGTCGGAGGTTGGTACAGAAGACATTTGCACAACCAAATTATGGCGTTTCGATATACGATTATAGCATAACAGAATCTGTTTCAATTATGGACACCTTGGCTTCATTTCCTTGAAGTGTTTGATCGTGAGGAAAATGTGTAATTCGCTCTATCTCTCTCTCTTTCTCTCTCTCTCTCTCTCTCTCTCTCTCTCTCTCTCTCTCTCTCTCTCTCTCTCTCTCTCTCTCTCTACGGGAACAGGGGAAACAAATTTTGAACATTTTATCTTTATCACGGAAACAATTTGGATTTAGTTAACAACACATAATTCGAAGTATGACCAGTCTCAAACAGTTATATCTTGAAATAATATAGGCTCGACATTGCACGTTAATAACAATAACATCCTCAGTTCACTGATAGGTTATTTTAAGTTAGGCATATGTGATTCTTTAAACCTCCAGATGTGCTTCTGGAAAAATGCTTCCTCTCCTACATGTGTCCTGCTTAGTTATAAAAGGTGTTTAGTTCTCCAATAAAATGTATAAAGTGTTTGGGCCCATCAGTATATAGTTTCTAAAGTCTGATTCATAATCAATTTGAGATTCCTTGAAAACGGATGAATGGCTCCTTTTTTCACTCCGTCTTTGCAACTAGTCCTTCCATGTGCCATTCCATCGTTATCAAAAGATCAGGAATAATCATGCTGCATAATTTAGTTTATTAGATTGTGCTTTTATTTTACGGTGTACTATGATTTTGATGCTCCGTACTTGAAGCTGATAACTGCTACTTGATTCTAGAGTACAGATTATAACACTGACATAGATAACAGAGATGCCAACCGACATCAGCTTTGGACATTTCTTCCAGTATGTGTCTGGTAAAGGGAGTAGAAATCCTGGTAGTCATCTTCATCTGGTACCACTGTTTGTTACCATATCAACTTCCCACATTTCCATGCTTATGACATCATTCTCTTTCAATTTAGATATGGTAACAGTTTTGTCCGACAGACACTGTTCGAAGGTGTGAACGCACCTTAATAGGTTACATAAAGAGACAATTTAAATACAGAAACAAAGACACTGTACAACAGCTGTACACATTGCTAGTAAGACCCCATCTAGAATACGGAGTACAATTCTGGGCTCCAAGTATTCAGGAGGATATAGATAGACTGGAAGCAGTACAAGCTAAGGCCATCAAACTACAATACTGTACTCCTAACACTAAGGCACTTTGGATATAGACGGAGGATGGAACATTTGAACTTATTTGATCTAGAAACTTGATGACTAAGGGGACAGTTAATAGAGGCATTCAAAATTTTGGGTTGTGGTGGTCGGGTGGTAGTGTCCTTGCCTGGTGATTGCCAGACTGTGGTTCGAGTCCCGCTCAAACTCGTTAGTTCCTTTGGTCGCTGCAACCTCACCATCCTTGTGAGCTAAGGAGGCAGGGTTTGGGGGAGCCTATAGGTCTATCTGCTGAGTCATCAGTAGCCATTGCCTGGCCCTCCTTGGTCCTAGCTTTGGGTGTAGAGGGGGGTTGGACGCTGATCATATGTAATATGGTCTCTAGGGCATTGTCCTGCTTGATAGGGCAATGTCACTGTCCTTTGCCTCTGCTATTCATGACAGCTTTTAAACATTTAATAGCCAAATTTACCAACGATACTAAACTAGGCATAAATGCTGCAAATTCAGAAGACATAGAACTCGTATGAGAAGATCTAATAAAGCTAGGAATATAGTCCAGAATATGGCAAATCCCTTTCAACTGTGAGAAATGTAAAGTCATGGACATAGGTTATAGTAACCCACAATCAGATTACTCACTGCCGGGTAATGAAATAGAAAGTGTGGGCCAGGAGGATCTCAGTATCATTATCTGTGAGGATTTGAAGTTCACCAAACAAAGCATAAAAGCTTTAAAGAAAGCACAGAAATTAATAGGTTACATAAAGAGAATTCAAATACAGGAACAAAGACACTACTACAGCTGTACACATCACTAGTAAGACCCCATCTAGAATATGGAGTCCAATTCTGTGCTCCAAGTATTCAGAAGGATATAGATAGACTGAAAGCAATACAAGCAAGGGCCACCAAACTAGTTCCAACACTAAGGCAATTGGGAGCTAGACGGAGGATGGAACGTTTGAACTTATTTGATCTGGAAACTCGATGACTAAGGGGTCAGTTAATAGAGGCATTCAAAATTCTATTCACGTTTAGCACAAATCAGTCTAGAGGTAATGGATACAAACTGGAATTGAAAAGATATAACACCACTCAATGTGGTGGTAATTTCTTTGCATACAAAATAGCAAATACTTGGAATAGACATCCAGCGGATGTAGTAAACAGTAACATGCTAAACGAGTACAAGAATAAGGTAGACCAGATCAGAAAAACTCTAAATGCTTTTGATTAATTGCTCTACCAAAGAGCAAAAGGAGTCTCCATGGATGGACTAAAAACTCTTTGAGACATCCAAAATCCTTGTAAATCCTTGTAACACACATGCACACACAATAAATCTCTCTCTCTCTCTCTCTCTCTCTCTCTCTCTCTCTCTCTCTCTCTCTCTCTCTCTCTCTCTCTCTCTAAATATAATTTCTGTGTTGAAACCTTGTGACCTGCAACAAGGCTCTCAAACTGGGGAGTAATCTTATCCCTAATTTTACTCAAAATTTGTCATACTTTTTATATTGCTTATTATTATTACTTCAACCTCTTTCATATATTATAAACAGTCTCCCACCTTGCTGACCAACCTCTCTTCCCCCTTCCACTGTCCAGATTTTTAGCAAGGATTGAAGTTTTTCTTGAAACTGATTGTGGTAGCAGTGGTGGTTTTACCAACTACCTGATAATGTTTAAACTAAAGGTGTGTCAATATTCCCTTATTGGCATGCAGAAATTTGGCCCTCGGATTTCAGGGTTGGGATGGTTTTATATTTCGAGATAGGAATATCGGCATTATGTCCGATGTGCCTGCCACTATGATTTAAGTGGGGATAATTATATACTTGAAATACTCTGTCCCATCAAGTTGGTTCCATAAACTTGAGCCACTGTAATGCCTCCTGGCTAGTACAGTGGTAACGTGTTTGCCTCGCATTCGCGTGGCGAGAGATCGATCCCCGCCCAGGGCCGTGAGTTTAAGCTGTTTACTGGGGAGGCTACTGCTGTGGTAGGGCACCACAGTGGGGGGTTGGGCTTGCCCGGCTGACGTTCTGGTGAGCATCTATTCTGATGGAACTGGAACTGAAACCAGACACCTGTAACCTTTAACCTTTTAATCATAGTGGTTCCATCCAATCTTGGTTGGGTAGGGAGTGAACATTTGGGAGTCAGCTCTCACAGGTGTCATTGTTGGAGGAATTGATTCCGTGAAAGGCTTGTGGGTTCTCTTAGGGTGTCAGACGATGCAACATTTTCATTCCCCTAACCCCTTTTTTCCATTTTTTTTTTAATTTTTAATATTCCTGTTCCCTCCCAAATAATATTGAATAACATTGACAATATTATCCTTAACCATGGACCCCTTTGCAAGCCCCCAACACTGTTGACAATCTCTACCAATTCGATTAAGAGAAATTCTGTTAATGACCTAGGAACTAGAAGGGACCTCTTCCGATATTCAGAATAGCGAAACTAAGTTATTGAATAGAAAAGTGTTTCATATCTGTAATATATCTTGTCACTATGAAGCTGTATAAATGGCTTATAAACCATGCAGTAAAATTAGCAAAATTAGGATGAACCTCAAAGAGAATGATAACAAATGGGAAATATGGATCATTTTTAGCAACCATGAGGAAGTTTTCAATGCCAGCTGTGATATTTCAAAAATAAAAATTTACAGTAATCAGATTACTGGAGCACTATGCAATACAGTTCCTAAAAACCAGGATATACTGTATATTGCCCCACTGACTGGTATCAAAATGAATGTGTTGACCCTGAAATGAATTTGGTATCAGAAAGAAAGCCTAAGCCACCAGCCTGGATTATCGTCATAGCAAGAGGAGAGGAATAGAATTACTTTAAATTAAACAAGCTACTACAAAAGAAATTGGGTACTATAGAGCATGGAGACATTTCTAGATTTGGCAAGCAATCCATCTTTATTTATGCCAAATCTAAAACCCAGTCTGTTATGCCAAAGAACATAGAAATAGAAAAAATCTAAGTGGATATCAAACCGCATTTCAATTTTAGCTATCGAAGAGGGGTGATTTTAACAGGGACCTACTTTGAGTTTACTGAAGAAATAAATCTTGGAAATATGCCCTAAAGAGATAGGGAAGGTTCATAAGATTCCTAGATCTACTGTGATTATTTTCAACTTTGAAAACCATGATGTAACCTCACAAGTATAAATTGAAAATGAGAGAATACTATGAAGAACAGTGAGAAATGGCTCTTCAAACTAAGGCTCAAATGGTAGCAGTTTTGTACCTAGTGGGATACTTGGTCTCCATTCAGGCGCAGGCCAAGGTTTGAGGGTTTAACGAACACGGAGGTGTTAAAGCCAATGTTACTTGCCTCAACAAGGATGTCAAAGAAGGGGAAATGTCCTCGGAGGGTGAACGTGAGGGAGCTGCATTCCTCGAAATTGCGTCGAAATTCTTCTATACAGTACTTGTTGGCTGATTTTACGAAAGTGTCATCAATATAGCATACATAGATGTCTGGTTTGTTGATTTTTCAGAAAACTCTCTCCTCGAAATATATATGTTATACAGTAATTAACGAAGAGGATGCCCAGGGAGGACCTTATGGCAATACCGTCCTTCTTAATATGTCTCCTATAAGCTGGAACGGGTATTCTTGGTGCATATTTCTAATAGTGCACTTAACTACTCTCATACTCCAACAATCAGCATCAATGACCATTGATATTATGGTGCCATATAATTACTAGTCATTCTTTCATTGGGATCAGGCTATTATTTTAGGTTTTTTAAACCTGGAAAAGACAAAGTTTTAGCTGCAAGCTACTGACCAATTGCATTGAAATATTGTTTATGTAAAATCATTGAAAGATGGTCGCTTCAAGGCTTGTATGTATATTAGAAAAGAAGGGTATTTTATCACCAGTGCAGTTTGGGTTTCGAAGAATGAATTCTGGATGTACTTGTCCGTTTAGAGTTATCTGTTTGCGAATCGATTTCTTCCAAGGAACATCATGTGACTTATTCTTTTATCTGGAAAAAGCATATGATACCACGAGGAAGTATGGTATCAATAAAATTGTCCATGACTTTGATTTGAGAAGTGAGTTGCCTTTATTTAATCAGGCCATTTTAGAAAGGCGGTTTTTTCATGTTGGAGTAGGAAATACTCGGTAAGAATATGTCAGGAAGGAGTCCCACTGGCAGTGTGCTTAGTGTTACTTTATTTGCGTTAGCAATAAACGGGATTTCTACTGTGTTCCCAGATGACATTTTCATTTGCAGGAGCTAGAATAGCAACAGTTGTAAGAAAGTTTCAACTCATAATTGATCAAATTATCAGAGGGGCAAATTTTAATGGTTTCAAGCCTGAAAGCGTCTCTCGTCATCGAGAAACCCCCACTCTCTGCGAGATCTGTGTCAATCTCGCTACCCCCAGGACGGAAGCAGAGCAGAAAGAATTTTAATATTCAATTCAGTTGAATCCTTCTGGCATGTCTTGGCCTGCATTAGAATGTGGTATATCTGGTTAGTGTGAAAGCGTTCACTGTCAACCCCATATGAACGTGCCTAGTGTATGTGTTCTTTGAGTCCTGGGCTAACAGATCCTTACAGACAAGACCACACCTCTCTATGGGAAACTCTCATCCCTGAGAAGTTTTACATAACTACAGGCATTCGTTAAAACTCCATAAAAGGCCGTAAGAACTCCTTCTGTGCCGCATGCGCTCTCGCCAAGACAGAACCTTACGGTTATTGCCATAAATACAGTTTCTACTGAATGCCTGAGTCAGCCACATGTGGTTGTTGGGACCCAGGGCATAACGAATTCTCATTAGACACCGAGCTTTGTGAAAGATAATCCTTCGGGTTTATTTTTTCTCGGGCTTTGTTTCCTGACGGAATGAAGAGCTTTTTGAAGCGCTTGCATAATAGGCAGGTGAGACATTACCCCTATAGGTTTAGTATTTTAAGCTTTTAATCCCAAGGGAACAATGATAACTTACGTTTATGAACGTTACAAGCCTCGCTCACAAGGCGGCCAGACAAATTTTGTCAGCTTGTCATCACGTTTATGAATGTTGGCAAGCCCAGCCCACAAGGTGGGTAGGCAAACCAACGGAGGTATGATAGCTGCACTAGCTGTATGTTTTGTTTTGTGGGCGCATGCGCTCATGGGGAATAATGTTGCGATTTGTTGGACATGCATTATTCCCGCAAGTGGGCTCAGACTAATTTTCAAAAGCTTACCAAGAGGCAAAGAATACGCATGCACAACCTCAGACTAGCATGCACATATGCATGCAAGCGATCATTCTGCCAACAAGGGCTCTAGACCATCTGACAATCAGAACTCCGTTTTAATAAATTATAAGTGTTGATGGCTATATCCCTTAAGGTAAATCAGGTTATACGTTACTCTTCTACCTTCCCGTAACCAGACATACGGCTTATGCAATTTTGAAAGCAGTTTCCTTCCTATCTTTCTGATCGTAGGTCTTAGTTTTATTACAAAATTCACGCCAATAGGAAGGAGAAGATCTCATTTATGAACGTTTTCATCGTTCTCCAGACAAGTTCCGGACTCGACTATAATTCTGGCTACGTATGCCCATATGTTTGTCTGGCTCCCCGGTCTGTATTAATGTTCTGTAGATGGACATGTACATATTACCCATCCAACAATAGATTAAAGATACGTCTTAGTCTTACCTTTCGGAAGTAGTTGGATACGTTTGGTAGTTACCAACTGGTCTCTTGGCCGAACGCGATCGCTAAGGAGTTTCGCCGCTGTAATAACGTAAGCAGTACTGGCTACCCTGGTTTACAGATCTGTATCACAATATTAGGCCAACTCCCACTAGATTGGTGGCAGTTGGAGGACAGGATCTCCCCCTCCCCCCTTCATAGCAGAGGCATGCAATGGGTTGTATGTCTTGACATCAACATGAGATGTTATTTGCTACGCAATCTCTAGACCCCTCGGGAGGAACCAAGGAGAATTGTCTTTCGCTTGTTCCACTCAATAGAACTTGGTAGCCCTTGGGGATGGGGGGGAACAGTCATAATCCCGGGGTATTATTGACCATCCTGTGTGGTAATTGGTTGACCAGGTATTCCAGTGCCCTTTCCATTTTCCGATGATCGGAGGGGGAAAATCTTTCCTCATGGGTCCAATGGCGCTGCAAGTCAAAGTGGAATCAAACAAGCAATTCCCTGGTCACCCTGGTTCAACTAAGGTCAGAGGAACTGACGGACCTCAGATGGTGGGTGGCAGACGAGAACCTCCGTAAAGAGTTCGATGTTCTCGTCCCCCCTCTGGAACTGATGCTCTTTTTGGATGCATAAAAAGAAGGCGTGGGCCCATATGTCGCACCAAACTATCTCCCTCCTTTGGTCTGAATCGGAAAGGTACCAGCACATATATCTCTTAAAGAACCATCCAGCAATAGAAATATTCAGATGGGCAGAAGACAACACGGTGGTCCTATGTGCTTGTATCATTCCAGGCAAAAGGAATGTGCTTGCAGACAATCTGAGCAAAACTGCTCGGATAGTGGGCTCTGAGGGGTTTTTGAATCTTCTAGTAGCCAACAAAGTCCTGACTTTGTGGGACTCCCCGACTGTGGACCTGTTTGCGATAGCCTTAAAATTCAGGCTCCCTCTCAACTGCTCCCCAGTCTCGGACCACCAGGTTCTATGACAAGATGCATTCCAACAACGGTGGGACAACATCGATGTTTAGGCTTTCCCGGTCTGTCTCATGAGAAGGGTCCTCAACAAAGTCAGAATAATCAAGAACTTATCAATGACTGATATCTCTGCTAAGGTATCACACAGAGTTGTTCCCAGACCTTTTGGAGCTCCTAACAGAGCTTCTGAGGGAACATCCTCCACGACATAATCTACTCTAACAACCATATACCAACAGCCTCCACAAAGCCGCTGCTTCGCTTCGATTTCACGGCTGGAGACTGTCCAACATCTCCTTAGAGAGGCTTTTTACTATGAATTACGGAAACGATGTCTGAATTTTCAGACGCTTTTCAGCATCAGTCTACCAGGCTAAGTGGTCGGTTTTCTGTGGATGGTGTCGTGGAAGGGGTGTCACTCTCCTCAAGGCCTCTATTTCAACAATAGCGGAATTCCTTGTATACCATCAGGAAGAGATGCTTCTCTTGGTTTCAGCAGTCTAACGGCTACTGCTTAGCCTTGAGTCTTGCCTTTAATCGGAAAGGAATAGATATTTCCTCCTCATTGGAACTTTCTCTTCTCATGCAGTTAACCTCTTCCGCACGACCTGTCACCGGAGCGTCAATATAAGCATTCCGACTTTTTTCCGTCACGTGTAAACGCACCAGAAATCAGCCAATTATCAAATATAACTATTTGTCTACTAGTATAAGTGTGTGTGTGTGCACGCGTATGCGTGCGTGTGTCTGTCCGTATGTATGTATATATGTATAAGTGCACATACATGTGCATGTATATACTTATGCACAACTGTATATGCATATATATGTTTGGTATGTAAATGTATGTGTAAATCTATTGTATGAATGTATATATATATGTATGTGTGTATATATGTATATTTGTATATGCGTATGCATTTTTTGTGCGAAAAAGTTGATTACCCAAAGTATTTTCCAAATGATCACAGAGGTATACTTCTACTGTACACTTGTTTTTGTTGACGGAGTATTGCCCAGATCCCTAATCTCCGAGAAAAAAAGATATATGTATGTATTTATGTATGTGCACATATAATGTACAGTATATGTATGTATGCATACATACATACATACAGGTACGTACATGCATACATACAGACATACAAATAAAGATACATACATACATACATACATACATACTTACTTACATACATATATATATATATATATATATATATATATATATATGTATATATATATATATATATATATATATATATATATATATATATATATATATATATATACATATACAGTATATAAAATATATATAGCAATGATAACCATTATAATAGCAACAACCATTTTCCCTCACTGAAGCAAAGCTTTTTTGAGGAAGATAGGATATATATTTATATATATATATATATATATATATATATATATATACAGTGAACCCTCGTTTATCGCGGTAGATAGGTTCCAGTCGCGGCCGCGATAGGTGAAAATCCGCGAAGTAGTGACACCATATTTACCTATTTATTCAACATGTATATTCAGACTTTTAAAACCTTCCCTTGTACGTAGTTCTGTTAACAAACTACCCTTTAATGTACAGAACACTTAATGCATGTACTACAGTACCCTAAACTAAAACAGGCACAAATATTAAAGGTGATTTTATATCATGCATTTCCTAAACACGCTAAAAAGCACGATAAAATATGGCAACCAATGTTTTGTTTACATTTATCTCTGATCATAATGAAGAAACAAACTGGAGGTAGAGCTTTGCTTATTACCCAGACATATTTCCCATACTTTTCCCTTAGAACTACATCACATCTTCCTACTTTAGATATATATATATATATATATATATATATATATATATATATATATATGTATGTATATATATATATATATGTGTGTGTGTGTGTATATATATATATTTATATGTATACACATATACATACCTACATATATACATAAATACATGCATACATATATATATATATATATTACTGTATATATATGGGTTATGGAAAAAATCCGCGAAGTGGTGAATCCGCGATGGTCGAACCGCGAAGTAGCGAGGGTTCACTGTATATATATATATATATATATATATATAAATATATATATATATATATATATATATATATATATATATATATATAGATATATATATATATAGATATATATATATAGATATATATATATATATATATATATATATATATATATATATATATATATATATAAAGCACGTGACCATCCGCCACTTAAAGATATGAATGTTTTGTCATCACTTTCATGGATATCACTTTACATTGATGCATAATCTTCACTGTCTGAATCCTCCATATCATCCTCTGGATGATATGAATCATCACTGTCCAAAATTTCAATGTCAGACATTATGTAATATACACAAAAAAGGCAAAGGCACGTCAGAAAATGTTAGTATGTCCGCCATCAACAACTCACATGCAACCGCTGACGATACTTTCTTTTATTCTGGAAAATCCCATTTTCTATAGTAGATGAATATGACCTCCACAGGCATTACGAATAGGGGAAACTAATCTATCGTGGCTATTCCGACTTTCTTTATGTCTAGGGGAGATTTGATAGAATTTTGGGACACCCATGTGACCCATCGTAATACATATGTCAAAAATAAAGGGTCACACATGTGACCTATCGTGCGGAAGAGGTTAATGAGATGACTCAAGTCCCAGTCGGAGGTTAGACCTCCTCTTTGGAACGTGGTTCAAGCCCTTCAGTCTCTGAAGGTAGCTCTCTACAAACCATTACACCAGGCAACTGATAGCCACTTTACTCTGAAGACGGTGTTCTTGCCCCTTTTGGCCTTGGCCAAAAGAGCCAGTGAACTGCATGGTCTATCAGACGACATCTTCCATTCATTGGGATGAGGAGAGGTAATTCTCAGCTTTGTCCCGGAGTTTGTTGCCAAGACTAAAAAATCTGTGGGTAGGGGATCCTAAATTCAGACCCTTCAGGATCGAGAGTCTTCGTTCTGTAACCAAAGACTAAAACCAACTGGTACTTTTCCCAGTGAGGAGTCTGAGAGGTTACTTAAAAAGAACAGCGCTTGCCCCCAGGTACCGGCAATGTTTTTCAGCACGGGGAAGGTCAAGGAGAGTGTCACGCAGAACACAACTTCATCATGGATTCGCAAAGTCATTGACCTTGCACTTAATCCTGACACTCCACCATAAAGACAACCCTGAGCTAATAATGTCAGGGGCATTGCAACGTCCCTGATATTAAAAAAAGAATTACTCTGGCCCAGGTACTGCATGCGGGCGTGTCAAAGCGTCAGACGACCTTCACCCTCCACTACCTGCAAGACGTAATCCACAGGAACATGGATACGTTTTCCATTGGTCGTCCGGTGGCTGCACAACAAACTCCTTGATGGACAAGTAGCTGAGGTTTGAGGCTGAGGTTACCCGGGTTAGTCTGTGGGGTGAATGATCAGAATGACTGGCTTCTTTCTTTCCTTCACCTTCTCTCCCTTTGGGGAGTCAGCTCCACAGTGCTCAGTACAGCTGACCTCACCTCTCTGCAGGTAAGATCCACTTCCCTTGTGTAACGTAAGTATAGAAATAATAATAATTGTTGCATCCCCAATACCTCTTTCGAGGGGTGACGGGTAAATTATCAGTACTCTTAGATTCCTTTGACTTGAGATCCTATTACTAGACCAGCCACATTGCTAGTATCACAAACAGACAGCTTGCGTAGGCCGCCAATCGTGCAGAGCACTACTATTTTAGGGAGGGCAGGGTTCCAACCGCCTACAATCTTTATTGTAGGGGAGAGAACCTCGGGTCAAATGCATAAACAAGTTGGTATGGACTTCTCCCTCCTAAGAGGTAAGTCATCCCTATGAATAGCGAAGGGTTTGTATTTAGTGACGGAACAAATTGCAAATTTTTTAAGTAATTTGTATTTTTCATGACGATAAAAACCTGGAGCTATTTATATAAGTTGGCCCATCAGCCCTTTCCCCGTAGAAGGTCCGACCTGAAAGCAAAGGGGGGTTGGTCTCAGCCCAGGTGAGTGAGTGAGTGGGGTAGCCAGCTACCCTCTACCCCTCATGCTAACTAGTGGTTGGGGTGGTTATCCCTCGCTAAAATCTCATGACTCATCTTTCAGCTTCGCTGAAAGTAATATCTGTATAAATTGCTCCAGTTTTGTATTGTTAGGAAAAATACAAATTCCTTCAAATTTGTCATATTGTTTTATGCCTTCATCCCCTACCCAACTTTCAAGGATTGTGGTAGTTAGCAATGTGACTTGAAGATATGAATCATAGAAATAAACAGAATTTTAATAACAACATTTATTATTGTGATGCCTGCAAGTCACATGTCTCCTGCCTTTCTCCCAACTTTCAGGAAATTAAAATAATTTGAAGGAAGAGAAGGAGTCTCGAATGTCTTCAATAAATTGATGCACTGGGTTTACTTGCTCATGGGGGCTGGCAACCACAGAATTCTCCCCTTCAGTAGAGGGAGATTAGGTATCTGCCAGTCATCCAGAGCAGTGAGATATATGAGAGATAGAACTTTTTTTTTAAAGTTGAAAGGCTTGCATTTTATGAACATTAGCATTGTGAATTTCAGGTAGGTATCAAAATAATACATATCATAATTAAAGCTGTTTTCTTCATGGTATTCATCCATGGAGTACATTATGTTAACTTGAATACTCTGGATGTGTACTTAGTAAAGGGATTTGCTTTCATACTTTTTTGGAGTTTATGTGAGGATCTGATTAATAACAGGCTATGTAGTTTTAAATAGATGTATTAAATGGGTAATACTTTGGTTACTTTTTCTTAATTAGTTTTAATTTTTTTATTCTGTGTATTGTTTCCTTTTCATCAGCTGCCTGGTGATATAAGAATTGTTGGATTTTAATCGTTTATATTTTATTTTTCTCTTTTTCTCAGATAAAATTCCAGAACATAAGATTCAGTCTTCAGCTGGTCCCCATACTGTGACCCTTCAAATAGTTCCAAAGATGCTGAGTCCCCTAGTTTCAATTTGGGGTCCAGAATTATTTGTTGTTTCCTTTAAATTGGAAACTGATGAGAAGAAATTGATAGAGAAGGCCACTGGAGCTCTTCAGAAATATAAACATGATTTGGTTATTGGAAATTTGCTTCATACTCGGCGAGAAGAAGTAACTTTTGTTACAGAAAAGTCAAGCAGTCTTCTTAGACTGATGGAACATCAAAAGGCTGAGAAAATTGAAATAGAAAAATTGATTGTAGAAGAAGTATGCAATAGGCACAAAAAGTATATTAAGTATTAATCTATATGATTCTTACCAGAGTAATCCTTTAGACTTGAGGACTACTTTGAGAAGTGATACTAGGTGTTAGATTTGCAGAGTAAGGATATTTGGAGAGGCTGTGATTAAATGCAGAACATCTGGCCTGTAGGCCATTCATGTTTAGAGTTCTTTTCTTTCACTCAGATGGGAGGTATTGCTTACCCAAAGCACATATATGCTTCTAGTATTGGTTAGAACTCAGAAATTCCTAAGAATGGAAATTGAAATACTTCATCGTGAAGGTTACTGAATGTAATATTTATTGTTCACTGTTTGTAAAACTTCATGAGACTGTGATGGATTATATTATATTGTAGTTAGTTCTTCAGCTCATTGCGTAAGGGAGTGCTTCTTGCTGAATTTTCCTTAGAATTTTGGGATGGAATTGCACCTTGCCAAGGGTAGGTTTGATTATAAGTTATTGTGGAATTGGCTTCTTATGCCAAGTCATCATTTAGAAGGTTATTTATTTTGTTTGGATATAAAACTGTTTACCAACCTAAACCTGTACAAGTTTGAATCTTGCCTGCTTATCTTTGACTTAAATTAAGAGATTATCCAAATGATTATTTCAGGTTTGCTGTTAGAGCTGCACGTTACTGTAGACCGTTTAAACTTTAGGTATTTCAAGCTTTTGTAGCTTTGCATTGGCTCTAAAGAAGAAACATGCTTAAGCATAAAAACAATTAGTGAAATTGAAAAACATTTTCTGCATTTCTAATGTCTTCAAAACTTAAGTACTGTAGTGTGTTATGGTATGTCATATATTTTGTTGTCCTGAACAATTATGCATTGATGATTTTGTTTTTACTTGCAAATGTAATTGTTTAATACAAGGCTTACAAAATTTTTATAGAAGTATTTTTTTTAAGTTTTCAGCATTTGTTCTTACTTTTTCTCTTTTTACTCTTAGAGTTGAAGTCGGGAAACTTCAGACATGCTTCCCATGGCTATGAATATTGGTAATGTAACTATCACTATATGCCGTGATAAAATATGATTAGACAATATTAAAGATATTCCAATTATTATTGCGACAAGATATTTTAACAAGTTTTAAGCCTAATTTTGTATTAGTGTGATCATTTGGTGCATTTGTACTCTGAAATTGTTTCCTAAAAAAAGTTATGTATTATTTCACGTGTTCACCTGTTTATATTTAAGCATAGTTATAGTTGTGATATATTGTCAGTTTCTGTGAGAAATTCTTAATACATACATACATATACCAAGGCACTTCCCCCAATTTTGGGGGGTAGCCAACATCAACAAATGAAACCAAAACAAAAAAGGGGACCTCTACTCTCTACGTTCCTCCCAGCCTAACCAGGGACTCAATCGAGTTCAGCTGGTACTGCTAGGGTGCCACAGCCCACCCTCCCCCATTATCCACCACAGATGAAGCTTCATAATGCTGGATCCCCTACTGCTGCTACCTCCGCGGTCATCTAAGGCATCGGAGGCAGCAGCAGGGCCTACCGGAACTGCGTCACAATCGCTCGCCATTCATTCCTATTTCTAGCACGCTCTCTTGCCTCTCTCGCATCTATCCTCCTATCACCCAGAGCTTCCTTCACTCCATCCATCCTCCCAAACCTTGGCCTTCCTCTTGTACTTCTCCCATCAACTCTTGCATTCATCACCTTCTTTAGCAGACAGCCATTTTCCATTCTCTCAACATGGCCAAACCACCTCAACACTTTCATATCCACTCTAACTGCTAACTCATTTCTTACACCCGTTCTCACTCACCACTTCGTTCCTAACCCTATCTACTCGAGATACACCAGCCATACTCCTTAGACACTTCATCTCAAACACATTCAATTTCTGTCTCTCCATCACTTTCATTCCCCACAACTCCGATCCATACATCACAGTTGGTACATTCACTTTCTCATATAGAACTCTCTTTACATTCACGCCCAACCCTCTATTTTTTACTACTCCCTTAACTGCCCCCAAAACTTTGCAACCTTCATTCACTCTCTGACGTACATCTGCTTCCACTCCACCATTTGCTGCAACAACAGACCCCAAGTACTTAAACTGATCCACCTCCTCAAGTAACTCTCCATTCAACATGACATTCAACCTTGCACCACCTTCCCTTCTCGTACATCTCATAACCTTACTCTTACCCACTTTAACTCTCAACTTCCTTCTCTCACACACACTTCCAAATTCTGTCACTAATCGGCCAAGCTTCTCTTCTGTGTCTGCAACCAGTACAGTATCATCCGCAAACAACAACTGATTTATCTCCCATTCATGGTCATTCTCGTCTACCAGTTTTAATCCTCGTCCAAGCACTCGAGCATTCACTTCTCTCACCACTCCATCAACATACAAGTTAAACAACCACGGCGACATCACACATCCCTGTCTCAGCCCCACTCTCACCGGAAACCAATCACTCACTTCATTTCCTATCCTAACACATGCTTTACTACCTTTGTAGAAACTTTTCACTGCTTGCAACAACCTTCCACCAACTCCATATAACCTCATCACATTCCACATTGCTTCCCTATCAACTCTATCGTACGCTTTCTCCGGATCCATAAACGCAACATACACCTCCTTACCTTTTGCTAAATATTTCTCACATATCTGCCTAACTGTAAAAATCTGATTCATACAACCCATACCTCTTCTAAAACCACCCTGTACTTCTAAGATTGCATTCTCTGTTTTATCCTTGATCCTATTAATCATTACTCTACCATACACTTTTCCAACTACACTTAACAAACTAGTACCTCTAGAATTACAACACTCATGCACATCTCCCTTAATAAGTATGCAATTTATCCTTTGGTATTGTATAAGAAAACCCCTTTTCTTAAAGTTTTGAAACATTCTATCCTTTGACAATCATTGATAAATTAAATTGTCCTAATGTAGTTTTATATATTTTATAGATCTGAAAATGCACATTTATTTAAACAAAGGGCTGCTTTCTTGATAATATTCAACTACAGAACTAAGTAATGGTACCATTAAAATATTAAGAATAGATTTTGTTTATTACCAAAGATGAAAGTTTTTTTCAGATGACCAGTTGTAATTGATATAATTTTTGTATAAAATTGATGGCTACTTTAGTTCAAGACTTGTAACATTTCAGATTAAGATGAGCCAGTTTGATTTTCAAGGGTGTTGACCAGTGTGTGCAAATGTATATGTAGAATAATTAAAGATAATTGTAGTAGTGAATATCCAAGTTCTAGGAGAAGAATTTACATTAGTCTGTTGCGCTGCCTACTTGATGGATATTTCAAAGGTAAGTGGGTCTTGTTTATGTTCATTACTATTTCATTTTGGTTATATTCTGAAGTGTTGTCTTTCTATGTTTAAACTTTAAAATTGACGAGTGTTGATCAAGATTAGATTAACTTAAAATTTAATGATTCTCTTGTTATAGTTAAGTGTATCGGTACTGTACTGTATAGCTTTTTCTAAGCTTGTAAACATGGATGGGGTGAAGTGATAGAGTAAAAGGCAAGAAGTTTGTATAGTATTAAGTAATGTAAGGCATACATAGACTATCCTTATTCTGCAATGATCTTTAGGTATTGTTGAAATACCTTATTATTTAAGCCTTCAAGACATTTTTGCTGTGCTGTAATTATATTTAACTTGACAATGCAAAACTTTATATTTGAATATATGTTGCATCTTTGGAAGGATAAAACTTGATCATTTTTTTAAACAAAATTATTATAAGCATATTCAGTATTACTCAATTTTATTATTCAAATGGGCAAATAAAATTATTCGTGTCTTGTCCGTCCATATTATATATTTCCAAAGTTAAGGCAAGAATCTTTATTTTGCCTTTATTTTCTACCAGACTATCAGAAGGAGTTTCTTACTTTTTTATTACAGAAGAAATGGAACAACTAACTTTACATGCACTGTAATTTTCTGGTAGACATTGAAATTAACCCTCCATTATTGAATTAACTGCTTTTAACTGGAACTGTATCCCTATGAGAGCTGATGGTATTGATATACTGTATTGGACTGGTTAAGTTACATATTATGGAGTTGTTTGTGAAATGACCTTATAGCATGGAACACCAAGTTATCCATAGCTTACAGGTCAATTTGTTTGTCTATATTATATAGACATCTGTACCTTTGCAGTAAATAGATTGTTCTTCATCCATTCTTTTATCTTCATTAGTTTAAGAGATCTCTTGTGTAATTGTTTATATTTTTAATTATTAATTGTGATTTGGATCAGAACATTGATAATTTTTAGTCGCATTCTATTCACCTTTTTTGTCTCATATTTAGCTGTATTTTTATCCACTGGCTTCTCATTATGTAAGCCTTAATGTGTTACTTTATACAGATGATAGCAAAACTTGAGTTTTCATATTGTGAGATTAAAAACTCATCTTGAAGAGGATGTCTATCAATGTTTGGAAGTAGTTTGACGAAAACAAGTTTAGAAGTTCTAAATATAGGGGAAGCCTACTTTAGGGACACTGAGAAGCTAGATGCTGTAGGTAATTTTATCTGTTGCTCTTAGTTGCCAGAGATACCCATTTCGTCCCTAAAAGCTCACAAAGACCATTGAAGCCAGGGAAATTGGTACTTTCTTCCCACTGGGATATTGGGAAGACAAAATTAGTTAAAGACATGATTGGAATAAAGTTAAAAGTAACACTAGGGCTTTATCCAGTGATTGGCAGACATCATGTGGTGACTAGAATTTCTGAGATATTTGTTGGAAATAAAATTTCCTCTGGATTCTGTTAAGTTCATCTTGGTTGATGCCAACATAGATCTCAATTCTTGTCACATTCTTGCATTTTTGGAGAGTCAGAACAATGAGGAATTGATGGTTCATAGGGTATGCAGTGGAAGTCCAACCTTTTGGTGTTCTCTTTTAATTGAGGGCAAAGAAAAGTAGGAGAAATAGAATGATCAGATTATCTATCCCTCATTTCCTAATAAGTTTTGCTAACACTTCATATGCTATTTTTATAAGTAAATGTGACTGTCAATGCTACTAATATCACAACGAAAGTATAGTTTTATTGAAACTAAGTGTCCTAGTATAATCATGCAACTCGACCATCTTAAACATTCCAAAAAGAAAATAAAGCTTTCATGCAATTTAAGTACAACCACCTCCTATGTGTTGGGAGTCAACTGTAAAAAAAATTTATGATTTGTGAGTATCATTACCATGATAATGATGTAGCAACCCAATTATTTTCATAAGATATAATTTGTAAACATACAATCCAACAGTTCAACAACCTTCTACACTCTCCTTAATTCTCCTACTGTATCTGTATGTGTACATAAGTTACTATAAATTTAGATTATGGATGCATACAATTTTTTCTCTGGCTCCTGATGTCATAAATTGTGAGAAGTTGATCTCGTGTTGCACCAAGAAAATCTTATCACCCCAAGCATTTTTTATGCAGTCACTTTTCATTGAAACTGACAATTTTATAAGGGCTCTTCTCCACTCCCCATAGCTGGTATTTTCAAACTACTGCTAAACACTGTATGAAAGTCAACACACTATATTATGTTAGTGTCTGTTAAAAGAAAAAATTATGAGATTGAGAAGGTCAAAATTCAAAGAAAAGTTTGTTACTATGTATGATGACTCTTTCTCTCACATCTGATAATTTTTTTAATGTTACCTCTAAATAGATATGTATTAGTGTACATTATATTACTTTTATATTCAAAGGAAGTAAAAATGTAATTTATCATATGATTGTGTCATATTGTAGCCTATTGGAAAAAAAAGAACATGTCTATTCAGTTCCAGCCTCTTTTCTTCCAAGTACCGTCTTGCTGTCCAACCTCTCAACTTTTCTTAATATTGCAAATGGGGAGTTTTTGCATTCACTGCACACAAATCGCCTTATCTTGTGGTCGTGGTAGGAGAAACCCATATTCATACTGTAGAAAATCCTCAACTTACAAACTTAATGGGTTCTAAGAATCTGTAAGTAAGTTGAATTGTTTTTAAGTCAAATGTTGTTAAATTTTGGCCTAAGGTACACTTCACGTAACTCACATGCATGGGATTTTCAGCTGCAAAAGTCAACAAATAGTCCCATTTCATATTGCAATTGTTGTCTTGCTTAGTGTATTAATTTATACAATATTGTTTTTATTACAGTATTTCATTATGATCTACTGATACAATATCTGAGATTTGTGATTTTAGTTGGATTTCTGTTTGTATTTCCAAATGTTTGTAAGTTGAGGACCTTCTGTACATGAAAATGTAGATCCATTTCATCTCCCAGAGCTGCAGAGCCTTGTGTAGAATCTAGGCATACACCTTAAGTTATATCATTCTCCCACGATGACTAGAAGGTTACGTTTTCAGAAGTTGTATGGATTAAAGGAAAGGATGTAGAAAAAATGGTACAGTAGTTTTCCAGAAATTAAATTCTTTTCCATTAAGTTAAAGAATGGGTAGAATGATGGTATTTATGAAATTGGTTACCAAATGGTTGAACTTTTACTACATAAGGAAGGGTGTATGAATATATTGATGTCTTCATTGATCACTAAATATGTTAAACTACTTATTAGGAGTACTGTTCATTAAGATTGTTTCTGTTTTAGGGGTCTTTTTTGTCTTATGTTTTTACCAATTGTATAATTTGTTTCCATAGGTATAGTATTAATAATTTTTTATATCAGAAGAATAATCAAATTTTAAGGTATGATATTAAGTTAATTTTTCATAAATTGGAAGATTAAAGTTGCTGTTATGGATATGGGTATAAAGTTCTTGCACATTTAGTGACTGTGTAGTTTTTCATTGTGAGTCAATTTTAAGTGAAAAAGACCAGTTTTAGTCATTTTTTAAAAGCTGTGATAATTAAAAACCAGGTCAGGTATATTGTACTTAATAAAAAAAAGTCAACAACTAACTTATTAGTTACTCATAACCTTAGGTAACTTTCATTCAATTAACCATTAATGAATGTTCATCTTTGGTCTCTTTCCTAATGTTATTTATTATTTCTATGAATCTCCCTGATGTTCATGTGGCTTTTTCTCTAGATGCCTGGTTTATTTATCAGACACTTACCCATAAAATTTTTCAATTTTCTCATTTTCTTTTGCTTCAATAATTACATGCCCTTAACAGGAGAATGAAACACTCTAGTGGTAAGGGTAAAAAGCCAAGGTCGCTGCCTCCGTTAATCCAGTCATTCAGTTACCTTCGTTGACCAGCAAAATCTTGTTTAGACTGTTTATGCTCTTGCATTGTTTACTTACTGTACTTTCTTGTGTCTTCCCCCGAGTTTAGTTAGCAATTATTTCTGGGAAACCATGATTCACATTCCCTTTGTGTATCGTGTCAGGGTCAGTGCTGTTTTTTAAATAATTGCTGTGAAGTGTGTGGTTCACTCTTGGTACATCTCATGCAAAATTAGGTTTTAATGATATCCGATCAAGTTACCAGTTCTAAGCATAAAAGGAACATGCTGTTTGTACGGGGAAAACCGAAGAAGACTAGGCTAGTTGATTGCGGTAATGACAATGATATTGATATGCTTCCACCTTTAGACAACATACTAGTTCAACCATGCTTTAGTAGTGATAGGCTTTATAAGCGCTTGACATCACTTGCTTCCTTTGTTAAACTTCACAAGTTCAGTGAATCCTCCCTTAGTCTTCGTAATTTTGGTCATTCTCAATCCATGGCCAAACTTAGCCCAAACCCCCTTAAGCCCACCATGCACGCAGTTTTAACTGACAGGTCGCTGAACTGACAATCCTGTCAGATACCGAGAGTGCCAACACACTATTCAGTTCTGCCATCCGTCTGACCTCAGTTAACACCCAGCCATCACCGTGGCAACATCTCTTCCTCCCCAACATCTGCCTAGCTGAGCTGACGTGCAAGAAATAAAAACACTAAAAATAAATGGTGTAAACATTGTTCTGTGGTAAGAGAACTTCCTCCACTAAATTCTACGATGTAATGAAGTAATACTAACATGAGGAGAAAGTGTAAAACTATATATATATATATATATGAAAACTTTTTGCCTCTCTAGGCCCCATGGGATGTTGTCAAAGTAATTAAAGTTCAATTGCATATAATATTTGATTGAGAATCATTCACAATTATCAACTGGATCAAAATGAATATTTAGAGGTATTCTACAGTACAGTATTTCTAATTAATTTAGTAAACAATCTAGAGACCCATAGTTAAATGGTTTATCAAAGTATTCTGGACAAGTGACCCTTAACCTCGTTGTATTACTTGTATTTGAAATTATCTTTTTTTTTTCCTTGAAATGCACTCCATCCCCAACAGTATGTGGGTGCTAGCAATATGAACATCAGGGGAGATTCATAGAATAAACAGAATTTTTATAATAAAATTTCTTATTTCGATACTTGCTTACTGTTCATATACGTACTGTACATGCCCACCCTCCTCCCCATTGACTCAAAGTATCAAGAGGAGGGATAATGTTGACTTTGGAACTGAATGACTAGTTTAACAGAGGCAGCATCCTGGGTTTTCACTCTTGTATTCCCTTGTTAAGGGCAGGTAATTATATATTAAAGCAAAAAAAATGTAAAAGTTTTATGGGTAAGCGTCGGTTAAACCAGGCTTCTGGAGAAGAAGTAATATGAACAGCAGATAAGTATAGGAATAAGAAATTTGATTATTAAAAGTCAGATGTTTTTTTCTTATAAGTGTATGAAGATAATACATATCTAAGATTATTGTCAAGACAGTAATTTTTAAATTTTAAAATGATTTTTATTATGCTGTGCAAAAAATTGAAGGGAAGTCATAATTTACAGAAATTGCTATAATATATACAGTAATAGGTTCTCTTTGAAGGAAACTAAAATTTGTATTTATTTTGATGTGACATGATTATTTCTCTGTTAAATCAAATGTTTGGAAAAAGATGCTCATTATCAAAGAATGGCATATTTTATGGTTAGTTTTGTAATTAGAAATAAAAACATTATTTCTGACATGGGAAACTTGCACATTGTTCCTTTTCCACTTATTGTTTACTTTTATAGCTTTATGTTACATTTTAGGCATTATTAGTGTTACCAGGATGCTCAGGATGTATTAAGACTTTAAGAAGAAAGCACATTTTATTTGCCTTTGATGTAACAATATGCTTTATTGTACTATTTAAGACATTTCAATAAACAAAATGTAAGCCTATTGTATTTTTGAAATTGCTGTCCTTCTGTATACTATGTGGCTGTCTTTCAGGAAAATTTACCAGTTAATTTTGCAAAATGCATCATAATTATTAAGACAAACAGCCTTGGTTTAATGGCATGTTTGATTTTGTTGAATTAACCTGTTATAATTTCATTAAAAGTAGAAAAATTTATTAACTGCTGAAATGGACATACAGTGCTGGAGGAATAATTAGCCATATATGAGGAATTGAAATTTAAATTGTACTCTATCCAAAATATTTGATTACATATGACCAGTGATTCTGTAGCATGGAAAATTTTTACATGGTACTGGAAAGCTGTTAATGACTGTTGCAATTTTCATACTTAAAATTCACATGTATTTTGGTTATTATTATTATTATTTATTATTATTATTATTTATTATTATTATTATTATTATTATTATTTCTGGTTCGACCTGTGACGGCCGGTGAAAAGTCCTTCTTTCTACTTTTTCTGATATAAATCTTCCAAATATACCAGAGAAAATTAAAAGCATGGAATGCAGAGGTTACAACCCTCGCGCGAGCACTTCGTGAGTGTCGTGTATACATCAGGGGCGTGTGAAAACCACTATTCACAGGCTGTCTTCCATTTAGATAACTCCTCCATCAAAGGGAAGGGCCGTAACAAAGACCCCAGAAACCACACTTGGGCCACGCCACGTCACCCACACGAACGCCTTCTAGGTCATCCTTCTGTTTTGGACTTGCCCTCATAGTTGATAAGTTTTTGTATAGTGATTTTCAGAAGTAATTGTCGTTAATTCAACATGACTGACGTTTCTACTTCACCTTTACCAATGTTAAGTACCATAGTTTGTTTTGACAGTTTATTTCAGTACCGGGCATTTGCTCCTTTTCCAGTATTGTGGATATTAGTTTTGGAAGCGGTTGGCCGGCCTCGGTGCCGGCAGCCATTTTGGGTGTTGTTCGCTTCAGTAGATTTTCAAATTAATTTTGCCCATCTGGTACTCTGTCATCTAGATTATATCACTTACGGTTTTTTGACCAATTTTATTATCATTATTTATTATTGGTTTTTACTATGGTATTTATTTGCTAGCAAGTCCAATTTAGACCTACGAAGAATAGCGATTTAGTCTTTGTTATTGTTATGATCACACCTCAGAAAGGTGCTCGATTTAGACTATATTTTTATGTTTATTTGTTACGTTGTCGTTATTCTTCGTTCTTGGTTACTTTACTAAGGAAAAAACAATCAAATTTATTATTTTTCTTATTTTATTGTGATGTTAGTTGTTGTTATGTAACCTTGAGAGCGTGAGCAGTGTGTGCTCGCTTACTGTTTCTACAGATATGAGTTACCCCCTTCTCTCGTTTTCTTTATTAAGCTCGAGTAAGAGAGGTAGATTTCCCGTTTTCCGTTTTTATACGATAACGAGTTATTCCTGCTTCTTATTCTCCGAGTTGATGTTAATACGCTCAATGATATTACGTTTAAGGATATTCACGTTTTATTGTTGTGGTTACTGTTAATAGAGCTAGCACTATTAATAGGTTACGTTAGTGTATGAGTCATTATTTGGGGTCGCTTTATGCCAACACCCTTAGCTCCGCCTTGAGTTATACTCCGCTATAATGGGTACTCATTAGGTGTGAACTAGTCAGATATTTGGAGTGCAACGGTCAAATCCGGCACTCAGACTCCGGCTGAGGCCTTTTGCACACGAACCTTTGTCATGATTGATCACAATTACATTATTACGGTCCCTTTTTTCATCGAATCTCCGGCTTCATTGGAGATAACACAGACATTCAGTATTGGGGAATGTTATCGTACCGATGAGGATCACGATTTCACGGTGACGGACCTTTGTCACTGGTTTTCCGGTACAAACAGAGAACAATCAGACGATCAGAACCAGGGTATGAACCCTTTTTCCAGAATAATCACAATATCGTTATTACGGTCCTTTTCATCGAATCTCCGGCTTAACCGGATATCGTAGAGGCGTTCAGCATTGAGGTTAATATTAGATTTCCTCTGGTGTTCACATTGTCACTATGACGGACCTTTGTTACCGGATCTCCGGTAGCAACAGAGATCACTCAGACCATGGGTGGCAAATCTTTTGTTTTAGCTGTAAAGGAAAGGATTTAACATGAATACAAAGTAAACTGTACTTACTTTAATGACACTTTGAATTTGCGTTGGTAATATTCATTAGCTATTCTTGAAGTCCTAATGAAAATATATGAACATAATTATGCCTATATTTATGCATATATTTAATTCTAACTATGTATAAATATGGATAAATATCCATACAACATTGTGTTCAAATAGAAATAAATTAATTATGCCTATATTCATGCATATTCAATTCTAACTATGTATAAATATGGATAAATATCCATACAACGTCGTGTTCAAATAGAAATGAATTTCCACTCAGTACTTGGAACCGAACGTTGGCCCCTTCTAGTGAAGGGCCACGTCGAGACCAGCCATGCCATGAGAGGCTATCTACTGTTCCTTGAGACTCTGGTCAGTGAACAGATGAATCAATAGAATACTAATATCCAGTAACCACATAACATGTAACTATAAACCTCATCGGTAAAATAATGTTAGCCCCGGTTCTGAACGTCTGAGTCAGGGGTGGCCAACCTATGGCGCATGCGCCAACAGTGTCACTTTTCATGAATACAAGTGTCGCACTATACCCCAAAGATAGTAAATTAAATGACTTTTCTTTAAGATTGCTTTGTATGATTTATACGGCTGATCCCAGCCTGTGAATAGGATCATTAACCAAAGTTTCAAGGAACATCCAGACTTATGTCCCCTTTCTTTTACAGAAGGTCCGCCTACATGGTATGGTTCCCGGAGTCATGCGCGTTCTGCTACGAGATGCCCTCACTACTCCGGACCCATGGTGTAAGTTGGTTCTAATATGTTTCCTTTGGTATCCTTTGGCGATGATTTGATCCGGATTAATGTATGCATTACTTATTGAGGAGAACGTTCTTCTCCTTCATCACTAATCCCCTCACTTCTTTCAGGATGATGATGAATCTCTCCGGCCTGCAAGAGGGGCTCTCCGCCCTTGGGTATCAAGGTTGGGAAGGAATGCTCCATCTAGAGGTCCCTATCTCCTCGGAGTGTTCTCTCTAAGGTTGGACGTCGACCCCATGGACGGGCAGGTAGGTGGGGATGAGTTTTGAGCCTTCAGCTTTGCAATTACCTGCGTCATCGACCTAGGACCCTTAAAGGATCCTGATGTTCATGTTACCTTGCATAAAACCGGGACTGCTAAAAGCAACACATTCTAGGGAAAGCCAAGGGGCTATGACTGAGCTCAAAGATATGGTGGTGAGTCGGATCCGTTCAGGAACTCGGATGCCTCCCCCTACAGCCCCAGGCGTATCGAAGTAACCTCCTTTGATAAAAACAACGCATAGAGATTTGCCTTACATGTTCCATATATAGATGGTACCATAACTCTGGATGGCATAGACGTCCTCCCTCTGGGGGACCTAGATTTTACTCTCAGGTACTAGAATTCCCATTCAACGGATTCGTTCGATTGAAAGAGCATGCGTTGGTTAGGTTAGACAAGGTACCGAAGGTAACGGTATTATTTCCTAAAGGGCAGGCCCGATCTGTCTGGACCAGGATGTTGTCGGTCTGGGGGGTACGATAATTCCAAGCTCACCCCACACAATGGGGAATACGCCATATCTACAGCCGCTCTCATCGTTGCCTTGTCTATTATGGATAAATGGACAGGTCTTACTATTCCAACTGACAAAGAAGGTTCGGCCATACCGGCTCTTAAAGAGCCGGACCCCACCTCGGGGAGACCCTAGCCTCGATTTATCCCACTGAGGCTTTGTTTCGGATATTCAGGAAGAACCAATCTCTGCCCTTCCAATTCGACCTACACGTTTGGTGGTCTGATCGGGTTAGTTGTGGGAAATACGTTCTGTCTGAGGCCTCTATCAGACAGGAATCGATAGTCGGTTACCCACTCGTCATCACAGTCTTCCTCTGGTTTGACGTCTATGCATCCGAATCCCCCACATCAGGTGGTCTACCTCACTGATTCCCCAGGTACACAGCCCAACCCCGTTGGGATGTCCTCGCCTGCATACAGCCCTAGATCCGAACCCTCAGGCTCCTTTCGTGGACACCAGAGAGGAAGCTACAGGAGTAGAAGACAGTCCCGCCATCGAGGCAGACCTAGGAAAAAGGGGGCTCGGAGAAGGAAAGGACCTAGATTCACTCCCTCACAACGAGGTGGTCCCGGTAGGGGGGAGACTTTACCACTTTCGAGACCATTGGACCTTTGGTCTGTGGGTTCATAGCATAATCTCTAAAGGTTTGAGGTGAAAATGGCCACAAGGTCCTCCTCCTCCACCAGTGACCTTCTCCCAGAAGTCCACTCCCATCCTGAAAGAGTACACCACAGTTACTCAAGAAGAAAGCAATCAAACGGGATCGATCACTGAAGTTCCAAGGCCGCCTGTTCACAATTCCGACGAAAGGCTTGTCGGCATTGAGAGTTGACCTGGACTTGTCAAGCTAAACTCTTACATTCTCTGCGACAAGTTCCGGATGTTGACTATCTCTCAGGTACGGACCTTACTTCCCCGTGGGGCAGTCACCACCTCTGTCGATCTTACCGACGACTATTATCTTGCGCCTATAGCTCGAAACTTCTCTTCTTATCTGGGTTTCCGCCTATAGCTCGAAACTTCTCTTCTTATCTGGGTTTCCGCCTAGGCAGGAAAGCCTTTGCGTTCAAGACATGCCCTTCGGCCTCAACATTGATCCCAGGATATTCACGAAACTGGGAGAGACAGTGTTAGGACAACTCAGGAACCAAGAGATACAGATCATTGCTTATCTGGCCGGTTGGCTCATTTGGGCCCGGCCGGCCATAGAAGGCAACAGAGCTACGAAGGAATTACTTCGATTTCTCTACAACCTGTGATTTCGGGTCAATCTCCAAAAGTCTCGCCTGCAACCATCAGGCCACTTAGAATGGTTAGCCATTCAGTGGGACCTTTCGAAGCACACGTTGTCTCTCCCTTCCAAAAGGGTAAGAGGAATAGTTGCCAAGATCAAGAATTTTCTCAAACACAAACAGGTGTCCAGAAGAGCCTTAGAAAGTATCCTCGGCCTTCTCCAATTCACTTCAGTAACAGATCTCCTATTAAAAGCCAAACTCAAAGACATCAATCGAGTTTGGAGAAAGAGAGCTACAGTACCTATAAGAGACAAGGTCTCGAAGATCCCCTCTGTCTTGAAAATGAAACTACGCCCATGGTCCGAACCGAAGAACCTCTCCAAATCGGTTCCTCTACAATTCCCACCTCCACAAGTGACATTCCATACAGCCGCGTCTCTAAGTGGATGGGGTATTACTCCGAACATCAGATGTTTCAGGGCTCTTGGTCACCCGCCATGAAACAGTCCCATATCAATGTTCTCGAAGCCATGGCAGTGTTCTTGACCCTGAAGAGAGACTCTCCTCCGAGGTCGACCCACATCAGAGTAGTGTCAGACAGCACAGACGTAGTACACTACGTCAACAGGGGAGGATCCAAGTCACCCACCCTGAATCAGATCCTGGTCACTATCTTCGCCTGGGCAACAGAAAAGAACTGGTTCCTGTCAGCAACTCACCTAGCGGGAGGCCAGAATGTGAGAGCAGACTCACTATCCAGGACATATCCACTGGAGTCAGAATGGTCTCTAGACATAATTTCATTCCGGTGATACTCAGGCTGGTTCCGGGCCTCCAGGTAGATCTATTCGCAACTCAGATGAATCACAAACTTCCTTGTTATGTGACCCCAACCCTGGACCCTCGGGCTTATGCCATGGACGCATTACCCCGGGATTGGAACCATTAGAAGAAGATTTCCCTATTTCCCCCAGTGAATCTTCTAAAGAAACTTTTACACAAACTACGCTCCTTCCGGGGGGCAGTGGCTTTAGTACCACCTCACTGGCCAAGAACAGTTGGTTTCCTCTCCTCCTCGAGTTGAAACTCCGTCCCATCCGGATCCCGTTCCTCAAACTGACCCAAGTAATCCAAACTCACTGTGTCAGATTACTCAAGGATAGCCAAAACTCTAACTTTGTGGACTACAGGAAGTTTGCAGCTCGTAGAGACGCGAACATTGAACCGGAAAACGATCTCTTCATCGAATCGGACAAAAGGGACTCGACAATTCGCCAATATGATTCGGCCGTTAACAACTAGCAGATTCCCTAAAAGTTCAGACCATACTCGTATGTCCCCGAATTTAGCCATCTCTTTCTTGAGGTTCCTATTTGACAAAGGCCTAACAGTTAGCACTTTAACCACCATCAAGTCAGCTTTGAAGAAGCTCTTCCTTGTTGGGTTCAACATTAACCTAGCTGATTCCTATTTCTCATCAATTCCAAAAACATGTGCTAGGCTTCGACCTTCGGTTCGGCCACAAAAGGACTCTTGATCTCTGAACGGTCTTCTCAAACTTGCGACGGACACGGACAATGAATCCTGCTCTTATATCACTCTTCTTAGGAAGACTTTATTTCTAACGGCTATGGCCTCAGGTGATGGAACATCAGAACTAGCAGCTCTCTCACGAAACCCGGAAAACATAGATTTCCTCCCTTCAGCCGAAGTACTCCCTTTTTCAGACAAAGCTTTCCTAGCTAGAAAAAAAAAATGAGGATCCGCAAAATAGGTGCTCCCCTCGGAAGATTATTCTTCTTCCCCAGGATCTTTTCTCCGTGTACAGTCACTACTCTCAAGGCCTTTTTAGCTAGAACTGCCACCCGCCCGTATGGCCCCTTGGTTATCAGGGAACAAGGAGGTACTATTTCCATTCACGGTATCAGGCAACAAATCCTCTACTTCATTAAACATACTAATCCGGAATCATTTCCACAGGCTCATGATATACGGACAGTAGATACCTCCAACAATGACTTCCAGAACAGGGACTTTGATGTTTTTAAAAAATATACGGGTTGGAAATCCCCTATGGTTGTCAACGAAAGAAGGACTTTTCACCGGGCGTCACAGGTTTCTCCCCAGAAATAGATTTTTCCTTCGTCAAAATCCCTTTATTATTATTGTTATTATTAATACTTGCTGAGTTACAACCCTAGTTGGAAAATCAGGATGCTAAAAGTCCAGGGCCTCCAACAGGGAAAATAGCCCGGTGAAGAAAAGAAACAAGGAAAAATAAAATATTTTAAGAACAGTTACAACATTAAAATAGATATTTCTAATATAACCATCATCATCATCATCTCCTCCTACACCTATTGACGCAAAGGGCCTCGGTTTGATTTCGCCAGTCGTCTGTATCTTGAGCTTTTAAATCAATACTTCTCCATTCCTCATCTCCTACGTCACCCCTCATAGTCCTCACCCATGTAGGCCAGGGTCTTCCTAGTACCTTGTTGAGCCCAGCTGAATGTTTGGTGTACTAATCTCTCTTGGGGAGTCCGAAGAGCATGCCAAAACCATATCCATCTACCCCTCATCATGATTTCATCCACATATGGCACTCAATCTCTCTTATAGTTTCATTTCTAATTCTGTCCTGCCATTTACTCCCAATACCCTTCTGAGGGCTTTGTTCTCAAATTTATTAAATCTATTGGAGAATGGTTCATTGTCATACCATGACTGAGTCCATACAGTAACACTGATCTCAGTGAACTGATATATAGTCTGATTTTTATATGTAATTTCAGACGATTTGATTTCCAAATTTTACTTAGCCATTATCTGATTTGCTTTTTTCAATCTCTCACTAAACTCTAATTCTAAAGACCCTGCATTGGAGATCATAGTTCCTAAATACTTGAATGATTCTACCTCATTAATCCTTTCTCCTTCCAATGATATTTCATCTATTTGTTCTCAGCTCAACCTCATGTGATATTTCATGCATTCTGGTAAGCATGCATTGCAAATCTTGTGGTGTTCTGCTAACAAGGACAGCATCATTAGCATACTCAAGGTCTGCTAAATTCCTATCACCAATCCAGTCCAATCCTTCTCTACCATCTCCGACTGTTCTACTCATTACAAAATCCCAGAGGAAGATAAACAACATAGGTGACAACACATTGCTATATAAACTATAAAACTTTAACAAAACAAGAGGAAGAGAAATAAGATCGAATAGTGTGCCTGAGTGTACCCTCAGGCAAGAGAACTCTAACCCAAGACAGTGGAAGACCATGGTACAGAGACTACGGCACTACCCAAGACTAAAGAACAATGGTTTTATTTTGGAGTGTCCTTCTCCTAGAAGAGCTGCTTACCATAGCTAAAGTCTATTCTACCCTTACCAAGAGAAAAGTGGCCTCTGTACAACTAAAATGCAGTAGTTAACCCCTTGAGAGAAGAAGAATTGTTTGGTAATCTCAGTGTTGTCAGGTGTATGAGGACAGAGGAGAACATGTAAGGAATAGGCCAGACTGTTCGGTGTATGTGTAGGCAAAGGGAAAATGAACCGTAACCAGAGAGAAGGGTCCAATGTAGTATTGTCTGGCCAGTCAAAGGACTCCATAACTCTAGCAGTAGTATCTCAATGGATGGCTGGTGCCCAGGCCTACTACCTATCATTTCTTCCTATACTTCCCCTACTATGGTATTCCCACATTATATCATGATTGACCTCTAAATTAATAACCAGCTATGAATAAGATAATACAAAATTACTGAACCTTAAAACTAGGGAAATGATGTGGTTGGATAATAAGCTTCCTTTCTCATAATGGTCAAGTACCTGACAAGCTAAAGCAAGGATTTATATTGAGTTTTGTTTCCATTATCCAATACAGTATCAACAGAGTGAAGATTTTTAAGGTTCTAAATGTATTGTTTACCTAGGTTTTGTTCCTTAAAATATGTGATCTTGTGAGGGAACAAATACCAACCATTGTAAATCCTGTCTTACACTAGGTAAATGTATTACATTACTTGTTGGTAACATTAGTAGTAATTTGAAGTGACTGCTGAGTCACCTCGAGAATATTATATGGCATGACTCCTCTTCTACCAGTCTCTTCGTCCTCCTCCATTCCCCTCATCAGCCATTTCTTCTTTGAGAAGATAACAAAGATGATAGTTGCATGGGAAGGCCTTTTGTTAAAATTCCTTAGGACTTGTAGCGATTGCTCTTTCATGTATGCTGTGCTATAATTGCTTCAGATTTGAACATCCACCTTAGGTATGTAAAATTGGAAAGCTCTTTTGATGATTATTTTGATCCAGTGCATGTAACCTGCACTTCTGTTGTAAAGTGATCTAAATGTAGACTTTATTACAAACCAATCAATAAGAAATGTCCTCAATGTCAAATAGAAGAAGCAACTGTTCAGAAGTCAGAGGCAGAACATTTTCAGTGTGCGATATGTAAGGTGACTTTTATGCAAGACAAAAGCTTATGTCAATGCCAGAAAATCTATGGACGTTTGATATCCAGGGAGAAATGTAACACCACTTGGGCCAGGTAATGGAAAGCTTCTACTATGTAAATCACCTTTTGAGGCAAAGTACACTGACTCTTAATTTGGAATTGGTGGTTCTAGCCAACGAGGCACCGCCCCTTTCCTGTGAATCTTCCACACCTCTGATATACAACCCAAGGTTGTCATCTCAGGAAACATCAATGCCTGATTTAGAGGAAGACTATTCTACAGAGAGCTATTAGATACAACGGGTACAAAGAAGGCTACTTTCCTCTTGGTAAGGGTAGAAGAGACTCTTTAGCTATGGTAAGCAGCTCTTCTAGGAGAAGGACACTCCAAAATCAAACAATTGTTCTCTAGTCTTGGGTAGTGCTATAGCCTCTGTACCATGGCCTTCCACTGTCTTGGGTTAGAGTTCTCTTGCTTGAGGGTACACTCAGGCACACTGTTGTATCTAGTTTCTCTTTCTCTTGTTTTGTTGAAGTTTTTATTGTTTATATAGGAAATATTTATTTAAATGTTGTTACTATTCTTAAAATATTTTATTTTTCCTTGTTTCCTTTCCTCACTGAGCTATTTTCCCTGTTGGGGCCCCTGGGCTTATAGCATCCTGCTTTTCCAACTAGGGTTGTAGCTTAGCATTCAATAATAATAATAATAATAATAATACCATAACATAATTTAAAAAAGGCTGTAGAAAGAAGAAAATTTGTGTGGCCGAACTGCACATTCGTACTGCAACATCCACGATTGGTACAATTATAATTTTGAACAATAAAAAAGATATTGAAGCATTAGGAGAACTGGAACAAATACTGTCATAGTTACATAGTCTTTAAGCTAAATTTTTATCTGGATTGATGAGAAGTAGAAATTTACTGAAATTCTATTTATGTAAAAGCAATGGTACAGTATTGGATCTGAATAAAGGGCAGTATCAAGAAAATACAGAAATTTCAACTGAAGAATTATTAACAATGTAGGAAAGCCTGTTGCTGTTCAGCTGAGAGAACTCCCAATATTTTACCCAAAGTTCTCATGGAGGAAGTTTCTCTCTCAAAGAAGTAACTCCCTCCCCCTCCTCCTCCTTTCATCTCCCTTATGCCAGCCATGACTTATAAAAAGTAAAGTCCGAGTTAATTTGTCAATATTTCTATTCTATATTGTATATTATTTATTTACGTTCATTTTGTAAGGTTATGGATTATAATTTCCTCTTTTAAACAAACCTTTAAACGTTTGTATTTGTGGACGAGTGATTTCCCATTTTTACTGCACAACTGTGTGTATATATGTACATTATAGTGCACTATATATATATATATATATATATATATATATATATATATATATATATATATATAAATATATTTATATATATACATATATTTATACATCTACATATATACACATACACACACACACTATATATATATATATATATATATATATATATATATATATTTATATGTACATACACATATATCATTATCATCTGCCATTGCTAATCCACTACAGGATAAAGGCCTCATACATGACCTTCCATTCGCATCTGTTTATGATCTTTCTATGCCAGTTTATACCCACACATTTTCTTATTTCATCAATCCACCATATCTTCCTTCCCCTGCTTCTCTTATAATCTCTAGGAACCCATTCTTTTATTCTTAATGTCCATCTATTATCTGGCATTTTCATTATATGTCCTGTCCATTTCTTATTCTTCCATGGTAGAATATCCTCTAATTTAGTTTGCTTTCATATCCATGTTGCTCTTGTTCTGTCTCATCGTGTTATTCCCATCATTATCATTCTTTCCATAGCTCTGTGAGTTGTAACTAGCTTGTGTTCTAGAGCTTTAGTAAGGCTCCAAGTTTCTGAAGCAAAAGTTAAAAATGGTAAGACCATCTTACTTGTTTTACTTGTTTTTGGTTTAAATCCAACCCTGATTAATACTTTTCATTTTAGAGAAAGTGGTATTTTACTTTTCATAATCTAATTTAGTACACCAAAAGCACTTCAATTTCAGTAGCATGTCCTCGGGAGACACTTACTCTCTGTCCTAAGTATGTACTGTATATTCATTAACAATTTCTAGAGGTTAATCCATAACCCTTATTTGTCATCTCTGGATTATCTTTGAACTCTATCTTAGTTTTACTCATATTAATTTTCAGTCTTAAATTTCTGCTTTCTCTATTCAATCTTTTATCTTTTGCATTTCCTCCCATGATTAACTAAACATAACTATGTCATCTGAAAATCTTAAGTTGTTAAGGTATTCCCCAATAATGTAAATTCTTACATTTTCCCAATCTGAATTTAAAAAAAATTCTTTAAGGCATGCTGTGAATGATTTATGAGAGAGGTGGTCTCCCTGTCTAACCCCTTTCTCAATTAGATTTTTTTTACTATTTATGTAGTTTTAGAATTGCTATACTTCCTGTATAAATATCTTCAAGTGTTCTAACATAAGATTCATCTGTTCCTTGTCTTGGCAGGGCTTTCATTACTTCTGAAGTTTTAACAGAATCAAAAGCTTTCTTATAGTCAATATGCCAAACATAGTGGTTTCTCATACTCTTGAGGTTTTTCCATTAGCTGGTTAATTACATGGATATGATCAGTTGTTGAATACCTACTTCTACAGCCTGCCTGCTCTTATGGGTGGTTAAAGTCTAGCTGTCTTTATATTTGACTTAATGTGATCTTTGTAAATATTTTATATATTACTGAGTAAACTTATTGGGCAGTAATTTTCCAGGTCTTTTGTATCTCCCCTTTTGTGAATTAATATACAGTTTAGTTACCATTTAACATATATCTTGTTTTCTATCCTATCTATCGAAATCTCTGTTTGAGACATCATGACTGGGAGACTTCTTTGGTGGTAATTAGTTGTCTTCATAAAATGGTTCTTATTTCCTTGAGCAGTGTATTCTAGGATAAATTATTTGAAAGATCTTGGTTGCAAATTATACATTAGAATTTATGTGTACTATATCTTATTTACATATCACATTAAAACCCTCAAGTTCACTTGCCTTTGCTGATTTTTCCCTCATCAATTTAGTTATTGTATATGCCAGATACTTAAGTTTTATTCTTAGGTATATTCCTTTGAAACTACAAGATTACTCCCTTGTAATCTGTATAGATATCTTATAAGACCCCTACTTCTGTAGACAGATTAATCATGTTTTATGATCCCAATATGGCACCTCAAGACTGAGTAAGCCTAGAAGGATGCATGACTTTTTTCTGCTGTTTGAGAGACAGCAGACAGGTGAACGACCTCCCGAGCAAATGCCTCACTCTATGGCAATAGCACCATGCGGAATGTTGAACTAGGTGACGCTCTTGGAGACCCATATGGCCCATTCTCTGATCAGCTTCCCCCTAACTTGTCTTGTATATCCAGAAGAGGAAGCAGCACATCTGTAATAGCGACAAGGCTCCCTTTATCCCAAATGACAGTAGTCACAAGAGGAAGCTCAAGGGTGGACCCAAAGAGCTGCAATTGACCTTAACAAGAACCCAGTTTGTAGTGCACCTGGGCCATTGGAATATAACACGTAAGTCAAAGAGCTGTCAATATGTGGCCACATTCCCCCTTAAGTTATCTAAAACTTAATCAATTATAGATCACTGTTTGGCTTATAACATTCAGGCATGCCTGCAGAGTTTATTGTAATTTTGATGTCACCCATTTTGAATTTTATAACCTTACAGATGTCGGATGTTTATTCAGTCAATCACCATTCATGTGTTTGACTAAACTCATGGGACGATGAAGTAGACCCTTGGTCTAAGGTTCCTGTTGTATTTTATGGATTTGACTAACTCCTTTCATCCACGGTATTATCCAAATTATTTGTCGAGTCTGTTTATGTTTTATGTTGTGACTAACCCTTTGTTTTGTTGAATTTTGTGCAACCTGTTGGGATGACAGAATGAAGAGGAGAGTAAATTGTAAGAATAAAGTTGTGAGGTAGGTGAAGGGAATCTTCATTTTTTTAACCAATTTGTGTCCATTTACCTTTTTATTGAGTTTAAATAATCATCAGGTAATTTTTAAGGTAATTTAAATACTCATTTGGATCCCTCCCTCAGAGATAATTGAAACATGCAACAAAGTGTTCTCCAGTTGCAGTTTTGAAGTGAACCATCTTTATTCTAAAATTAGGCCAACAGGTAAATTTTAGGATAAAGTTAAACCCCTACGATACTGCTCTATTTCACGCTCTTGGGAAGCACTTGAACACTGAGGTGCTACTGGTACTGATAAATCCAGTATATTATTATAGTGTCACTAATTATCTAGACTTAAAATCATGTGTAAGGTTTATAAACCATATCACTCTAGATTTTTTTCTTGGTGATGGTGCTCCAATCCAACAGGGTAGGATCCTAGATATATTTCTGGTGTGGAGCTTCTCACAGAAAAGTAGATTTCCCACACTTAATTTTTCACAGTAAGCAAGTTTTTTATTTTTATTTTCAAGAGAGTGACTATTTCATTTGCACTGATTTTAATGGCAGTGGTTGATAAATAATTATTATCTCTCTAATTGAAATCATTAGTAAGCAAGTTTGTGTAATAAAAAAAAAATTGTTGTAGTACTGTACTCCCTTAAATAAGGGGAAGTAAGTTATCCTTTGATTAGAATAAGTAATTTTCCCCTTGCCTAGCCAACGTCAAGCTTTTTGGTCCAGATTCACAAATTTAAACTAGTTATAAGTAAATATTCGTATTTTGATAAATTTGTGTCGTGATGCCTTGAAGGAGAAATTATTGAAGTATTCACCAAATAAGGCTTTTGAGTCTTGTCAGTTTTTGATCTAGTGATGATATCAGCCTATTGTCCACTTTTGATAAACTAATTCCCTCAAAAGGAACTATTGTGAAATACAGAGCTAAGTTAAGCAATCAAGAGATGTGAATGACTTAAAAGTGTTAAAGAAAAAATAAATTTTTATTACGAAATGAAATAAATGGAAATTTAGAGCAGTTTAAATTTTATTGCTTGATATACCATTATACGGGGGAGTAGGTTCAATTTTATACAAGTTATAAATGGAACCTAGTATTATTCCGGTACCGGATATCCTGCTTTTCACACACACACATGTGTGTGTGTGTATATATATATATATATATATATATATATATATATATATATATATATATATATATATATATATATATATATATGTATATGTATATATATATATATATATATATATATATATATATATATGTATATATATATATATATATATATATATATATATATATATATATATATATATATATAGACAGGATGTAGAAAATTTGAAACTCTAAAATTAATATTATATAGAGAACACAAACTTAAGAAGCCATACTGATAAATAAACTAGAGGCTAATTAGAAACCGAAGTACGCTAGAACTCAAGAAACAAACAAATGGTAAAATGGCAGAAGGAATTGAGAGAAAATCGAAGAAAATATAACCTGAATGACAAAAAAAAAATGCATAGTAGATTATAAGGGCAAAAGGAATTGCAAAGGTAAAGTCAAACATAAGGAAGAACCCTAGTGAAATAAGAGATAAAGATCTGAAAAACTTTTCTATACAGGATATTAAGAAACATATGAATAATCATCAATTACTCCATACGTGGCCATCCTAGCAAAAACAGGAGTATCACCAATGTCCCGTAGAGAGTATAAAAATTATAATGCCGCTCCATAACATCATAAACGCTGGTGAAAAGAGATTAGTCAGATAAATAATTAAAGATCAATTGAAGAAACACTCTGGAATAAATTTGGTACAAATATAAAAGGAAAATATGAGAAATAAGAAATGGAGACAAAATAGGTCTAAATAAACTAAGAAAGAATTATGGAAAAGATAGAAAAAACAATTTTAGAAAAGAAGAAAATGGTGAAAAAAATCTTAAAGAAGAGTTTAAAACTACCACAAGGTATTAATACAACTTATCTAAAGGTAGAATGGGTTAAAATTAAAACGTAAGATTTTTTATTATGACTTCTTGATGGTCATAGGTAAAATCTAAATTATAATAGAGTATAAGCTTAGACGCCTTGCACCTATTTATTAACATAGTGGCCACAAAATTATTTTCCAGAGGGAGCAATTAATAACCATGAACAAAAACTAGTACATGGTACGTTTAAACCTATTATAGAAGATTGGGAGATAGCTTATAGTAGAAATAAAAAAAAAATAGAAACCTCGGCGGGAAATTTGAGAATTAGACATGTTAGAATAAATGCATATTTATATAAATGCAAGATGATAAATACACGTTATACACCTTTATGTAGCACATGCAGTATAGTGGAGGACATTTCACACGTAATGATAATGATAAATTGTAAGAAATATAAGCTGCAAAGAAAGGATCTAAATGTAAAATTAACAGGGCTCAAATTGAATAATCTACTAAGAAAATATGAAGTAAATGATCTACAGGAGAGGGTGAAAACTGCTTGCATAACATTTCTAACTAAACTAATTTATTAAGCTCATTATAACCATCTATAAAATTAACTATCTAGCAGAGGAATAAGGATTAAATTTAGTCTTTAAACCCACATAAATACATTTAATGCAACGGTTTTGCAAGAGAGACCACGGGAGGTTGTTTTAAATCTAAATTGGTGTAATTGTATTTAAATGTGAATGTTTTAAAAAAAGTGTGTGATATATTTGCACCATAAAAGCAGTATCAATGGAAGGGTGAGCATGAATATTGTTTAAATAAAAGGTATTAAGCTACATGTTGGCGAGTGAAAATACCATTCATACCATTCGGTGAAGGAGTCAATATATAATAACAGACTAACACTAGAATTTGTCAACTGCATTGATTAGATCTAATATTGTATTTTATATCATATTTAGCCTATATGGAGTACATTGGTTCCAAAGATGGAGCCAGACCTCTTAGTCTCTTGCTAAAAAATATAGAAGATCTAGTACGCAGGAGCTGTTTAAAAGATAGCTTCATATTTCTAATGCTACTATCTTTTCGCTGTTGTCATTTAGAATAAGGAATCCACGTGAAAAGTAAACGGCAGCATTTAATTTTCCGTCGTGAAATAGTTATTGTCATTTATCTGTATTTAGGTTACAGTTAAATCATGGGGAAAAAAGACAAGAAGAAAGGGAAAGGAGCAGAAAAGACGGCTTCTAAAACAGAAAAGAAGGCAACTCAAAAGCTGAAGAAGGAAATGGCATCGAGAGGAGAGGTTAGTAATTAGGATACCTGATAAATAGTTACTCTAGCACAATATTTCAAAATTTCATTGTGTTTCGGGGTTTTTTGACGTTTTATCATTGTTTTCGGCGTTTTTGACGTATATTATTACTTCGGTATTTTCGGACGTTTTTCATTGTTTTTTTCGGACGTTTTTCATTGTTTTTCGGACGTTTTTCATTGTTTTTCGGGTGTTTTTCATATTTCTAATGAAGAAAATAATTAGTATTGCTATTGTAGGATAGTGTGTAGGTAGTTGGAATACTCAATTTTTATCCGGCAAAATACTCGCCCACTCGGGTAATATGTGTAGCGAAATATACACTGCTTTGCCAGAACAGAGGAGCAATGAAATAATGTTTATTTGCGAGCAATGGTAGTAGGTTGGCCTGGGAACCAGCAACCCGTTGAGATACTACCTCAAGAGAGTTATGGGTTCTTTGACTGGTCAGACAGAAATATATTGGATCTTTCTCTCTGGTTACGGTTCATTTTCCTATTGCGTACACACACACACACACACGCTGAATAGTCTGGCCTATTCTGCCTCATATACCTGACAACACTGAGATTACTAAACAATTCTTCTCTCAAGAGGTCAGCTAGTTCACTGTAACTGTTCAGTGGCCACTTTCCTCTTGGTAAGGGTAGAAGAGACTCTAGCTATGGCAAGCAGCTCTTCTAGGAGAAGGGCACTCCAAAATCAAACCATTGTTCTCTAATCTTGGGTAGTGCCATAGCCTCTGTACCATGGTCTTCCACTGTCTTGGGTTAGAGTTCTCTTGCTTGAGGGTTCACTCGGGCACACTATTCTATTTTGATTCTCTTCCTCTTGTATTGTTAAAGGTTTTATAGTTTATATAGGAGATATTTAATTTAATGTTGTTGCTCTTCTTAGAAAATATATTTAGTTTTTTTCGTTTCCTTTCCTCACTGAGCTATTTTCCCTGTTGGAGCCCCTGGGTTTATAGCATCCTGCTTTTCCAACTACGGTTGTAGCTTAGCAAATAATAATAATAATTATAAATCAAGCCATCACTGAATAAAGACCACTAGGTAGATAATTACTGTAGTATTAGTTTGTTGAACAACCTACTTGTAGATACACCCATTAGTGTGGTTGTCAACAGAAATGAATAGGAAGGATTCTCATTTTCCATGTGAGCAGCAGGCATGGTGACCCAGCAATCAGTTTTATTATTGTTACGGGTGTGGAAAGCTTTCCTATTAAAAAAAAAACGGTTTTTGTTAATATATAGTACTTTTAATTTGTAGGGAACTGGCATACGGTATGCTATAAGAAATGGATGGATAAGTGCTAGCTATTTGAACTTGTTTCTCTGTATAATTATTATTCAAATTTTAGATATTTTAAAATTCCAGAAATTATGGCTGAAAAAACACATTTTAAAAGGAAAACCAACACAAGAACACCATTTAACTTAAGGGTTCCACCCTAACCTAACCTAGGAGCCATATCCTTACCTACTTACCGGGCAGGCCTCTGTGACTCCCCGTAAGATCGCTGTGTCCTTATCTTACAATAAGACACTCTCAACCCTGTATTTGCTTCCAACTGCTTCACTCCTGCCAAGGTAACGCTAAATCTTAATAATACATAAATCGTAAAAATAGCTTTATAATATCTTATTTCAGACAAAGTTAAACAACATTTTCCCCATAAAGAAAATTAAGGGTTTTATGTATAATGACGGTCAAGCCCCATAACTCTTATTTTCAACCTTATTGCAAATTGTAAGTAATAAGAACAGTTTAGAATATTTGAAATACTCCAGGCAGGTACTTACTGGATAGATATAGAATTTTTTGGGAAATCATTAAATTGCCTTAGAATTTCTAAGTCGAATAGGTTCTTTCCCCTGACGTGCACTTTTTCATTCCTATAGTTCTTAGAATTCACTGTAGATGACACTTGAGCGATGGAACACTGAACTAATTGATGAACGTGGTAATTTTAAATATAAAACTTACCCGCTGATTATATAATGGCTAAAGTCCCTGACACCTCGGCAGGAAATTCAAAATCTCTTGCGCAGCTTAGCGCAGATATGCCAGGTGTACCACAGCGCCCTCGCGGTACAACAGGTAGACCTATACTCAACCAATTCAGATTTTCTCTGCCGCCATAGCTGGCTGTACTATTGGAAATTCTCTCTCGTTTTCTTACTCTGTTTGGACGTTATTTGGTGATGTATTAACGTTTTTGAGTTTCGGCTTTTGCATATTTGTTTTATTTGATCTGTGATCACGTATTTATAACTTTAAAGGTAGGGTTAGAAGGTTTTTCAACCTATTTTTAACCTCACAAAAGCATAGGGGCGAAATGTAAACATTTCGACCATTGATGACGTCACAGCCTCTTCCGTAGGCTAAAAGTCTGTCTTGCTTTTTACAAAGAATATAAGTGAATATGCTTTTAGAGTATTTTGTTATAGATTAAATCAAAAGAATTTTTTTGAGAAAATTTTATCCTTTTAATAGTTCTCTTTAGATAATTGATCTGTTTGCAAAGATTAACTAGCGTTCAGTTTATTTTTGTTACGCAGTAGTCAGTATCGTTACGATGTTATAATATATTGTAGCGATTTTATGAATAGTACTTTCTTCTTACTTCTCAAGTTTTTAAATTGTACTTTATAAAAGGAACATATTATTTTGCAAATAATTGGTCCTTTCAGTATTTTTTCCTTAGTCAGAGATTGAAGGAAGTTACAGTTCAGTTTATTTTATAGGATGCCGTATTCTTTACAATCGTCGTAGCGCACGATTCTATGTATCGTTGTTGCTTTGGTGGTTTTCAGAATACTAAAATTGTTTGTATATTATTTGTCGATGTTCCAATGATGCGAGTGATGATTCATCTTTTATTGGAACCCCTTAATTTAAGGGTTTATTTTAATTTATAAATATTATATCTATTGAGGTAATTTGTTCCGTAACCGAAATACAAACCACGCTATTTACATAGGGTTAATTTCGGCGTAGCTGAAATTGACGAGCCATTAGATTTTAACGAGGGTTTACTACCCCCGCGCTAGTTAGCAGGGGTAGGGGAGGGGTCGCTTGCTACCCCTCCCCCCCTCACACACCGGTGAAATGTCTCACTTCACTTTTGGCTCGGATGATGTACAGTCATGCCTGTCTTCGTCCTCGCTTGGCAGCCATTATTTGTTTTGTCTTTACTTAATCACTTACTTTTCTTATACTCAATATATATGTAAAAAAATTTTTGTGTTTATGGATATATTTGAGTATAGAAATCAGTAAGTTTCCTTTTCAGAGTTCGTGCTTGTGTGTGTAATGTAGATATCTCCATGGAGCCCTCGGCAGTTAGGCCACCACAGTGTAATTGCATGGGTCGCGATCGAGTTTGACTACGGTCTCTCTCTCTCTCTCTTGAGGTCGTTCACCCTTTACTACGTTTTACTTTACCTTTACTACGTCCTGGGTAGCTTCCTTCCCGTGTGGGTGGGTTTGCTACGCCGTACATTTTGTCTCAATTAGTTTATGAATCTAATTGTATTTGTTAACTTTTCAGTTTTTGTAGAACGATTCCTTTCAGGGTTTTCGTTCTTTCTTTAGTGAACATTCATATTTGAATTACATAATTATAATTGTTATAATTCTGTGTTTGTTACAGCTCTAGGAGGAGCCTTGTTTAGCTCTTCCTCTTCACCATTCCTTGGAAGAGCCCAGGGGAGTCCCTCTTGAGAGACTCTCCACCCGGCAGGTCTCATTCTCGGCAACTGAGATCCTTAATCAGGAGAAGGTTGCGAAGTGTGCTATGCAAGCCACGAATCTGGTTAGGGACCTTAGGTATCCTGATACGCTCTGAGGATTTCTCCAAAGAACGTACCAGGAAAGCTATGGAGACGTTCCTCCTCTCAGGCACTCGCACGATCGAGTTTCTGGCCCACCAAGTCTCGAACTTTTGGGCGAACACCATCCTGAAACGTCGGGATGCGGTGGCTGAAAGGTTCCGTCAGAAGGTCCCTAGCACCGAGATAAATAGGCTCAGGCATTCTTCTTTGGAAGGAACGAATCTGTTTGAGCCTAAAGACATGGAACATGCTGCTGAGAGGTGGAGGAAGTCCCACCAAGACTCGACATCGCTGCTCACTTTATGTGGTTGGCCGGCAGATCCTCTGTGGGGGGAACACCTTTCCCGTTCACGGGTTAGGTTGCAATTGAAAATGGTTTTCTTCATTAGTTAAGTGAAGTAATAACTCCGCTTTTCTTGGGACGATAGTCCTCGGCCTTTCTTGCCGGCGGGGGAGGTGCGCGTAACCTTAGCTTGTCTACTCCTCCTCGGGGACCCCTTCCCGCCAAATGGTTGAGTGGTTCTCCCGAGTATTTGGTTTTGTCAGTTGAATTTATTAATTAACATTAGGAGAAAACTTTAAAATTAACACTAGACTGGTGAACAGGACAGTGTGGGAGGAAATGTATTGAAGGAAAAAAAATTCATTAAAAAATTTAGTTCCAAATTGAAAAAAAAATCAAGTTGACCCAGTACATGAATATTTGAAACTACAATTTAAATTCAAAATCTGTATTGTAAATGAAAAATCTAATATCCGTCTACACTTCAGTCTCACAATTAACTAGATTAAAAGAAAAATTTTATTTGAAATAATAAGAAATGTTCACATGTTGGACACCCCCATATCAATACAGTATAAAGTCCCCAGGAACAGGTTATTCAGTAAGCCACACATTTAGGGAAAAACCATCAATCAGAAAAGTTCAATAATCTTATTACATGTGTGCCGCATGGAATTGCCTTCCTCCTACAAACTCACTGGAAGAATAAACATTCTCCACAAGCATCATTTCATCACAGCCGGGCCAATTCACAATAATATTCAGTCTTGTCAAATTTACTCACACTTGGGAGTTTCTTTCAATATGAAAATTGAAGTGTCTGCATAATGCTTTACATGGTGGTGAAAGGCAATTGTACTTTTATTTTATTTTCTTTTTATACTGAACAATACAGACATTGTACAGAAGCTAACTCACTCTAGGTTTTGCACATTACAAACTACTGTATGCTCATACAGGCAAAGTGTGTCTCTTGATTGTGTTTACTTGTGTTTTATAAAGTGCAGCATGAACTGATACAAGAGTAAATCAGCAGGTAAACACTTTCAATCAGAAAGGATATCACCCTACTATGGGGCTATTTTTATTACCCCTGTCAAGTAAGGCTTTCCTGTTGGGGTCACTATGCCCTTTCCTGATCTAACACTGTTGTTAACCCAAGCCAATGGCACCACATCAGACATGTAGGTGTGGGTACATCCAGTAAATAACATTAATTATGATGATCCATGCATTTAGGAAGGACATGTTTTTTTACTTTATATTTAAAATCTACACGCTAATTCATGATGATACTTGTCTGATCTATTCATCTGAATTACCTTTAATTACATCCCACGGCAACTGAATTAAATCCTTGTAAATACCATATGAAACAAAGATCTCAGTATTTAGGTGGCAGCTCTTCCTTATACTACAGTTCAGGTATTGTTATAAATCTACTTGATCTTTAAAAGCCCTACTGGATGTAGGGGCCATCACCAGCCACCTGCTGAGAAAACAAATAAAGGCATTTTGAGTGATAATGGACATAAGCTAACTAAATTCCTAAAATAACTAATCAATAGTAAAATAATATAATTACAAATAAAACAATTTAAAAGATTTTGGATGTTTCCTAAACAGTCTTTCTTTTACAGTGCATCTGTTCACCGTTTGCCAACAGTTAGCTGTTCTCGAACTTCTCCAACAGTTCGCCGTTCATCTCCGGGTCGCCAATCGCCGACAGCTCGCCAGCAGCATTCGACTGCTTGCCAGTTACCCTCCACTCATCGTTCACTAACACGCTGATTGCCTAAAGGATGGTTAGGCTACCAACAGTTCCTATCAGCAGCTCATTGGCAGGCGACCGCTCGTAATCACCCTCTCGCTGCACAGCGACCCCCCCTGGGAACCAGCCCCTGATCATTATCAATGTTCGCCAGAACGTCAGCGTTCTAGGGAACGATGTCGTTCATGTGAAGAGAGGCTTAGCAAGCCTTCTCGTTCACAAGCTTCCAGGCGATCTTCGGAGCAACGACAGTCTCCTCCTTGCCGTTTGTTCCGTAACTGAAATACAAACCACGCTATTTACATGGGGTAATCACTTCGGCGTAGCTGAAATGACGAGCCATAAGAATTTTAACAAGGGTTTGCTACCCCTCCGCTAGTTAGCGGGGGGTAGGGAGGGGTAGCAAGCTACCCCTCCCCCCTCACACACACACAGTGAGTGAGTGTTCCACTTTACTTTTGGCTCGCCTGGCGAGCGGATGTCTCTGCTCCCATCCTCGCTTGACGGCCAGTAATGTTTTGTCTTTTACTTACTTTTTCTTATACTTAATATATTTAAACATTATTGATGTTTATATATATTCTGGTATAGAATATAGTAAGTTTCCTTTTCAGTGTGTAGTGTACGACTACGAGAGTGTAATGCCGGCTTAGTGCTAGGCCACCACGTTTTCACTTCATGGTCACGGCCGCTCGCTCCTAGGCCACCACGGTTGCCTTCATGGAGAGCGGCCCCTCTCTCGAGGTCCTTCACCTCTTACTACGTACTACGACTCTATGATAGCTTCTCGGGCCGAGTTGCTATTCCGTTTTATTTGTCTCAATTATATTTTTTATGAAATCTAATTGTATTTTTAACTTTCAGCTCTGGGAACACTTCCCTTCGGAGGTCTGTGATTCTTGGGACATTCAAAATCAGTTACATAATTATAGTTCTTTTAATTCTGTTTTTGTTAAGTTCTCCGCCCTCCCCCCTCTCCCGTGAATGTCAGTGGGGGAGGAGGGTGCATACCTAACTTCGTTCTTATGTTTCCCTTTCCCTTGGGGTTACTCTTCGGAGTTTCACCCGGGAGAATTTCTGTTAAATAATTATTTATTTTTATTTTCCAGTCTACTATGCTGTTTCTTCGCTGAACTGAAGTGTGCCAACGAAGCAGAGCTGTCCTGTTTATGCCTGGGGAGTCTGCTGTCGCTGCCGTCTCTCTAGGACATCATCATGAGCGTTTCCCTTCTCTTAGAAGTTCTCCCGTGACGACTGTCAGCTCTCCAGTACATCCTAGAACGATAAGGAGGTTCGCCTCCAAGGGTAGTTAGTTAACTTTCCTTCTTACCCTTTTCCTGGTCCTTAGGCAATTATGCTCTTGGGGCTGAGCAACCGCCCTTGTAACTATGCTCAAGGGGCTGAGCGGTTGCAAGGCCGAACCAGGGTACTTCAAGCGACTATGCTCTCGTGGCTGAGCGGTCGCTTCTGTAGCTATGCTCAAGGGGCTGAGCAGCTGCAGGATCAGTCTTGTGACCTCTCTCGTTCGCGAGGGAGGCCGCTCTAAGGGCTCCTCTTCGGAGGATTGCTCCTTGGTCTCTTCTACGAAGTGTCTCCTCCCGTTCGTGTGAGAGGACACTCATAGAGACTCCTCTCCGGAGGATTGTTCCTGTTTACGTCAGCTGATCCTACGGCCCTTAGGGGCACCATCACCAGTCTCTTCCACGAAGTGTTCACCTCTCTCGTTCGCGAGAGAGGCCACTCATAGAGACTCCTCTTCGGAGGTTTGTTCCTGTTGGAACAGCTTGCTGTACAGTCACTAACACTTCGGTGTTTAGTGACAGGGAAGCTTTGGTTTCTCGTTGCGCTGGACCTTCGGGGTCTCGCATCACAGGCTACGTTAGACCTTTGGTCTCTTGTGCCCTTAGTGAACCTGCTGACCTGCCGTATCCGTTCCTGGCTGCTGACGCGCTCTGAGCGCCCACGCTCCCCGTTATCCAACGGGCTCCGACCCCTTCGGGGAAGAGAGGCTTTCTCAGGTATCCCCTGTGTGCCAACGTTCTCTTGCGTGCTAGCGCTCGGCTGCTGTTCCTGCTGTTCCTGAGACTGCCATCCAGAGACATCCTGTTCCAGAGGCTGCTAACCAACGTTCCCTGCACATTAGCGCACATCGTTGGAGTTCCTGAGATAGCGCACAGGCGCTCACCAGCGGTTCAGCCTGCGGTGTCTCCTAGTCTCTTCTACGAAGGGCACCTCTCCCATTCGCGGGAGAGGTCCCTCATAGAGACCACTCCTCGGAGTGTCAAGCAGTACTTCCAGTTGATCATTGGCTCTCTGAAGCAGACCCGCCTTGGTCCTCTTCAGGGGATGCCCTCCCTTTTAGGGACACATCCCAGTTCCTGATCTACCAGTTAGCTGATCTTTCAACCTAGCGCACTCGCGCCGACGATCTTCTGATGCGCACTAGGCGCGCAAGCGCCGACGATCTTCATACGCGTATGAGCGCCGAAGATCGTCCGCGCACGGGATGGTTTCCCGCGTTCGGGCAACGACTGACATCAAAGCGCACGCGCGCAGTTGCGCGCGCACTCGCGCCGACGATCCTCTGACGCGCACTAGGCGTGCAAGCGACGACGATCTTCATACGCGTAAGCGCCGAAGATTGTCCGCGCGCGGAATGGTCTCCCGCGCGCGATCATTGAGGATCATCCGCACGCGATCGCCGACGATCTTCTTTCACGCGCGAGCGACGACGATTTTCTGTCCCGCGTAATTGCCAAAGATCGCCCACACGCGGGATGGTTTCCCCCACGCAATCGCCCATGATCTTCTTATGCGCTCAAGCGCCGACGATCGTCTTACTTAGCCAAAGATCGTCCGCGTGCAATCACCGACGATCTTCATACGCGCGGAAGCACCAAGGATCGTTCGCGCGGGCACCGATGGTATCCCGCGCGCGATCGCCGATACGCCCAAGCTCACGCGTGTGCGCGAGCGCGAATATCCTGCTACGCACGGTTCATTCATGCGCTACCCAGAACAGGGCTTTTCGCGCGATCACCAGCATGATCGGCGCACCGATCGCCAACGCGATCACGCCCGAGTTACATCAGGGATTCTAGCGGACAGGCCATCATCGCGTTCCCCTCCCCGCAAGCGGAGGAGGGAAGGTTTCCGGACAGGTCTAAGGACTCTTCTCCTTTCATTGCAGATTCTCAACAGGCGGACCCTCATGTGTCGACTCCTCCGAGGGATCGACCGATCCCCTTCCCTCCAGAGGGAGTATCTGACGGCGCGACTGTCAGTCAGCAGCCCTGGGTTGACACCGTTGTCAGAGCACTTTCGCAGGCGATGAAGCCTGTGCTTTCTGACTGGGGTCACAATTCAGTGGCAACTTCCTCCCCCCTTGAAGAGGAAAAGAGGAATCCCTGACGTGGTATCTCCTTCAAGGACTATCCTGTCTCTTCGCGAGCCCTTACGTAAGGCTCCTATCCCTCCTCAGACTTCCTCCCCCTCCCCTGCGGATGAGCATTACCCATCCCCAGGAGAGTCGGATGATCCGGTCCTCTCCCCCATCACACCATGGTGGGGGAAACCTCGCCTCTTCCTGAGAAGTCTTCTCGTACGGAGGTGGCGAAGCCTTTTATCCTTCAATGCTGGAGTCCTGTATCCCTCCTAGGAGGGAACCGGAGTACTCGAAGACTGTTCCCAAGTTTTCCACAAGGACCCGACACAAACCAGATGGACCTTTGGAGAATGTCTGCGAGTCTCCCCAGGAAGAGCCTCTGGGGATGGGAGACCTCGCTGCAGTCCATCAGGAGGAGAGCTCCAGGAGTCAGAACATGCGTTCTGGTAAGTCCTGACCCTCATGAGGAACCTCAAGGGGATCCCAGACCCAGAGATTCCTCCTTGTGAAGGGAAGGATACGGTCCTGGACCGAATCTACGGCGCCCAGAAACTCCCTAGGGCCAGTGCAGCTTTGCCCTGGTCTCAGGGGATGAAGAGTGCCAGAGACAAGGCCGATGGCCAGCTCTCTGAGCTTGCCTCCTTCAATAGATCTAGTGCAGGTAACGGGCTCCTCCCTCCTCCTTGAGTAGGGATCGGGAAAGGGACAGGCCCTCCGGGCAGAAGTCCAGATCATGTTGTAGAGGGACTCTCTCCAAGAGGTTGTGGACGGGTCCCCAGGCTTCTACAGTCGACTCCTTCTTGTGGGAAGGCGTCTGGAGGCTGGAGACCAGTCCTCTTGACACTGAACGGGTTTGTCAAACAGTCTCCGTTCAGTATGGAGACGGCAGACACGGTCAGGCTTGCAGTGAGACCACAAGACTTCATGTGTACACTGGACCTGAAGGACGCGTACTTCCAAATCCCAGTTCACCCGTCATCAAGGAAGAACTTTAGATTTTGCCTGGAAGACAAGATATACCAGTTCAAGGTGCTGTGCTTCGGTCTCTCCACAGCACCTCAAGTGTTCACCAAGGTGTTCACTCTGATTTCATCATGGGCTCACAGGATCGGCACCCGTCTCCTCCGCTTCCTGGATGCCTGGCTGATCCTCGCAGACTCGAAGGCAACCCTTCTTCGCCATCGAGACAAGCTTCTCGAACTTTGCCAAGATCTAGGGATCTTGGTAGACCTCGAGAAGTCCTCTCTGCAACACTCAGAGTCTAGTATACCTAGGCATGGTCATAGACACCAATCTCCACAAAGCCTTCCCTTCAGACGACAGGATAGCAAGGCTGAGGAAGGTCGCGAGACCTTTCCTCACACGAGAAGAACTTCCAACCCAAATGTGGTTACGTCTCCTCGACCATTTCTTCTCCCTGGCCTGTATGGTTCCCAACAGTCGCCTCAGGATGAGATCTGTCCAGTGGCGACTCAGGTCGCGGTGGAATCAAGGACACGACTCCCCGGACACCTTGATCCCTATGGGACAACCAGAACAGACGGACCTCCAGTGGCGGGTAGCAGACGAGAACCTACGAAAGGGAGTGGATCTTCTCGTCATCCCCCCAGACTTGATGCTGTTTTCGGACGCATCAAAGAAAGGGGGGGGGGGGGGTTTGCCCACGTTCAGGCCGGTGGTCAGAATCAAGAAAGTACCTTCACATAAACCTGCTAAAGATGAAGGCCGTGCTCCTGGCACTTCAGAAGTTCCACCAAGGCGGGTGGACTACTCTGTGGTTGTGAGGAGCGACAACACCACAGTGATGGCTTATATAAACAGGCAGGGAGGTACTTTTTCGGAACAGCCATCCCATCTTGCAGTAGAGATACTGAGATGGTCCGAGTTCCACTCGATCACCCTAGCAGCTCGCTTCATTCCGGGCAAACGAATGTGCTCGCCGACAATCTGAGCAGAGCGACACAGATTCTGGGTACCGAGTGGTTTTTGGATCCTCAAGTAGCCAACAAAGTCCTGACTTTGTGGGGTTCCCCAACTGTGGACCTGTTCGCGACAGCGCTGAACTACAAGCTCCCGCTGTACTGCTCCCCGGTCCTGGATCCCAAGGTCCTCTGGTAAGATGCCTTCCAACAACGGTGGGACAACATCGATGTGTACGCCTTTCCCCCGTTCTGGCTGATGAGGAGAGCACTCTACAAGACCAGAGTATCGGTCAGTCTTTCAATGACCTCTTTAGCTCCGCTAGGGCATCACGCAGATGGTTCTCCAGACCTTCTGCAACAACTTACGGGGCCTCCGAGGGAACTCCCTCCACGTCAAGAATTACTCACACAACCACATGCCAACATCCTCCACAAAGCCGTAGCTTCGCTTCGACTTCACGCCGGAAGACTATCCAGCATCTCCTCAAAGAGAGAGGATTTTCGCAACAAGTTGCGAACAGGATGTCTGGACACCTGTGCAAGTCATCCGCAGTAGTCTACCAGGCGAAGTGGCGAGTTTTCCGTGGTCGGTGTCGTGGAAAGGGTATCTCTCCACTCGATGCCACTTGCAGCAATAGCGGAGCTCCTCGTGTATTTGCGAGATGAAATGTGCCTTTCAGTCTCGGCAGTGAAAGGCTATCTCTCAGCCTTAAGTCTTGCCTTCAGGCTCAAAGGATAGACATTTCTTCCTCGCTGGCACTTTCTCTTCTCATACGAAGCTATGAACTTACCTGCCCTCGGTCGGAAGTGAGACCTCCTCCTTGGAACTTGGTTCGAGTTCTCAGGTCTCTAAGGAGACCTCCCTACGAACCACTACGTAAGGCTCCAGATCACCACCTTACTGGGTAGACAGTGTTCCTGCTAGCCTTTGCCTCGGCCAAACGGTCACATAGTCTCTCATACGACATCGCCCATTCAAGGGGATAGGGGGAGGTAACGTTCAGGTTCGTCCCTGAGTCTGTTGCCAAGACTCAGAACCCGGGAGTGCCGGACCCGCGGTTCGACTCTCTCCAGGTTTCGAGTCTCCGTCCTGTAACAGATGACCCAGACCATCTCCTGCTTTGCCCAGTAAGGAGTCTGAGGTTGTATCTTAAGAGAACAGCTGCAGTTCGTCCCCAGGTTCAAGCCTGGTTCGTGAGCACTGGGAAAAAGAAGAGAAGGGTCACCAGGAATACCATCTCAGCCTGGATTCGCAAGGTAATACACCTGGCCTTGTATCCTGACCCTTCCCCGTCACATCGCCTTAGAGCGCATGATGTCAGGGGCGTAGCTACGTCCCTGGCCTTCAAGAAGAATTTTTCAGTGACGCAGGTCCTGCAAGCTGGGGTGTGGAAGCGTCAGACCACCTTCACAGCCCACTACCTGCAAGACGTGACCCACAGGAGGCTCGATACGTTTTCTATCTTCCCTGTGGTGGCTGCACAACAGCTGGTCTAAACCTCAGGCTCCTTAATGGACAAGTAGCAGAAGGTTGAGGGCATTGTTACCCGGTGGTAGTCTGCATGAATGAAAAGGTTTGTCTGGCCCTTATTCTTTTCTTCATCCCCTCCTCTCTTGGAGAAAGCAGCATCCTGGGTTCTCTGCACAGCTGACCTCAAACCACTTCAGGTAGACCATGCTTCCTTGTGTTCCTAGTATTAAGTGTAATACTGTCATGTCCCCATACCCTGACGAGGTGGTATTGGGAGAGTCCTAGCCTAGATTTCCTTCTGAGGAACTCCAGGTCAACTTCCTTGGACGAGTCACTTTTCACCTTCACACACACCTTACGTAGGCCGCGGCAATTTCACAACCGCTAGCGAGGAGCAGGGATTCCCTATCGTCCGAGTACGTAAACACTCGAATATGGAGTCCCCGGGCAAGCCAAAGCCAGTATGGCAGGGACTTACCACCCTTTCTAAGGGTTAAGTCACCCCATGTAAATAGCGTGGTTTGTATTTCAGTTACGGAACAAATGACAAATTCGTAGATAATTTGTATTTTTCCTAGCTATACAAACCTTAGCTATTTACACATATTTTCCCGCCAGACCTGTCCCCCAAGATAAGTCCTACCTCTAAGTAAAGTGGAGCACTCACTGTGTGTGTGAGGGGGGAGGGGTAGCAAGCTACCCCTCCCTACCCCCCCGCTAACTAGGGGAGGGGTAGTAAACCCTCGTTAAAATTCTTATGGCTCGTCATTTCAACTACGCCGAAGTAATTACCCCATTATTATTATTATTATTCAAGCTACAACCCTAGTTGGAAAAGCAAGATGCTATAAGCCCAGGGGCCCCAATAGGGAAAAATAGCCCAGTGAGGAAAGGAAATAAGGAAATAAATAAATGAAGAGAACAAATTAACAATAAATCATTCTAAAAAAGGCAACAACGTCAAAACAGATATGTCATATATAAACTATTAACAATGTCAAAAACAAATATGTCATATATAAACTATAAAAAGACTCATGTCCGCCTGGTCAACAAAAAAGCATTTGCTCCAACTGAACTTTTGAAGTTCTACTGATTCAACTACCCGATTAGGAAGATCATTCCACAACTTGGTAACAGCTGGAATAAAACTTCTAAATAGCTAAGGTTTGTATAGTTAGGAAAAATACAAATTATCTACGAATTTGTCATTTTCCTTTGTTTTGTTCTCCTCCTCAAAAGCGCAGGACATCGCGTTCGCCGGGGAGAGCAGAGAATGGCAAGACTTTTTCCACCAGCAGTCATTCAAGGTTCTGTGAGAGCCTCCTTCACAACCTGTACTGTTCCCTCTTAAGAACACTTCACCACTGGACCCCCCGCTATGTCGTCTTCGACAGTGGGCAAGCCTTCCTTGCGAAAACCCCCCTTCGTCATTCCATTCAGGGGATCTCTCTGATAGCGCTGATATAGGTCAGGAGCTGTGGTTTGGAGCCCTGGTGAGGGCCATTACTCAAGCCTTTGCAACAGGTTTTCTACTTTTTCACCCTTCAGAGACTCCCAGGATCCCCCTGGAGGAGTCTTCTTCACCGTCGGCTGACCCAAGGCGAAAATCCACTGTTCCTTACCGCATAGAGACTTTGGTTTCTTCCTCTCCCCTGAAGAGGAAAAGATGAGTTTCTGACAAGGTTGTCTCGTCCAGGATCAAGCTGACCCCTATCAGGACGTCCGTATTGGAGACCTTCTTCCCTCCGAGGAAAGAGTCAAAGGACTCCAAGACGCTGCCAAAGTCCTCAAAGAGGATTGTGAGACCTGCAGAGGCGGTCAGGCAATTATCACCAGCTCATTACTTCGACAACGACCACGACCCACCCTGAGATGAAGTCTTGTCGATAGAAGACTCCAAGTTCGCTGTCAGTACTTGGCCTCCGGGCTGTGGTCAGAGTCCGAACAGGCCCGCCTCTTAAAACTCACAGATGAGAGCAAGCTTCCTGTAGGCAAGAGGTAGCCCTCCTTCGAAGGGATCTTAGTTTTGAGCTCCAGCTCATTTCTCGCACTACACCTGATGTCTACCTTCAACTCGGGGATGGGAAACAGAGTGCGCCCTAGAGGATCCCCTCTAGGTGATGGAACTCTCCCTTCCATCATGGGGAGAATCATCGACTATGGCAGCAGATGTTGATTGTGTCCTTCCCGTCTGTAGAAAGACTTCCTTCTCCTTCTCCAGCAAAGAGAGAGATTCATTCACTCCCCTGCTGAGGGAGTAGATCTTCCACCAGGCTCTATGCAGCAATCTTCCTGCTTGCTGTGAGGATTGTCGACAGCAGCAGCAATCGATGGCTGCCTCTCCCATTTGCGAGAGAATCCTCCTTTTCCTGGTTGGCCTTCCCTTTCGGGGGACTCTTCCCACAGGAATTGGGTTCCCCCATTCTCCATCATTGCCCTTCAGAGCAGGCTTCATCATCAACAGTTTTGGGTCGTTAGAAGATTTGTCTCTCCTTCTGACGTAGATCCTGAGAGATCCTACGGGAATTGGTTTCTTCCATTCCCCGCCCATGATCTTCGGGAACAGGCCATCAGACTTGCCTCGCCAGCAAGACTCGTCATGCCCAATAGACTTGTCTCGTCAGCATACTTTTCATGCCCAGTCGACTCGTCTGCAACTCCCGACAGAGATCTGAGATAACCCCCTCAGCGACTCTAACAACCACTTGCAAACATCTTTCACTAAGCAGTATCTTTGCTGTGACTTCACGCCTGGAGACTATCCAGCCCATCCTCTCTCAGGGAGCCTCTCCAACAGGTTGCAAAGAGAATGTCTGGATTCCTGGATAGAACTTTGGCCAATCCAGGCTAAGTGGACTATAAGTTGGTATCATGGGAGTGTTCCTTGGTTACCTTAGGGTGGAAAGCTTATCTTGGACTCGGCAATGAAAGGCCACTGCTAGTCCTTGAGCCTCGCCTCAAGACTGGAAGGAATTAACCTTTCCTCCAAGCCGGCATCACCCCCTATACGTAGTTTCAAGTCTATGGAACCTTAGTCGGAAAGGAGACCTCGTTCCAAGACACAGAGCAGCAGAGGTCTCCTGACCTTGATGACAGGTCTTCCACTCATGTAAGCTTCTGCCAAGAGAGTTGGCGAACCCCATGGGATGCCCTTAATATCTCTCATTCATGACGATGGGCCAAGTAAAACTCGACCTCGTTTCTGGCATCTCAGATCCCAGAATCCGAACCCTTTGGTCTTGGAAGCCTTCGTAGCATCACCAATGATCCAGATCACTGGTTGCGATGCCAAAAAGAAACTATAGGCCCTTCCTCAAGGAAACTACGAGAGCTTGTCCTGAGTGTGAACACACTTCGTCAGCACAGGGAAGGTCAAGAGGAGGATCACGAAGAAAACCATCTCTGCCTGGATTTGCAAGGTCATTGACCTAGCTCTGAATCTAGATCCTCCTTTGACACGTTGACCAGAGCACACAATGGCGGGGGCATTTCTACGTCCCTGGCATTCAAACGAAACTACTCTGTGGCGCAGGTTCTACAAGCGACCGTGTGGAAGCATTAAACGACCTTCACCACTACCTGCAATACGTAACACACAGGACACTCGATATGGTGTATCGGTCCTGTGGTGGCTACACTACAACTGGTTTAATATCTCAAGCTCCTTTATGGACAAATATCAGTAGGTTGAGGGCGTTGGTTACCCAGTTTTAGTCTGAGTGAATGAACAAGAATGACTGGCTCTTTCTTTTCTTCATCCTCCCCTCGGGGAAATGAGCTTCCAGGGTTCTTTGCACAGCTGACCTCAACCAACTGCAGGTAAACCATTGTGTCCTTGTATAACCTGGTACAGTACTGTATTGTGTCAATACTGTTACGTCCCCATACCCTGGCAAGGTGGTATTGGGAATGTCTTGGTGATCTTGGACAATTCCTATGAATCGGAAGAACTCTTATCTTGAGAGCCACATTGCTAGTATCACAACACACAGTTTGTGTTGGTCACAGACCATGCATAGCAAGGTTTTAGTGAGGTGAAAGGTTTCCACCTACTACAGTATGTGCTAACACAGAGAGGGGAATCCCCGGGACATTCACCCTCCTAATGGGTTAGTCAACCCCTATGAATAATGTTGGTTTTTATTCCAGTTACGGAACAAATGACAAATTTGGAAGTAATTTTTGTTTTTCCTAAAGATACAAACCTGTAGCTATTTATACAGATCTGCTCACCAACCCAGTCCCCCTTGAAGTCCTACCTCCAAGCAAAGGAGTTACAGTCACAAGTGTGTGAGTAAGAGGGTTAGCTATTACCCCCCACTCCCCGCTAACTAGTGGTATGGGTGGTTAACCCTCGCTAAAAGTCTAATGGCTCGTCTTTCAGCTTTTCCGAAAGTAATACCCCTATAAATAGCTATAGGTATGTATTGTTAGGAAAAATACAAATTACTTCCAAATTTGTCATGTTATTAATATTCTCCGTGGTCATGTCAACCCAAAATTATTAGGCTGTGTATGTTTTGATTACTTTATTACTGTATACAATAGGTGAATAGAACAAATTTGATAACATGTGCCCATTGATGGAAAAGGCTTTAACTCTTGAGGACAGATCTTGGTTCGATGGGGAGACTTTAGAGAAAAAAAGTCATAAAGAGGGAAAGTGGAGTATGTTAAAAATTGAAAAGACAAGAAAAAAAGGCATAAAGATGGAATCTTGAAAACTGAAAATGGGTTAAGGGAATGAAAAATTGTAAAGTACCAATATAATCAATTATTAAGGAAGAAAACTGAATGCTATAAGAAAAAAATCCAGGAAGTAGCAGCAAACATGAATAATTTATATCGTCTTCTAAATGGTCTAATGGGAAAAGTAAATGGATAAAGGCTCCTAAATGGGTTAAGCGACCAAGAACTGACTAATAGATTTCTAGAATTCTTTGAAAACAAAATAGAAAATATAATGGGATCTTTTGTAGAGATTCCATATCAGATTGGTGCTGTACATACATATACCAAAGGCACTTCCCCCAATTTTGGGGGGTAGCCGACATCAACAAATGAAACAAAACAAAAAGGGGACCTCTACTCTCTACGTTCCTCCAGCCTAACCAGGGACTCAACCGAGTTCAGCTGGCACTGCTAGGGTGCCACAGCCCAACCTCCCACATTATCCACCACAGATGAAGCTTCATAATGCTGAATCCCCTACTGCTGCTACCTCCGCGGTCATCTAAGGCACCGGAGGAAGCAGCAGGACCTACCGGAATTGCGTCACAATCACTCACCATTCATTCCTATTTCTAGCACGCTCTCTTGCCTCTCTCACATCTATCCTCCTATCACCCAGAGCTTTCTTCACACCATCCATCCACCCAAACCTTGGCCTTCCTCTTGTACTTCTCCCATCAACTCTAGCATTCATCACCTTCTTTAGCAGACAGCCATTTTCCATTCTCTCAACATGGCCAAACCACCTCAACACATTCATATCCACTCTAGCTGCTAACTCATTTCTTACACCCGTTCTCTCCCTCACCACTTCGTTCCTAACCCTATCTACTCGAAATACACCAGCCATACTCCTTAGACACTTCATCTCAAACACATTCAATTTCTGTCTCTCCATCACTTTCATTCCCCACAACTCTGATCCATACATCACAGTTGGTACAATCACTTTCTCATATAGAACTCTCTTTACATTCATGCCCAACCCTCTATTTTTTACTACTCCCTTAACTGCCCCCAACACTTTGCAACCTTCTTTCACTCTCTGACGTACATCTTCTTCCACTCCACCATTTGCTGCAACAACAGACCCCAAGTACTTAAACTGATCCACCTCCTCAAGTAACTCTCCATTCAACATGACATTCAACCTTGCACCACCTTCCCTTCTCGTACATCTCATAACCTTACTCTTACCCACATTAACTCTCAACTTCCTTCTCTCACACACCCTTTCAAATTCTCTCACTAGTCGGTCAAGCTTCTCTTCTGTGTCTGCTACCAGTACAGTATCATCCGCAAACAACAACTGATTTACCTCCCATTCATGGTTATTCTCGCCTACCAGTTTTAATCCTCGTCCAAGCACTCGAGCATTCACCTCTCTCACCACTCCATCAACATACAAGTTAAACAACCACGGCGACATCACACATCCCTGTCACAGCCCCACTCTCACCGGAAACCAATCACTCACTTCATTTCCTATTCTAACACATGCCTTACTACCTTTGTAGAAACTTTTCACTGCTTGCAACAACCTTCCACCAACTCCATATAACCTCATCACATTCCACATTGCTTCCCTATCAACTCTATCATATGCTTTCTCCAGATCCATAAACGCAACATACACCTCCTTACCTTTTGCTAAATATTTCTCGCATATCTGCCTAACTGTAAAAATCTGATTCATACAACCCCTACCTCTTCTAAAACCACCCTGTACTTCCAAGATTGCATTCTCTGTTTTATCCTTAATCCTATTAATCATTACTCTACCATACATTTTTCCAACTACACTCAACAAACTAATACCTCTAGAATTACAACACTCATGCACATCTCCCTTACCCTTATATAGTGGTACAATACATGCACAAACCCAATTTACTGGTACCATTGACAACACAAAACACATATTAAACAATCTCACCAACCATTCAAGTACAGTCACACCCCCTTCCTTCAACATCTCAGCTTTCACACCATCCATACCAGATGCTTTTCCTACTCTCGTTTCATCTAGTGCTCTTCTCACTTCCTCTATTGTAATCTCTCTCTCATTCTCATCTCCCATCACTGGCACCTCAACACCTGGAACAGCAATTATATCTGCCTCCCTATTATCCTCAACATTCAGCAAACTTTCAAAATATTCTGCCCATCTTTTCCTTGCCTCCTCTCCTTTTAACAACCTTCCATTTCCATCTTTCACTGTCTCTTCAATTCTTGCGCCAGCCTTCCTTACTCTCTTCACTTCTTTTCAAAACTTCTTCTTATTCTCTTTATATGACTGACCCAATCCCTGACCCCACCTCAGGTCAGCTGCCCTCTTTGCCTCACGTACCTTGCGCTTTACTTCCACATTTTTCTCTCTATATTTTTCATACTTCTCTCTACTATTACTCTGCAGCCATTCTTCAAAAGCCCTCTTTCTGGGCTCCGACCTGTGCCGCCCAGTGAAATACTCCTAGAGCACTATTTCTAAGGAATATAACTGCTATATATTACCAGAGAAAAAAAGCATAGGAATGCCAGGTTGAACCCAGCTCGCTCACCTATATAAGGTGTCGGTATAAAATACTGGGGCGTGATAATTCACAACCAGAGGTCTCGCACTATTTAGATATCTCCTCTTCAAAATCCCCGCCACAGCGAGGTGCCGATCAACACTACTTCCACTAACCCAACCCACGCTAGTGACGGCACTCCTTTATAGCACTTGTTGTTATTAAGTCCAACATGTTTTTTCTCGTGTTTACCCTTGGATTTATCATTATTTTATAATCGATGGCCGATTCCCAAGATACCCCATCGAAGTTGAGTACTTTATCCATGTGTTTTAGCGAGATTGGGCAGTGTAACCTCTGTTTTATTAATTGAGAAGTGTTTATATATGAACGGCGTCCCCGTTCTTACCGTTCATGGTTCGGCTCTGCCCTTTTTTCTCGTTAGTTCGTCCGTCATTAATATTTGTTTGAACTTTTAGGAGTTTTTTCCTTACATTTATATAGTACACCGTCTTTATGCTTTCATCTATCATTATTTTATGTTATCCTATGATATCAGTGTTAGCGTTTCATCAAGGAGTAGGTTATGTTGGTATGCCTGCATTCGTGCATGTTGGTGGATTGCGTCACCATTGAGATTGTTTCGCTAGTTCTAGGAAGACGACCATCTCACTTATTATTATTAAACCTTTTAGTTTTATTACGCTCCACCTAGTTTTACATTTGGTTCGAGTGGGACTCTCGCATTGTGTTTACTGTTCGATCTACCGCTTCAGTAACTAGGTTGGTACCCCTGCTTTCCATCTGCTGATGGCGTCATGCTTCCTCCCCTACCACTCGCCCGAGTCCCTCTCTCGCCATATTATTTCTGAATGCCTAACCTTACTTACGTGATTTCGCTTTTAATTCATTAATTATGTTCATGTATTTGTGCATTGATATTATATTTATTGCTTTACTCCGTTATGATCATATTTTTGGGATTTTCATGTCATGTTGAGGGGATCTCAAGTTGGTAGCCCTGTCTACCACTACGCACTGATGATTCCCCGGTACCATTCCCCCCCCCACAGGTTGGGGAGGCTATTCCATCCCCCCCCTCCTCCAGTATACACCCTTCCTCTCACTCGATGGTTGTTGGTTATGACATACGGGTCAAGTATGCTTGTTCCTCAGTCTTCCCTCAACGTTCCGACATATTGAGGACTGAGTGTACCCACGGGGTGTGACTTAGTCTCATTCATTCATACCGGGCGGTTTCGTCTCCCCCCCTCCCGTCGCCCCGATTGGCCATCGGTCGGGGGAGGGGGAGGGCCGGGACCACCGAGGACTATCACACGTGATTAGTCGGTATAACTGCACCTTGGTGTAACCTTTGCTTTTAGCTCGGTATAACTGCACCTTGGTGTAACTTTTGCTTTTAGCTATAGTTGTAAGAATGAGCACTTATATTAGGAGTGTCCCCACCTACGGTACCTCCTGCTATTATCGTCCGCATAGGACTTATTAATATCCCATATCATTATATTATATTCTACATGAATCATTACCTTCGTCCCGGTACCTCCGGTTGGGTAGTGGGGGTTCCATTGGCTCCCCCCGCGCTCTCCCGTGGTACCCTCCCGTCATCAGACATCGGAGCCTCCGGGCTCTTAAATACAAGATCTGTTGACACTGACACAGTTTTGATTAATATCCTCCCTCCGGGAGCCCTATTCAATTACAGACATTAGTTTTAGATCATAACTGGAGTTTTTCTATTTATGTATTTGAAGGATGTATCTTAGGTTACTTTGGGTTTACTTTAGGTTACTTTAAGTTACTTTAAGTTTACTTTAAGTTTACTTTACCAACCCTGTTCCCCGGCCCCGGGGGCCCCGGAACTAGTTATGATTATAATTATTCATTACTGTTTTTTGCATCCTTTTTCATCCCTTTTTATTTTATACCTCCCTGGTAATGACGGGATGGTATATTCCTCGCTATGACAATATTATTTCATTGATAATCTTAACTTATTACGGAATTGTTTCAACAATGTCTGTTAATTTTTATAATTTTTCCCCGGTTACTATACCGGTTCGGAATTTTGTTCATAGCCTTTTGTCCCGATTTCATATCGGTCTATTTTAGGAATCCGGAACACCCGGATCTTTTTAGGTTATTAACCTATTATGGGATACTCACGTATCTGTATTTTATTCTATACTTCCCAAGTAGCGACGGGATAGTGTATTTCAAGCTTTGACAATATTATTTCATTGATAACCTTAACTTATTACGGAATTGTTTTAACAATGTCAGTTTATTTATAAGTTTTTCCCCGGTTACTAAACCGGTCATAGAGTTGTTCATAGCCTTTTGTCCCGGTTTCATATCGGTCTACTTTAAGAACCCGGAACACCCGGATCCTTTTAGGTTACTAACCTATTATGGGACACTCACGTATCTTTATTTTATTCCATACTTCCCAAGTAGCAACGGGATAGTATATTTCTCGCTATGACAATATTTTTTCATTGATAATCTTAACTTATTATGGAATTGTTTTAACAAAGTCAGTAATTTATGATAAGTTTTTCCCCGGTTACTGTACCGATCTGAAATTTTGTTCATAGTCTTTTGTCCCGATTTCATATTGGTCTAATTTAAGAATTCGGAGCATCCGGATCTCTTTAGGTTACTGACCTGCTATGGGATACTTATGTATCTTTATGTTATTCTATACTTCCCCAGTACCGACGGGATAGTATATTTCGCGCTATGACAATATTATTTCATTGATAATCTTCACCTTTTATGGAATTATTTTGACAATGTCAGTTAATTTATGAAAAGTTTTCGCCCCGGTTATTATACCGGTCCGAAATTTTGTTCATAGCCTTTTGTCCCGGTTTCATACCGGTCTATTTTAAGAATTCGGAACACCCGGATCTTTTTGGGTTACTACCCTACTATGGGACACTGTAGGTGCCCCTGTCGTTACTATCTATAATTATAACTTCGGATATAATATTTTGGGATTTTCATTTTATTTCCTTTGTGATTGATCGATTTAAACATTTATTCTCGATCTATTTATTTTACATTCCCAACGGAGTTACCTTGTTCATTAGTAACGATATACCCTCTTTCGGAGCTCGCAGTCTTCCATGACTTCTACCTTGGCGACTCTTTAGATCTGGGTTGGCGAGTTTGCCTGGAGTGTCAGGGCAAAGAGACCCTGTGTCTCTTCCTTTTAGGGTTTTCAAGGAAGCACGTGGCTGATGTCGGGCCACGTCCCGTTGTCCCTAAAGTTAAAGCTACCTGCCAGCCCCTACCAAAGACTCACAGGTCTTCCAAATCACCAAACCAGTTAAGACTTCTCTTGGGTCGAGAGCGAAGCCCGGCCTGAAACCTACGACCCCGGAGGCTCCCTTCGATCCGGCAGCCCTTTCAAGATTGATGCATGGCCTCTCGTGGCATGGTTAGTTTCAACCTGACCTTTCATTAGAAGAGGCCAGCGACCGATCCCAGGGATGAGGTAGAAATTTATTTCTATTTGAACACGATGTTGTGTTGATATTTATCCATATATATACATATATATATAATTTACGGACCTCTGTAGCTCACTGGCTCAAACCTCGTGTCACATACCGAGTCACCACGAATTATATGATGAAAGATTCCTGGTGCCTCTGTGAACTTGACAATTGAATGGAATTATTGCCCATTAGGGGGAAGAGAGAGTGCTAAACCAGATAGCCTCATACAGGGTCTCATTTGTTATGGGCTACCTCAACAGCACAATATATCATCCCGGATGCCTCTAAGCTCCGGGAATTCGTCGAAAGCAATCCGTGGAAGGCGGCCTTGCGCTCTCCCTTCAAAGATGGTATGTTAACCATCGAAGGGTTTGGCACCCGGACTGTAGAAGATTTTGAATTCTACCCGCCGGGTCTACAGTTCCCTCTCTCTGGTTTCGCATGCCTTACCGAGGAGACGCTCGTAAGGTTTGACAAGGTCTCCAAAGAAACCAAAATGTACCCAAAGGGGCAGGCTCAGTCCACCTGGGTCCGGCCCTTAAACGAGTGGGAGTGTGTTAACACTACGTTAACACCTCACAAGAGCCCGTACACGATGTTTCTAGTGGAGGAGTAAACCCCTACTCCGTGTGTCACTAAGATATCGGACCTTGCTCAGCAGGCAATAAACGAGGACAAGCCGTTACCGCAGCTGAAGGAAACGCATCCGACCTCCCTCCTGTCCCTGGGGATCACGATTGCTGGACTAACGCCCCGGCGGCCTTCACATCGGGTGAATTAAGCGCTGACTGTGCTTCCATTCAGTTCAGTGAGTGGCTACCCAGGCTTCCGGAATCCCTGATATGCCTCGAGCTCGAAGCCTGTATGCGCCTGAGTAGACCTATCAACTCGGCTACAATGGCAGAAAAGACCTCTTTAATGTATGAAGAAGAACCACCTTTTAAGGTCTTGACGAAGTCATTACTTCAACCCTTACTGTCTGATTCCTACGACTTCTTTGCGGCCACCCGTCGTTGCTGTAGGCATGTCTTGTCTGAGGCCACTATCAGACTTGAGCCTAACAAGCTCATTAAAGCCCCAGTCTGGAGCTGCTAGGGTCAATCAGAGCCTCAAGGTTCGATGGGCTTAGTCCCCAAGCACAAGTTCGAACCGGCCAGCAACCAATCTCGAGGTAGAAAGAGTCTGAGATCTTTCCATTCCTTCCAAACCGGCAGTCCCAACAGGTGGTTCAAACCATCCCGGTGGCACAAGGGAGTCAACCTTTCACTTCGAAGGGTCAACCCCAACAGCAATACGTGCTGGTTCCTCAGTCCCAAGTAGCAACTACCTCCTATGCTACTTCCCCAGCCCTTAGGCCCACCTTTGAAACTCAGGGTGCTTTCCAGGGTTACCAGCGCCCCAGAGGCGCTAGCTCGAGAGGAACTTTTCGCAACAGCTACTCTCGAGGCCGAGGAGGTAAATCCGCAGCAAATCATTGGGAGTTCTCAGGTAGGGGTAGGACTTTACATCTTCCGGAACCGTTGAACGTTCAACATTTGTGCTTTCAGTATAATTTCCAAAAGTCTGGGGTGGAGTTGGATAGAAAGGCCCCCTCCACCAACCAGTTTTCATCAACATCCAACGGAAGAGCTAGTCTTATATGAAAACGATCTATTGCAAAAGGAAGCAATAAAGAAAGTAAATCGTTTGTAATTTCAGGATCACTTGTTCAGCGGGCCAAAGAAAGACTCAGAATAGCGAAGAGTAATCCTAGACCTGTCGTTTCTGAATTCTTACATTTAATGCGACAAGCTTCACATGCTGACCATCTCTCAGGTGCGGGCCTTGCTTCTCTGTGGGGCCGTCACCTCCTCTATGGATCTTGCAGACGTTTGCTATCATGTTCCGAAAGCAAGGCATTTTCGTCCGTTTCTAGGCTTCAACTAGGCAAACTGCCTCACAGCAACTACAGAGTGATAATCTCTTACAACAGTTTTGGTTCCAAATCAACTTCGAGAAATCTCGTTTGGTCCCGAAGACAAGTTTCAATGGTTAGGATTCAATGGGTTCTATGCTCCCACACTCTGTCTCCCAACAGCCAAGAGGAACGATATAGCAAAACACAATACGTTTTCTCAAAGACAAATTGTCTTCCAGAAGAAATCAAGAGAGAATCCTGGGTGCCCTCCACTTTGCCTCAGTAACAGATATACTACTGAAGGCCAGACTGAAAGATATAAGCCGAGTATGGTGCTCCAGGAAAACGAGTAATATCGAGACAAAGGGCTCGACTCCAACCAATTCTGAAGAAAAGACTTCAACCATGGACAAAGGTCAAAATCTGGCAAATCCGTTTCCTTACAATATCCACCCCCAAGCTCGTCATTTACACAGACGCCTCCTTAACAGGCGGGGGGGGGGGGGGGGGATACTCTCAGTACAAGAAAGTCCTGGGACTATGGTCGACAATATTCCGCCAACTTCATATCAATGTTTTAGAGGCCATGGCGGTATTTTTGACCTTAAGCAACCGGCTCCAGCCAAAAACCAACATATCAGGTTTCTTCTAGATAGATAGTGGCGGACGCACTTTCGAGGACAACTCCGCTGGAGTCGGAGTGGTCACTAGACCCAAAGTCCTACAGTTGGATTCTTTCTCAGGTTCCGGATCTCCAGATAGATCTGTTTGCAACAAAGTCCAACTACAAACTAGAGTGCTACGTAGCTCCCAGCCCGGATCCTCGGGCTTACGCCACAGACGCAATATCATTAGTCTGGAACACTTGGGAGAGAATTTACCTATTCCCACCAATAAATCTGTCGATGAAAGTGTTAGACAAGCTCAGGACTTTCAAAGGCCAAGTTGCTCTAGTAGCCCCCATCTGGCCCAAGCACAACGGGTTTCCCCTTCTGGTGGAACTGGGTCTCCACCTCGACAGATCCCCAATCCAATACTAACACAAGCAGTACAACTCGCTGTGTGTTAGCTTCCTCAAATTCAGAATGCCCTACCTTTCTGGACTTTATGAAATTTGCAGCTCAAGAGGTGCAGATATTGATCCTCAAATACGTTATTTTTAGAATCAGATAAGAGGGGATCCACCCTTCGACAGTATGATTCGGCTGTTATGAAACTTGCCAGTTTTTAAGGGACTCAAAGGTTGAGACGATGACTATGAATCTGACAGTAACCTTCTTCAGAATTTTATTTGAATCAGACTTAGCGACTTGTACTATTACCACAAATTAAGTCAGCCTTGAAGGTTTTACAATTGGTTTTAATATTGCCCTTACAGATTCATACTTCTCATCCATCCCGAGAACCTGCGCCAGATTGAAACCATCAACTCACCCTAGCTCAGTTTCCTGGTTTCTGAATGACGTACTTAAGTTGGCTTCAGACACTCTTAACGAGACTTGCCATTATATTCCATTGGTTAGGAAATACTTGTTCATAATGAACCTGACTTCTGGCGCCAGAATATCAGAACTTTCAGCCTTGTCTAGAGATCCAGGTCATATTGAATTTCTCTCGTCAGGGGAAGTACTCCTTTCCCCTGACAAAAGATTTTTAGCGAAAATGAGGACCCCCAGGACAGACGGTTCCCCTGGAAGATTGTCTCACTTCCGCAGGACCCATCTTTATGTCCAGTAAACACTCTGGAAGCCTACTTAAACATATCTCCCGTTCAGTCCTCGGGGCCCTTACCCATTAGAGAAGGTGAAGAACCATCATCCTGAAAGGACTCAGACAGAAGATTCTGCATTTCATTAACGGGCTACCTAGAATCATTCCCACATCACTCCCTCACGTCCATGATATATGAGCTGTAGCTACCTCAGTTAATTACTATGAACTTCACTGGACTTACTAAATATACAGGCTGGAAGTCTCCAACAGTATTTAAACGCCACTGCTTAAAACCTCTGGAAGCCTTATATTTGCTACAGTGGCAGCAGGGAATGTGATTCCTCCTGAACATAGTGAACCTTAATCAACTATGTCTTGCTATCCTCTTACCTGTTATTTTGGATTTTATTTTACTTCCTCAGGTATTGTTCCAAGATTTGGGACCATTTCTCTGGTACCATTTCACTGGGCGGCACAGGTCGGAGCCCAGAAAAGGGATTTTGACGAAGGAAAAATCTATTTCTGGGCGAGAGACCTGTGCCGCCCAGTGAACCCTCCCTTGACTTCCCTCCCAACATGGGCCCTAAACCTTGGATGCTATGAGGAGTGACGTCACTAGCGTGGGTTGGGTTAGTGGTAGTAGTGTTGATCGGCACCTCGCTGTGGCGGGGATTTTGAAGAGGAGATATCTAAATAGTGCGAGACCTCTGGTTGTGAATTATCACGCCCCAGTATTTTATACCGACACCTTATATAGGTGAGCGAGCTGGGTTCAACCTGGCATTCCTATGCTTTTTTTCTCTGGTAATATATAGCAGTTATATTCCTTAGAAATAGTGCTCTAGGAGTATTTCACTGGGCGGCACAGGTCTCTCGCCCAGAAATAGATTTTTCCTTCGTCAAAATCCCTTTTTTCTCTTCCACTTTTACCTTCACTCCTTCATTCCACCATTCACTGCCCTTCCTCATGCTGCCTCCAACAACCTTCTTGCCACATACATCACTTGCAATCCCGACAAAATTTTCTTTTACTAACTTCCACTCCTCCTCTAAATTACCAGTTGGTGCTGTACTAAACAAAAATAATATTAATGAGATTTAATAATAAAGGAAAGGAGAAGGTCATCACGATTGATGAGATTTGATAATATAGCAAAGGATGAGGTAATCAGGATTGATGAGATTTGATAAGTGGAGTATGTTAAAAATTGAAAAGACAAGAAAAAAAGGCATAAAGATGGAATCTTGAAAACTGAAAATGGGTTAAGGGAATGAAAAATTGTAAAGTATCAATATAATCAATTATTAAGGAAGAAAACTGAATACTATAAGAAAAAAATCCAGGAAGTAGCAGCAAACATGAATAATTTATATCGTCTTCTAAATGGTTTAATGGGAAAAGTAAATGGATAAAGGCTCCTAAATGGGTTAAGCAACCAAGAACTGACTAATAGATTTCTAGAATTCTTTGAAAACAAAATAGAAAATATAATGGGATTTTTTGTAGAGATTCCATATCAGATTGGTGCTGTACATACATATACCAAAGGCACTTCCCCCAATTTTGGGGGGTAGCCGACATCAGCAAATGAAACAAAACAAAAAGGGGTCCTCTACTCTCTACGTTCCTCCAGCCTAACCAGGGACTCAACCGAGTTCAGCTGGCACTGCTAGGGTGCCACAGCCCAACCTCCCACATTATCCACCACAGATGAAGCTTCATAATGCTGAATCCCCTACTGCTGCTACCTCCGCGGTCATCTAAGGCACCGGAGGAAGCAGCAGGGCCTACCGGAACTGCGTCAAAATCGCTCGCCATTCATTCCTATTTCTAGCACGCTCTCTTGCCTCTCTCACACCTATCCTCCTATCACCCAGAGCTTTCTTCACACCATCCATCCACCCAAACCTTGGCCTTCCTCTTGTACTTCTCCCATCAACTCTTGCATTCATCACCTTCTTTAGCAGACAGCCATTTTCCATTCTCTCAACATGGCCAAACCACCTCAACACATTCATATCCACTCTAGCCGCTAACTCATTTCTTACACCCGTTCTCTCCCTCACCACTTCGTTCCTAACCCTATCTACTCGAGATACACCAGCCATACTCCTTAGACACTTCATCTCAAACACATTCAATTTCTGTCTCTCCATCACTTTCATTCCCCACAACTCCAATCCATACATCACAGTTGGTACAATCACTTTCTCATATAGAACTCTCTTTACATTCATGCCCAGCCCTCTATTTTTTACTACTCCCTTAACTGCCCCCAAACACTTTGCAACCTTCTTTCACTCTCTGACGTACATCTGCTTCCACTCCACCATTTGCTGCAACAACAGACCCCAAGTACTTAAACTGATCCATCTCCTCAAGTAACTCTCCATTCAACATGACATTCAACCTTGCACCACCTTCCCTTCTCGTACATCTCATAACCTTACTCTTACCCACATTAACTCTCAACTTCCTTCTCTCACACACCCTTCCAAATTCTGTCACTAGTCGGTCAAGCTTCTCTTCTGTGTCTGCTACCAGTACAGTATTATCCGCAAACAACAACTGATTTACCTCCCATTCATGATCATTCTCGCCTACCAGTTTTAATCCTCGTCCAAGCACTCGAGCATTCACCTCTCTCACCACTCCATCAACATACAAGTTAAACAACCACGGCGACATCACACATCCCTGTCTCAGCCCCACTCTCACCGGAAACCAATCACTCACTTCATTTCCTATTCTAACACATGCTTTACTACCTTTGTAGAAACTTTTCACTGCTTGCAACAACCTTCCACCAACTCCATATAACCTCATCACATTCCACATTGCTTCCCTATCAACTCTATCATATGCTTTCTCCAGATCCATAAACGCAACATACACCTCCTTACCTTTTGCTAAATATTTCTCGCATATCTGCCTAACTGTAAAAATCTGATTCATACAACCCCTACCTCTTCTAAAACCACCCTGTACTTCCAAGATTGCATTCTCTGTTTTATCCTTAATCCTATTAATCATTACTCTACCATACACTTTTCCAACTACACTCAACAAACTAATACCTCTTGAATTACAACACTCATGCACATCTCCCTTACCCTTATATAGTGGTACAATACATGCACAAACCCAATCTACTGGTACCATTGACAACACAAAACACATATTAAACAATCTCACCAACCATTCAAGTACAGTCACACCCCCTTCCTTCAACATCTCAGCTTTCACATCATCCATACCAGATGCTTTTCCTACTCTCGTTTCATCTAGTGCTCTTCTCACTTCCTCTATTGTAATCTCTCTCTCATTCTCATCTCCCATCACTGGCACCTCAACACCTGGAACAGCAATTATATCTGCCTCCCTATTATCCTCAACATTCAGCAAACTTTCAAAATATTCTGCCCACCTTTTCCTTGCCTCCTCTCCTTTTAACAACCTTCCATTTCCATCTTTCACTGTCTCTTCAATTCTTGCGCCAGTCTTCCTTACTCTCTTCACTTCTTTCCAAAACTTCTTCTTATTCTCTTCATATGACTGACCCAATCCCTGACCCCACCTCAGGTCAGCTGCCCTCTTTGCCTCACGTACCTTGCGCTTTACTTCCACATTTTTCTCTCTATATTTTTCCTACTTCTCTCTACTATTACTCTGCAGCCATTCTTCAAAAGCCCTCTTTTTCTCTTCCACTTTTACCTTCACTCCTTCATTCCACCATTCACTGCCCTTCCTCATGCTGCCTCCAACAACCTTCTTGCCACATACATCACTTGCAATCCCGACAAAATTTTCTTTTACTAACTTCCACTCCTCCTCTAAATTACCAGTTGGTGCTGTACTAAACAAAAATAATATTAATGAGATTTAATAATATAGCAAAGGAGGTCATCACGATTGATGAGATTTGATAATATAGCAAAGGATGAGGTAATCAGGATTGATGAGATTTGATAATTATTACTAGCTAGGTTATAACCCTAGTTGGAAAAGCAAGATGCTATAATTCCAAGGGGTCCAACAGGACAAATTGCACAGTGAGGAAAGGAAACAGGGAAATGAATAAACTACAAGAGAAGAATAAACAGTCAAAATAAAATATTTCAAGAACAGTAGCAACATTAAATTAGACTCTTTGCACATAAACTATGAAAACTTAAAAAGAATAGTAGGAAGAACAGCGTGCCTGAGTGTACCCCCAAGAAAAAGAATAGTAGGAAGAACAGCGTGCCTGAGTGTACCCCCAAGCAAGAGACCAGAGAGTTACTTAACATAGCTAAAGAGTTTCCTCTACCCCCACCAAGAGGAAAGTAGCCACTGAACAGTTACATTGCAGTAGTCAACCCCTTGCGCAAAAAAAAATTGTTTGGTAATCTCAGTGTTGTCAAGTATATGAGAACATGGGAAAATGTGGAAAGAATAGGCCAAACTATTCAGTGTATGTGTAGGCAAAGACAAAATGAGCCGTAACCAGAAAGAGAGATCCAATGTAGTACTGTCTTCAGTTTGTCTGGCCAAAGGACCCATTAACTCTCTAGCAGTAGTATCTCAACGGGTGGTTGGCGCCTTGGCTAACCTACTTCCTACCAGGATTGATTGCTTTAGCTCTATCTACTGTCTTACAACCTATGCAGAGAGCAACTTAAGAAGTTACAGAATATTATAAATAGAGGAGCAAGATTGATTGTCAGCACACCTCTTGCTAAAAGTGAACCTTGCTGACAGCTCTACAACATTTTTCAGTGCCCAAATGTGTATCTGCTTTGGTAACTGACAAAGACTGTATGAAACAGTCCCTCCTTACTTGTTGACATATGCTATTGTCGTAGTGTTGTCTGGATGACTGTGCTCTTATTAATCATCAGAGGATCCATGATGCACTTTGGCATCATCTGTTTATGTAACCTTAAGTGCAATATAGAAAATTTATTCACCTTTCTAATAGACTTTTCGGCTTATTTCTATCTTCATTCCTTTTTTAATTATGCTGTGATATATCATTATAAGTAGGTTGACATATGATATAATTGCTCACCATAGTAAAGTTTGCTCCTGGCCAAAAGTCATGAGCCCATATGATTTTGTCATGGCCAGGATCAGATGGTTAAAGGTCTCAGAAATGTATAGTTAGGAAAAGTACAAATTACTTTAAAAATCTTGGATTTTTTAAATTTTTATATTTCATTTTCATTTCTGATCTATACGTCAGTATTTTCTTATTAAAAAGTCTGTAACTTCAAACGATCAATTTTTAGATAGGTGATTATATGCGAAGCTTTTTTTACTTTTATTTTATGTATTTTATTCTAACAGGAGGATATTGATGCTCTTATCACCAAATTTGTTCAAGAAGATAAAGCTAAAGCCGCTGTTACAGAAGATTTGGTCCCACCCCCTTCAAAGCGTAGTTCCTTTACACTCACTGCTCATCCTGATAAAGATCAGCTGATATTTTTTGGTGGAGAATACTTCAATGGCAGTAAAGTGAGTACTTTCAAGCTTTTAACCGTCGGTTAATTTGAGTGTTTTTTACTTATCTTAAAGAATTTCCTAATTTTATTAATATTCTGTGATTATAGTATTGAATTGGTTTGTATGTTGTGTTTATTTTGTAGGCAATGTTCAGTACTTTATAAATTGAGTTACTTTTGATACATGCTTTTTACAGAGTGCAGATTTTACATAATCCTTATGCTGCTCTTAGTACTGATCAGGTAGTCGAAGTAGAAGTAGCCGCTCCTTTATTCCTTCACGGATACATACCATCGTCATTTAATAGGAGTATGTCTTCAGAAATGCTGGAATGGCCATTGAAATTCAAGGTAGTTGTAACTATTGACAAGTTTCAGTGAAGCTCCGTCCATCTTTCAGTCAGCAATACAAGTACACTTGGTTTCAACTTTGACTCTACATAGTGCACATACTCTTACTGCCTCAATTTTGGGGGTTAAAGTGCTTTTTGGTCTCCAATGACTTTCCTATTGAAGGCTAGAACAGAGAATCCAATTATTTTGCTTTCTATATCCAGATAAATTTATTAGTATGCAAACAGGCAGTTGTGTTCCAGTAGAAAAATATAAATTAAATGAAAAGTAAGTTTTTTCCATATAAGCCAAAAATGTGTGACAAGTTTTTATGCAAATCTACCATTGATATTATTATCCTTGTTCATTTTGGTGAGGGAGTACGCTGTTTGTAGTCATCCCCTTACTGTGTGTGGCTTTAATATGACCACAACCTCAACATAAAGAAGTTGGTCTTCCTTGGGCCTCATGGTGTTCCTTTGGCGGGAGAAAGTTTTATTGCCGATACCAGGACTTCTAAAGCTGCCTTTGTGTTTCACCTTCTGGTGTTGACGCTGCTGCCTTTGTGTTTCACCTTCTGGTGTTGACGCTGCTGCTTTTGAAGTGTCCCCTATGGTTTTATCCTGCATGGGAGCTTCATGTGGGTTTCCAAGGCTCTGATCCCAAAGAAGCTGGGCAAGAAGTATGTATATTTCTCAGCTTCTGCCCCATCTTTGTTAGATTCTTCAGATGCCTCTACTTAAAAGAAGACACAATCGAAGAAGTTCAGGAAGATTGATTGACGCGAGTCGTGTATGATGCTTGACTGATCTCTTCCCATGTAAGCGTCAGAGAGACAGTGTGGTACCAAAAACCAACCTAAACACTGGAAGGGTTTCTTGTTACATGATAACAGAGGCTAACGCTTTCGCTATCAGTGTTCGGTCTTATACTGAAGCGAGCACGCTCACTATTGGTGGGGATGAAGTTTTTCACTTCCTCCTTCTCCTGGACAATTCAGGTAGATCTATACTTGCTCCTCTTCCCAAGGATACATAGGTTATGAAGAGAGAGAAATTGGCTCGTGGAGGGATGAGAGGAACCACGTATCGGTCTTCTCGCTTTTATTAGGGGCTAGACATTACAGTACTTCAAATAAGCATGATTGAGAGTATGATCCTTGATCTCCTTATGATTGGTCTCCAAGTGATTGACCCTATCGTGGTCAATCACCGCTAGAACATTCACCATATGAAGAATCACTGTGTTTGTTCTCCTTTTGGCTCCTGACCACCAGTGATGCTCCCTCACCCTTGAGTAAACTAGATCATATGTCACCTATTATTTTCTTACACGGGTAGTCCACGGGCCTGGAAGTTCTCATGTGTTTGCTTGACTGGGATCTGGAACAAGTGACCACCCAGGATCACTCTCAGTGCTCTCACAAGCACCAAGAAACAGTAATGCCTCACAACACAAAATTAATTTGTTCTAGAGCGGCTTTCATAACGTGATTTGTACAGCCATATACCTTTGAACCATTCAATATACCTAAAATAACTGTTAATGCCTTTAAATTATGTAGTTATTAGAACATACAGTAATGTAATAATAAAGGGAAAGTAATACAAAACATACAGTACAATACTGTATATATACAAAATATACAGTACCATATGTTCTGTACTGTTATAGTTACCCCTACTATAGACTACAGCTACATTTTCTATTGTGTAAACCTATTTTCTTCAACTTTTTTAATGGGTGACTATTTTATTCTCGGCCTGGCTGGCAAATCTTTTCTTAACATGAAAAATTTTTCGCTAAGGGAGTCATAAAAATATTCGCATTTCATTTCACAGCGTGAAAATTTCATAAGCAGATTCTTTCATGAAAAGAGGTGTGACTGTATCTCCATTGGGTGCTCGTGATTAGTGGCAAGGTTCTTCATCACCAAGTGATTGGCATGCACGCAACGCTCAATGCTATGCTTATCTTTACACTCCACAGAGGCTCAAGTATGTTGTACAGTACTTTGTCAGTCTCTTGGGACTTGAGTGCCAAAGGCAGTCCTTCTGAAGAGGAGGCTGATCATTGCTCAAACCCTGTTCAACTTTTTAGGGTACCCTCGCTGTTTCTTTTTTGGTCCACATTGTGCATACTTTGAAAAAAAAATAACTCGAGAGGCGAGTTGAAACCGGTTTTCAAAACCCCAAATGTGCCTGACTTCGATCCATTGACGGTTGTTTCGGAGTATCCTGGAACTGAATGTTCTTTTGTCGATGGGTTTGTACTCGTTAGGTAGTGCAATTATCTAGGAGAGGTTTCTGTATATCCAGTGATAGTGGGTTCAACTGTCATTGATCTGTGTTTCTGCACCCCTCAAGGATAAAAAATCTTCTTATGATTCCCAAGGTCAGAACTTACTTGCATGGCTTTAGATAGTGTGAATTCTCAGATCTCCATGCTTGAGAATCTACTGTGGACTAGCAGGTCGAGGGTGCAAACTCATCTCCTTCATGTTGATCCCACAATTTGTGTGTTGAGATGACTGTGAGGTTTACCGATGATAGACCTGTTCGCGACGTCCCAACTTCCCGTACACAGCAAGCTTCCGGTGTACTGCTCGATAGTACCAGATCCACACGCAGCGCTTCAGGATAACTGTTAACATTCGTGGGACCACTTGTACGTCTATGCATTCCTCCCAAGCGAAAGAAGTCCAAACAAGATTCTTCGTCTTCGGTGTCTTCTTCAAGCTCGAAAAATCTTGGAGTTCTTTTTTAATCCTCCAATCTCCCCCGAAGCTGCTCCTCGATCGGTCTCTCCTCGGGAACGGCAGAGTAACAGCGCAGGCTATTTAACCATAGGTCAACTTTGGGGATTGAGGGACGGTACCGTTTTCCGTGGAGAAACAGTTCCGCCCCTCTCCCAGGGAGCGGCTGCACTGATATTTTTCAGATGCGGCAGTCTCTGGGTTTTGCTGGTTCCCAGTCGAAGGAGGTTCTGTTTGAGTTCTCTAAACACGGTGCCGAGGAAGCTTACACCGACTTCCTCGGAGGTGGATCCTTTTCTGTCGGGTGTGGCACCGGATGACCTTGGCGCTGTCTCCTGTTCGGCTTTGCTGTTGCCATTTGTTTCTGACGTATATGATGGCGCTCTCCCCCCCCTTTGAGCCGACTCTTCCGTCAGGAGGGAGAGCAATATCTGAGGCAGGTTTTTTCTTCGGGTGGCTATCTCTCTTGTCCGCGTGTGAGATCCCCCAGAAAAGTCAACCAGACTCCTTCTTCGGAGGAACCTGCAAGACTTTTCACTTCAGGGGTTTTTCGGGTGGAGGAGTTTTTCACTCCTTGTCACCCTGGGCGCTCTTCCCCCCTGCGGTAAGGAGATACCTATTCAGTCCTGCAAATTACCGAAACCCCGAGGTTCCGGACTCCCGTCACAATGTTCCTTCGGGCTCTCGTTGCGATGAGCCTTCGGGTTCTCATCACGCGTCATCTGTTCGCCAGTCGTCAGCTGCACACCATGTGACAGCTTTGTGTGACTCGCCAGCTGCTTGTCTCTCTTGCCCTCCAACAGTTCCACCAATTCCTGGCGGGGCACTCCTTGGTCTTGATGAACGACAACACCACGGTAGTAGCCTACATAAACAAGCAAGGCGGTAACTTCTCGCAGCCCGTGTGCCATTTAGCAGTCGATACTTAGATGGGCGGAAGACAACTCTGTGACCTTGTCTGCTTGCTTCAGTCCAGGCAAGAGGAATGTGCTTGCAGACAGTCTGAGCAGAGCGACTCAGGTAGTGGGTTCCAAGTGGTCTTTGAATCATCTAGTAGCCAACAAAGTCCTGACTTTATGGGGTTTCCTTGCTGTGGATCTGTTTGCGATGGCCCTGAATTTCAGGCTCCCACTCTTCTGCTCCCCAGTTCCAGATCGCCAGGCTCTCTGGCAAGATGCATTCGAACAGCGGTGGGACAACATCAATGTGCATGCATTTCCCCTATTCTGTCTGATGAGAAAAGTTCTCAACAAGGTCAGAATAAACAAGAATTTATCCATGACATCACGCAGTGGTTCCCAGACCTTCTGCAGCTCCTGAGGGAACTTCCTCCATGACGTGAGCTACTCAAACTGCCACATGCCAACATCTTCCACAAAGCAGTAGCTTTGCTTTGACTTTACGCCTGGAGACTGTCCAACATCTCACTCAGAGAGGATTTTTGCAATGAGTTGTAGAAAGGATGTGTGGACATCTCACATGTGCATAGACTCATGATTATGTGTTAACCACAACAATTGTACAGTACTAAAGTCAATGCTGCTGTACTATTTATGATTAAAATAAAGTTACTTCTTCCATTATATATAGAGTCCGTTCATTACTAGAACTGCACACCAGAACAAAATTTGCTAAATTTCCTAGTCCCTTTTGATATTCAAATTATTCCTCCTTGTGATTTTCTTTATGCCAATTAGTTTAATATAAGATATTTAGTTTTAACCAGTCTGGTTTGACAAAATATATTGCTATCTGTAACCAGTTCAAGTATAGATGAGTAGTAAATGCCACTTCACATCCCTTTAAGAGTACAGTAGTTCTCCAAACAGGATGTCGTATATTAATTTCTGTAGTAAATAAATTGAGTTGATGTACAGTTAATGGTTTGAGAATTTTATTGATCATTTGTAGAGTAGCCCTAGCATATATTGATTATCAATGTGTACATATTTTTTTATTTTCCAGACAATTTTATACAATGAATTGTTTTTCTACACCATGAAACAAAATCGATGGTTGAAAGTATCTAGTCCTGGAGGACCTCCACCAAGAGCTGCTCATCAAGCTGTTGCTCTTTCACAGGTTAGTAGTGTATTGCATTAACTTAAGATTACTTTAACTTTTAAAAGTTAATGAGCAAAGAAAAATTCATAATTTTTAAAATTCCATGCTGCTTTTTTTTTTTTCAGATCACCAAGCTCTCCTAATTTAATTAAATGATCTAATCTTATTGTGAACAACCCATTACCCCATTTAGCCTAATTCGTTTGGTTTATAGTCCCAACTTTACTAAATTTTGAAATGAAGATTTCCCATCCATCCATTCATATACTGTGCCAAGGCACTTCCCCCAATTTCGTGGGGTAGCTGACATCAAACAAATGATAAAAAGGGGACCTTTCATCTCTACGCTCCTCCCAGCCTGACAAGGGACTCAACCGAGTTCGGCTGGTACTGCTAGGGTGCCACAGCCCACCCTCCCCCGTTATACACCACAGATGAAGCTTCATAACGTTGAATCCCCTACTGCTGCTATCTCCGCGGTCATCCACGGTGACCGAAGGAAGCAGTAGGGCCTACCAGAACTGTGTCACAATCGCTCTCCGTTCATTCCTATTTCTAGCACGCTCTCTTGCCTCTCACATCTATCCTCCTATCACCCAGAGCTTTC